>NC_136481.1:1479827-1579495 GCF_902686455.1 Sciurus vulgaris
GCCCGCACCTTTCCTCCTGGTCTCTGGCCTGACGTCACAAAGCACTGCGCATGCGCCTAAATCCTGTGGCGCATTTTAACACCCTCTACCGCCAATCCCTGTGCTCACGTACCCTCACTCACCCACTCTTCTGTTCCCTGCAAGCCTGGATCTTCAAGCTAGCTCTCCTGCCGCCTCCATTGGTGCCGTGATTCAGAGCCTCATGGCGACTAAGGGAGAAGACCAGAAGTGTGGGGCGGCCCAGGAGCTACAACAGCTGGTCAACCTCCATCTCAGAAGGGGCCCCCAAGCAGGGGCGGCACAGGGATACGCTGAGAGTCAGGTCTCACAGGATGCCGCTGCCCGTGACTGGGCACAGCAGGGGGCAGGCAGCAGGGGTGAGGAGGCTGGTGTGGCCACTGTGGCAGCCATGCACCTTCCAGAGGCCTGGGCGTGGAGGGAGGAGGAGGCCAATGGAGAAGGGGAGGTGCTGTTGGTAGAGGGCATAATGGAGGTAGTGGAGGTAGTTACTGAAGAGGATGTGGAGGAGGAGCAGAAGGAGATGGGGAAGGAGGAGGAAGAAGAGGAAGAGGAAGTGGTTCAGGAGCCGGATCACCAAGAGTGCCGGGAGAAGCAGGAAGAGGATCATCAAGCTCAGCCAAGGCCTGGACCTACCAGCCCCAGGCTGCCTCTGGAAGAACTGCAGGCTCTGCAGTTGGCTCTGGAACCAGTGAATAGCCAGGCTGCCAGGGCCTATGCCCGTCTGAAGCAGAAGCTGAAGCAGCGTCGCAAACCTCAACTGGATTGCAGAAGGAGCATCATCCAGGGCATTCCTGGCTTCTGGGCCAAAACCGTATCCTTTTGATTCTTATACTTGACTGCCCAAGGAGGGCTTGGGATAGAGGGAGAGTGAGTAATACAGGCGAACAGTTAACATCAGAATGTGCAGGATGAGTAAAAACAGGATCTGAAGCCACTCTCTTAGAAATCTGCCCTAGAATAAGGCATGTGGACATGGTTGAACCTGTATATGGCACAAAAAATAAGTCCTGGAGACGATGAGTAAAAGTTCAAATAAGAAACTGGAAGTTTTCACACGGAACTGCTATTCAGAGCACAGCATTCCTGGGACTAAAGTCACAGGAAAGGGGGCTGAATAACAACCATAGTCAGTCAAAGATAGGACAGCACACACTTAGACATTCACAGACTTGTCTGGTGCTCAGCACCAAGGGAACATACCAAGAAAATGAGAAAGCAGCCTTTTCCAGAGTTAGTGCAGCCAGCCTGACTTGCACACATCCGGTGCCCCCAATTATCTTAGGAGTCTGATGAGAACCAGAGGTGGCAACGCTTATGTCTGGGAGAGCCCCTGCCCCACACTCTCCTCACTCTGCAGAGTGCCACAGTTGCTTGTATAACATATCCTTCCATAGCATCTGAAGGCTCCTTGACACAAGGAAGTTTGTGAACCACCCCCAGCTGTCCTCAATGATCAGTGACCAAGATGAAGACATGCTTAGCTACATGATTGACTTGGAGGTCAGGCTCAGTGAGATTCTGGTCAGAGGTTTGATCAGGGGGAGGATATGGGAAATAACCGATTCCTACAAACAGGATTTTGTAGGTCACTGGGAATAGGTTTAAAGCTTTCTCAACTCTTCTGACAGGTGGAAGAACGCAAGCATCCCAGTCATTGCTGCAAGATCATGTTATTCTTTGGGAACAACCCTTACTTTCGGAATGAAGTGATCACTAAGGAATATCTTATCAATATCAATGGTAAGAAGTGACTCCCCCAGATTCATCGTGAAGATGGAGGGTTTTTCATAGACAACATGCTGCAACTTCTTCCCACATATCTCTCTTTCTGCAGGATATAGAGTATTTAATTCCACTGTAGTTCAGTGGTATCAGGAATATAAACGTGAAGCCTGCAGCCGCAGGCACCACAACAGCAGCCCTAACTTCTTCAACTGGTTTACTGATCACAATTTCACAGGCTCAGACAGGATAACTGAGGTGGGTTCCATGGGGGTGATAACATCAGTGGGTCTGCTGGAGAATGGAGTCTGAAACTTGACATGACCTGTCCTTGTTCCCTTCCCAGATCATCAGTAAGGACTTGTGGCTTACTCCCCTGAATTACTACAAGAGAACGCAGTCACTAGAAGAGGGAGCAGAGAGAACAGGTGAGCAGATGAGGAGACAGAATTTGCAAAACATATTGTCATGTTCCTGGGCTTTAATTTCACAAGGGTACAAATAGAGACTCTGAGGGAAGGAAGGGGTAACAAAACCCAGTTCATCCAGGGCATGAGAGGGATACAGGCATATTGGGGAAAACAGATGGAGATATCAAATTCTTCTGAAGCATAGTCATGCCCAGAGTTCCAAAAAAAGTAGCTATGCCGAATCATTAACATCACTTCCCTGGACACATTCCTGTGGCAACCAAGCCCAGCTCCAAGGTCTCTGAACACTAAATTTTGGATTACCACAATTTCTTTGTGTCACTCTTTCCAGCAATATCTGTGAATAGTTAGGGGGTGCTTTCTGCTTTGTGTTATCAATCTTTATCATTGGTAATTAGCATTTATTTATTTTCTTACACATCTCCTCTCAATACCTTCTCCTGTTACACAGAAAAAGCTCCATTGGGGTGATGTAGAATGGTTTTTTAATGCATGGTAACAGGAAAACTGAGAGATCACAAATCAGGAGTGGATAGACTGACCTGAATGGACCTTGAAAAATTAAAAAAAAAAAAAAAATTTCAATTCAACATTGTGCTGTTAAAAAAAAAAAAAAAAAAAAAAAAAAAAAAGGAAATTTTTTGTGTTTTTGTGTCTTAGGGACATCCCAGATTTTGAACTGAATACAATGGAGCATCAGAATTTACCTAAACTAGTAGGTAAATGTCTTCTCAAATAAATGCTATATCAGGTTCCAAGAGATGAATACTCAGCAGGATATTCTGCCCAGGAAGTAAAGGAAGAGCAGATCAGAGGGTGATGAAATGCAACCAGCGAGGCATCTGGAAAGATCTGAATTCATATTAAAGTAGCAATAAACAGAGTCAATTGTGTGCATCTTTGTGGGCTTATGTACTGGTTTCTTGTGGGAGAATAAATTGATCAAATATGTGTGGGAATTTTTAAGCTACATAGGAACTATTCCAAGTAAAGGTGCAGAACCCTGGAGACATAAGGTAAAGTGAACATCCGTCATGTTTTGAGTTCTCTTTGAAGACACAGTTCTTCTCACAGAGCAGTAAATGTGAGAAATTAAATTGGAGGCCTTCTGTTCTTCCAAGGGAGATGTCACTACAGTGTCCCCTAAGCAGAAATGTATTCACATGGACCACGAGGGCTTCTAACTTTCCAGAGATTTCACCTCCTGCAGAAGCCTTGCTGGAAGTCCTAAACCAATGGATCTGCATGCTGGAATGAGCACCCATTTCCAAACTCTGGAAACCAGAGGTGGAGATACTCCCATGTGTAGATAGTTCCACACATGCATTTAGCCTCCACCCATACTCTCCTGACCTCTGACATTTCTGATTTTTCAGGCAAGGATGTTGCTCCAGTAACACCTGTAAATTCCCAGAGGCCCATGAAATTATGAGGGAACAGGTTTCTTTCCATCTGCCCTTCCTTGGAACTGTTCACCAGAGGTATTAACTCAGTAATTCCCTTGCCCCACTCTTGCCCAATTCCTACACAAGCTTTCACGCTCCCCCTGTGTTTGAGAGAATCGTGTTCTAGTTCCTTCTGTACCTTTGTACTCCCAGTTAATTGTCCAGACCCTCATAAGAGAAGGATGATATGGCAGTGCTTGATGAGGCCGCATGGGGTTGTTTTTATTCACAGAATATTGGGCATTCCTCAACCAAACATCCAGGAGATGCAAGTGCTTGCTAATGGAGCTGGGAAGGGGTCAGACAATTAACACTGTCTTGGGTATGGTATGGAGGAATACAAGTTATTCAGAAATACAGAAGAGTGGGGCACTTGTGTACATGTTTGTGTGTACCTGTGCATGAGACAGTGTGCTTGCACCAGCGGGCATGTGTAAACAACTTTGTGAAACATCAGGTAGTTCTGCATGAGGTAGATGGAACATTAACCTTTGGCTTAGTTCCAGCAAGCCAAAGCAGGCCTTCTCCATGCAGAAGATATGAATCCCCCCAATCCAGATGAAATTAAGGAGCAAAGGATCCCTGGTCTAAGGGTCCTAGTGAAGTACATACCCTGTAAGTGTCATGGCACTTTGGAGGAAGATGAAACAAGAAGACGAAACAAAAACTACAAAATCATTAGCAAGTGTGCGTGTGTGGGTGAAAACCATGGAATGGCAATTTGGAGAAAATTAATTCTCAGTCTGCCTTCTTTCCCAGGACCCATGAGCAGTCACCATCCACGGTAATTCCTTTGCCTCCCCCGCTTGCCCCACCCCTGCACAAGCTGTCACTGTGTCCCTGTGTTTGAGGGAATGTTGACTGAGTCCTGGATTTCCCAGTCTTTAACAGTTACCACGTGCTCCAGTCTTCCCTACACCCTGTGTAACTTGGAGTCCCATGTTGGTTTTCAGCCTCCACATCTGTGCTTTCCTCCCCAGGACTGTAGCATGGAGGATTGGGTCACAATTCATCACTGATGGTATGGACAGGTGAGGTCAAGGTTCAGATCCCATTCCCCAACAGCTGGGAACACCATAAGTTCACCGATGATGCCAGAGTCATGATCACCTCCACAATCCTCTTCCAGTTATGACGATTTTGGGCAGACAAATAGTCGAAGAGGGTCAGGGTAGTGTCTTCAGCTGAGGCCTTCATTCTGGTATTCCTAGTGCCAGGAAGCAGTGGTGCAATAAGGCACCTCATGTTCTGTAGGACAGGAAAGAGATGAGATGTAATCAGATCCCAGCCACCAGGCAATGCTAAACCTACCCCTACCATCCAAGGAGGCACTTCTTACTAATGATGCTGACAGTAGTAAGTATTCCTTAATGAGCTCTTCATCACAGAAGTTGGAGTTATGTCCCCTCACCCACATACATGTGCACAGACAAAAATTCTACAAAAAGTTGGGTGTCTTTGAACACAAAACAAAAAAATTAACATATAGAACTATAATGCATCAATAAAAATGTGGAAGACAAAACGAAGTAACAAAAATCAACTTAAAAACTCATTGTTTGTTTTTGGCCCCTTTGTGTAGCATGAAGTAACTATTTATGTGGGTTTGTCTCTGTGGCTTCTAGCCTGTACCATTGGTCTGCCTGTCTGTTTTGGTGCCAATACCATGCTGTTTTTGTTAGTATTGCTGTGTAGTATAGTTGAAGTTCTGGTATTGTGATGCCACCTGCTTCACTCTTCCTGCTTGAGATTGCTTTGGCTATTCTGGGTCTCTTATTCTTCCAGATGAAGTTCATGATTGCTTTCTCTGTTTCTATGAGGAATGTCATTGGAATTTTAATTGGAATTGCACTGAATCTGTATCATGTCTTTGATAGAATGGCCCTTTTGACAATATTAATTCTGCCATGTTCTGAGAACATGGGAGATCTTTCCATCTTCTAAGGTTTTCGTTGACTTCTTTTCTTTAGTGCTCTGTAGTTTTCATTGCAGAGGTTTTCACCTCTTTTGTTAGAGTAATTCCCAAGTATTTTTATTTATTTATTTATTTATTTATTTATTTATTTATTTATTTATTTATTTATTTATTTATTTATTTTTGAGGCTACTGTGAGTGGAGTGGTTTTCCTGGTTTCTCTTTCAGAAGATTCATCACTCATGAATAGAAATGCATTAGATTTATGCGTATTTCCTTCTTTGCTGAATCCATTTATTACTTCTAGAAGTTTTCAGGCGAGGTTCTTTGGATCCTCTAAATATAGAATTATGTCCTCAGCAAATAGTGATAGCTTGAGTTCTTCTTTTCCTCTTTGTATCCCTTTAATTTCTTTGGTCTTTCTAACTGCTCTGGCTAGTTTCAAGGACGATGTTGAATCAATGTGGTGAAAGAGGGCATCCCAACATACAATGGAGAAAAGATAGCCTCTTCAAGAAATGGTGCTAGGAAAACTGGAAATGCATATGTAAAATGAAAGTTAAATGAAGTCAAACCTCTATCTCTCACCCCGCACAAAACTCAATTCAAAGTGGATTGAGGACATAGGAATTAGACCAGAGACCCTGCAGCAAGTAGAAGACAAAGTAGGCCCAAATCTTCATCATGTTGGCTTAGGAACAGACTTCCTTAAGATTGCCAAAGCACAGGAAATCAAAGCAAGAATCAATAAATCGGATGGTCTCAAACTAAAATTCTTTTTCTCAGCAAAGGAAACAATCAACAATGTGAAAAGAGAGCCCACAAAGTGGGAGAAAATCTTTTCCACACGCACGTCAGATAGAGTACTGATCTCCAATTTTTATGAAGACTTACAAAACTATACACCAAAAATACAGAGAACCCAATCAATAAATGGACCTAGCCACTGGACAGACACTTTACAGAAGAAAATATACAGGCAATTAATAAACATATGAAAAGGTGTTCGACATCTCTAGTAATCAGAGAAATGAAAACTAAAACAACCCTAAGATTTCATCTTACTCCAATTAGAATGGCTATTGTTAAGAACACAAGCAACAAACAGGTGTTGGCGAGGATGTGGGGAAAAAGGTACATTCATACATTGCTGGTGGAGTTGCAAATTGGTGCAGCCACTCTGGGAAGCAGTGTGGAGATTCCTCAGAAAACTTGGAATGGACCCACCTTTTGACCCAGTTATCCCACCCCTCGGTTTATACCCAAAGGACTTAAAATCAGCACACTGCAGTAAGGCAGTAACATCATTGCTTATAGCAGCTCAATTCACAATAGCTCAATTCACAACCTAGATGCCCTTCAAATAGATGAATGGATAAAGAAACTGTGGTGTATATATACACAATGGAGTATTATTAAGCCATAAAGAAGAATAAAATCATGACATTTGCAGATAAAATGGGAGGAATTGGAGAATATCATGCTAAGTGAAATAAGCCAAACCCAAAAAACCAAAGGCCAAATATTTTCCCTGATAAGTGGATGATGATATATAATGGGAGTGGGGGGTTGGGGAGTAAGCGAAGAATGGAGGAACGTTAGATTTTGTAGAGAGAAACAAGAGGGAGGAGGGGCGGGGCATATGAAAGATGAGACAGACCTCATTACCTATATACATGTATGATTACATGAATGGTATGAATCTACATTGTGTACAAGCATAGGAACAAAAAGTTGTAGCCCATTTGTGCACAATGAATCAAAATGTGCTTTGTAAAAAATTGAAAAAACAAAATAAAAATTTCATATAAAAAAATCATCCTATTCGGAATGGGTTTCTCCATTTTCCTGGCTGGAATCAAGGACAAGGAGATATCTTCTGTGTGTATGTGGAGGGAGCCTGTGTGTGGGGATGAATATTTACTTGCTCTCAGCTTTTCCCCTGTGCACAGCCCCGATTGTCTCCCCCGACCTATTCCCTGCCTGACTGCAAAAGCAAACTGGTAGTTACACATATCTTCATCTGTTATGGTTTGAATTTGAACTCATCAGTGAATTGACAATCCCCTGATTGCGATTAACTGAGTGATAGCAGGAGTGGTAGGGTGTGACTGGAGGAGGTGGACATTGGGGCCGTGACTTTGAAGTATGTAGTTGTATCTGGCAAGATACAACTGTATACTCCACCCACTCTGCTTCATGATAATGATGTGAGCCACTTCTCTGGAGCATGATGTTCTGCCTCACCTTGAGCCCAGAGGAATGGAGCCTGCTGTGCAAGGACTGAGACCTCTGAAACTGAGCCCTCCTCTACAATTGTTCTGATCAGAGCCTTTAGTCACAGTGGCACACAGTGTCACAGTGACTAAAACATCATCTTAGTCACTGTTGCTGGTTCCTAAAGTTTCCTGAGCTCTATATGACCTGTGGGTTCTGGGTACAGAAGAGGGTATGCTGTGTCCTGATGTCATGACCTGCCTGAGGGCATGGGCATGTACATCTCTGTGTGCAGCCCTGACTTCATGGATGTTCCTATATGTATGCCCAATGTATGTGCCAGGCACAGTGTGAGGCACATATCCTCTGGACTTGTAGTCTTCGTTGAAGAATTTATTGCCCACTGCATTATTGGAGTATGTGTCTTGCAGTGGGCATTTTACATTGTGAACACCAGGGTTAATCCCTTGATTTCTGGCTCTCAGGTGACCAGAACCAGCCCACACACTCACATTTACTAGCACGGCTTTGCCAACTACCATTTTTTTTGTGGAGATTTATGAAGAAGACAGACTGCCATTCCAGTACACATTCTAAGTGAAGGTTAGTTTTGTGGCTGTTCTCCATTGTGATGGTTGATCTTGTTTCCCAGTTCTTAGCTGGGTTCCCATATACCACACAGGGACAGAAGATCCACATATAGATTCTGCCATTGTCTTAAGTGGGATTGGGTTCAAACCCTCACTTTCCCTAACTTTTGCCTTTTGGAAGCACCCTGGATCCCTCACTGTCTTCCTCCTCTGGGACCTCTAAACTCCATTTGTCTTGTCAATTGCCATCTGCACGCACAGAGTTAAGGGTATGACTACGATCTGGAAGCCAGAGGTTCCCTAAAGACCCTTCTGTGACTGAGCCATGATGTTCATTTCTACCCCACGTTTACTCTAATTTAGTCAACCATAATCCCTGCTCTGAAATGCATTCGCCCAACTGAGCTCCAGTTGAAAAACTTTTCAGTTCTTCCATCAGGGTCCAGCACTTTCAGGCACCCTCTCCTGACTGTGCTGCTTCTTCCACTTAAGCTGGTCATGGGCGTCCTCTTTCTCTTGCACTTGCTCCTACTGCTCTGTGTCCTCATCCACTGACACCACCACCTCCATTATGTTGAAGTCCAGCAGTACCTCCTCCTAGAGCTCTCTGTCTCTGCTCAGGACTCACATTGATGCATGCTCCTTCCCAATGAGCATGGTGGCTTCTGTATATCATCCAAGGAGAGCCAGGGCCTGCGCTGCCCATTCAACAGGGCTAATGGCCTCTGGAAACTGCCTCCTCCATAAGCTACCTTCCAGGTCTAAGTGGTCCATGGTTCCTAGAGAGCCCCACTACCTCATGCTGCCTTCTTCTCTCCCAGTAGCAGTAATCCTCACCAGGGACACATGAAGTGTGAAAAGGAACTTGAAGCTGCAGGCTTGTGCTCCCTGGCATCCATAATCCTAAGGGCATGTTGTGGATGAATGGGATTTTTACACAGACTTGAGCTGTCCAGGTGTCAGGTTTGTCAAGGCTTTATGCTCTGAGGCAGGGGACTTGATGGGAAGGTCTATTTAACCAGAACTTTCATGCCCCTCTGCAACCAATCAATGAATGCCAAATATATATTTTAATGAACAGTCCCACCTCTGAGGTCAAGGTATCCTGAGCCTGCGTGTCAGCAGTAAGCCAGGGCTGATTCTTCTGGAGTTCCTCTGAGTTTGCACATGGCACCTGGAGCTTGGAGGCTTGTTTATTGGTGTTTGCCTTCAAGACTCCAATGTCTGAAGCTATGGTGTTAATTATACCGTATTGCCTTTTCCCATTACTTCTCTTCTTATGGGTCTGTGAATTTGATTGTGGGTCATCTTTACTATTCACAGAAGAATAAATTAGAAATCCTAAAAACAGACACATGGAGAGGAAACCTAAGATGAGATGGCTTCCCTGGTCAGTTATACCAAACACCTGAAGAAATGATCATTCCAATTCACCCGAATTTTAATGAATTTTGGAAATGGTGGAACTCTTCTCTAGGGCCAACATGACTCTCACTCCATCATCAAGAGGTACAAGAAAATAAGCCTAAAACACAATAATCATAATAAGCATTTAGGCAAAAAGTCATTAACGAAAAAACCCTATTCAAATCCTACAACATACTAAAAGAGTACACACAGTTCTCTGAGCTTATTTCTTATTTTGATGGTGAACGAACTTAAAGCGAGGGAATATACCACATTAGCAACATTAAGAAGGGAAGGAACTTCGTATCCAAAACGATGCTCAAAATTAATTCCCTCTAAGAATAAAATAATGAATATTAAATAAAGGGAATAGATGGGACCTATCTCAAAAATAATGAAATGATAGATAAAATCAAAACAAGAGAAACTTGAACGTGCATGTGATATTGAAAACACTTCCTGTAATTTGAGGAAACTGGAAAAAATAAAAATAAAAAAAGCTGCAGTGCAGCTTCCATGAGTCAAAATGTTAAATGTTTGTAAAAAATGTCCACCTTACACTAAACCTACTGTAGATTCAATGCAATCCTACTCATAATCTCAATAGTATTTTTTTTAAGATTTTTCATTAATCCCCACTAAGCAATCTTGAAAGAGGAAGGAAAAAAAAAAATAGTAGAGACCATACACATTGTGATTTCAGAACTTACTCCAACAGCATAATGATTCAAGCAGTTAGTACTGGCATCAGTATGGATGGATCTAGCCCAGTGGAATAGATTAGGGGGATCGGATGCAACTTTATCATACATACTCAAATGACCACCTTTTGAATATATGCTATTGAAATGCTGTATAGGCACATGCAATAATATAAAGGCAGATGAGGAACCTGGATTGGATATAAAATGTAAAGATATTCTAAGATTAAAGCTAAGCTATAAAATAATCATCATAGAATAATGCATAGGGGAGGTCTTCATGTTATTGGACATTTCCTTTATATCTTGAAAATGAAACAAACAACAATAGGTCAGAAAATCAGGCTGATGCTTGAGATTCAGGTTTTGTGAGTGGGCCTGTGGCAAACGGGTCCCTTTCACAGGGCTTTGTACATTCCTGCAGCTGTTAGATTCAAGGGTGACACAGAAATGAGCCTTAGTCATATGGCTAAAGGAATACATCTACCACCACCTGCCTTCCAACCTCAGGCAGCACCGCTACCATGAAGCCAGCACTCACAGATGTAGCTCTGTAAGGTTTCCTAGCATGTGGTATGATGGTGTGGTCTTGGTATGCACTTTTGACTGTGCAGAACTTTGAGTCTTTGAGACTGAGGTGAGACCCAGTTTAGTGCCATCCTAGATCACCAGTGGGATGCCTTGAACATCACTACCTCAGACCTTGCTCTGATTATTGTGAAACAAGACCCTATTTTCTAAGGATCAGACAAAGCACTGAGCTTAGGACTTTTTGCTGGACCTGAGCCCTGGGCTGGTGAAAACAGTCCTGGGGAGACCATAATGGTCCCCACAACCAGGCCTTCCTAGTGACAGATTGTGAGGAATAATCCTGGATCCAGAGGGATTTGTGTAACCCCATTCTATCAGACTTACATTCCAATCAGCATCATCTGTGGCTAGTGTCAGCAGACATATTGGGCCACAAATTCACCTCAGTGATAGGCAGCTTGGGTGCAGTGCTGGTCTTGGAAGACAATGATCTCAGTGTATGTGTGGACAGAACCATGTCTGAAGAATGGGAGTGGACATGTCCATTCCTGCTTGTGGTTGTGATCTCTGTTCCTACCCTGGTCCCATGACATGACTGTGGACAGAGAGTACATTTTCTAGTTGCTCTCCATGTTTCTTCTGAAAAAAACACACACCTACTATGGATTTGGAAGGAACCTGGGCCTGGATCACACTCTAGTTTTGGAAGAATGAATATATTCCAGTATCTGACTCCCAGGTGCATTCCAGTGTGTAATTATAGGAGTGACCACTATGCTAGGCTCAGTAGAAATAAGCTTTCCACTTGGAATTCCTGAAAGGACAAGCACAAAGGCAAATTCAGAAGACTGGCATAATATCCAGTCCTTCCATGACCAGATAATATTACAATTCCACAACCATGGTTTCAGGATACTGTGATCTCTCCCAGCAGTAAGTAAAGTGCATACACAAATAAATCTGTTTTCCCCTAGGTTGATGAAACTATATAAAGTTCATTTTTTAAAATTTTACAGCTTTTGCCTATTTCTTCTGCAGGCAGGTGGCCAACTCCCAGCCAGTGGGGATCCTGGCCATGGGTTCATGAATTATTTTATGGGTTAAAAAACAAAAAGGGATCCATGCAGTCATGATGATATTGCCCTTGGCTAGCTACCATGGGGGTAGGAAACTGAACCTACACAACTGAATTTAATTTCTGGCAAATTGCTTTTCTCTAGCCACCATGAACTTCCCTTTTATGAATGTGTTAAGACGGAAAACACACAAATATATACACACATATGTATACACACACACGTATATATAAATATACACGTGTGTGTGTGTGTGTGTGTGTGTGTGTGTGTGTGTGTGTGTGTATGGCAGGAATATACCTGTTTTTCCTTTCTTGTTGTCTGGGGATTGCTCTGAAACCAATTCAGAGAAGTCTTAGCCAATCACTGGTTGCTCTGAAACCAATCTGGAGTTCTTTCTTGAACATTTGTTCGACAGAAAAATGTGTCCCTATCTCTGAAGGGGTTGTGTGATGGTGCCAATTTCTTTGTGTGAACTAGATATTAAGAGGGCTAGAGACGTATGGTGTTTGTATGGGAAATCAGTGCTATGAAAATGAGAAACATTTATTCTATGTCAGAGTTCCTTAGAGAAGTTTTGGTAGGAGGATGGCCTATGTGACAGTGCACTCTGACTTAAAGTGATTTTTCTACATGCTTCTTAGCTTGAAAATTGGTTTAATAGGCTAAATTCTGATGGCTGCAGCAACACATTTAGCCACGGAGATAGGGTGCTCCACTTCAGAACCCATACCCTGTTCCTATATTGGAAGAAACTGTAGGAAGCTCATCTGAAAGATACCCATAAGGCTCTGGTTATTATACCACCTTAAGCTACACCATTTGCCCCTTGGTGTTCAGGATTGATAGAGCCATGTGAGAAGGGTGGTCTGGCTCACGAGTGACGCGGTGGAAAGCAATTTCTAAAAGAAACACTTTTATTGATCCAGAACCTTTTCTAAGCATAGTCCTTGCTTCAGTCATCAGGTGAACTACTATCAAAATTCAGCCAAAATCATTCATTTTCAGTTCTTTTTGTTCTCATTTTTTAAAAGTTTATTTTCTTGTTTGTTTTTGTTTTCCTTTAATTTTTCCCTGCAGTCAGTTCACTTCTTTTGTGATTCTGTGTTACCTGGTTCATGGCATTTTGGTTTTCTCTGTCTAATGCACCCATACACCTTAGTTAAAAATAGAGAGATGTGTTGTTCAAGCTTTGCTGTCCTTAGTGTTTACAATGCAAATGCAAATGCCCTACCTGGCCTGGAATTTGGAGTGTCAGGTTAAAAAAAAAAAAAAAAAAAAAAAAAAACAAACAAAGCAAAACGGTCTCTGATAAATCTAATCTTTACATTTGCTTGTGTGCGGTTATATGCCTATATGCTTGCTCATTTCCTGATGCAGAGTATGAAAATGACTTATATACAAGTAACACATATCTTAAAACTAATTAAGTTATCCCAAATCCCTTTTGATACCCATGACTTTAATCACACTGTGACAAATAATGTGAACTTACTGGTAATGAAGACATCTTTGAATTTGGAGGCTCATTTTCTCTGGCCTGCTGGGATATGTGACTGCAGATCTTCAACAATTAAAGTTCAGTTTTTTCCTTAGCCATGGTGACCTGAAGATACCTTTAAATGAAGTTTATGTGGTATTCTAACCTGCAAGGTGCCTTACTGCCTCTCTAAATGTTCCTCAAAGCTGTTAACTGGATCACATGCTATGTTGGGTGTCACAATTCTAGTAACACCTAAATGCTAAAGGAATCCAAAGTTACTTTTGAAAACTCATCAACAGGTAGGAAGCAACAGTTTGGCAAAGAATGATCTGCTACTAACAAAGCTCATAAAATTGGCTTAAAGAACAAAGATATTCTGTTTAAGCAGAAGAATTTCCTATGTTTCCTGCTAGATTTATCAGTTTTATTATCATTTATTTATTAGTTTTATTATTATAAATATTATTATATTTATTAGTTTTACTATTAAATTAAGTCCAAATAAGTGTTAAGATTTCTTGAAATACTTATTTTTCCTAAATGCTACTGTGGTTTGTAAGTGGGTTTAAATGAACCATAACGTTGCCAATTATGTGATGTGTTTCATTGGCAAAAATTCTCAAAAGGCTTAGAAATCTGATAGACTGAATATAAGGTTTTAATCACGATTGTTGCCTTAGTATATTACAGAGGAAACTGAATTATCTTAAGTTGCTACACTCTTTACATAATACTAATAACACATGCAGCATATGAAGTCATTTTAGATGAAGTGAGCTGTGTCTGAAATAGGATATGTGTAACACTGGCCAATTTAAAGTGGTTTTCCACATTGTACTATTTGCCTTATGATTTGTTTTTACAAACAAAACATTTTCTACCGTTCTGTAAAATGTAGGTGAATTTTAAGCAGATTATTGAATGTGGGTTAAGCTTTCGTCACAGTTCATGATTAACCTGAAAAAGGAGGATAAGTAGACAAGCACTGTTTTATAAAGATATTCTATGGGTGCATTGTAAGAACAGATAATGGTGGGAATTGTCCTGCTGTATTTCTACCCAGCATACTATAATTTGACTCATCTCATCCCCCAGGAGCTTCCTTTTTTCTCCCCTTTGATTTCCCCTCCTGTGATCAGCCACACTCTATTGATCATTATTATGTCATTGTTATTATTATTGCCATTATAATTATTTCTTCATAATCATGTATGTAAGTGGTTTCCATTGTGGCATATTTGCACGAGGACATAGCATAATTTGGTGAAATTTATTCCCAGAGTACTTCCCCATGCCCTTCCTATTTTTCTCCCTCTCAGTCCCCTTCTTCGACTCCATTGGTTTTCTTTCTACTTTTAGGAGAAGCCCCTCTCCCTTGTTCATTCCCTCCCCCAACCAACCTCTCTCTATGAGAGAACACACTTGATCCTTGATTTTTTGAGTCTGGTTTATTTCACTTAGCATGATGTTCTCCAATTCCATGGAATGTAGAACACAAACGGAATGGAGAACACAAATGAAATGATTCCATTCTTCTTTATGACTCAATAAAACTCCATGATGTATATATACCACATTCTCCTTACCCATTCTTCTGTGGATGGGCACTTACCTGTGTGGATGGATGAATGGCTAAATTAGCCATAAGTTCACTATTGCAAATTGTGCTGCTATAATCATTGACATGTGTGTCTCACTAGACTGTGCTGCTGTTGGACCCTTTGGATAAAGGGTCAGGGATAGCTGGATTATACAGTGATTTTTATTTCTAGTCTTTTCAGAAATCTTCATATGGCTTTTCAGAGTGGTTGTCTGATTTTCATTCGGACAAAAAGTGTGAAGTGTACCTATTTTTTCAGTTCCCCACAAGGACATGTTGACACTTGCATTCTAACTGATTGTTGTTATGACTTGAGTGAGATAAAACCTCAGTGCACTTTTTTGCTTGCATTTCCCTGAATGCTAAGAATGCTGAACATTTTTCACGTATCCATTGTCCAGTTGTACATCTTCTTCTTAGCTCCTTTGCCCACTTACTGATTGTTTTGGTGTTAAGAGTCTTCAGTCAGTTATACAATTTAGATATTGAAAGACTGTCAGAAGAGTAGCTAGCAAGGATTTTCTTACATTCTGCAGGTTCTCTCTCTACAGTCTTGTTTCCTTTGCTTACAGAAGCTTTTTAATCTGATTGTTAATTCCCAATTTTTATTCCTTGAACTTTAGTTCCCTTAAGAAGGAAGACAGTGCTTTTACCAGTATGCTAGAGTGTTTACATTTTCTTCTAGCAGGTATAGTGTTTCTGGAGAGTTTCAAGCTATATTAAATAGAAATTGTGAGAGTGGGCATCCTTCTCTTCTGCCACATTTTTAAGGAGATCCCTTTAATTTTTATCCAACCAGTATGATGTTGTCTTTGGTTTTGTCATACATATCCTGTACAAAGTTGAGGGAAGTTCCTTCTGTCACTATTTTCTCCAGTCTTTCTTCTGAAGGTGATAAGGGTCTTTTCCCCTCCTTATTCATAAGGAAAAGCATGCGTAGAAAAAAAAAAGCATGAGAATTTTACAAAAACACCCCGAATTTATTTATTTTAATACAAAGAACTATTTCATTATGGTGTCCTCATTATCTGTCTTTAGGGTCCTCCATGTTTTCTTCAAATGAATGGGTGCTGGATTTTGATAGAATGTTTTCTTTGCTTCTGTTGAGAGGGTCATATGGTTTCTTTTTTGCCCTCAAATCTATTTATGTACTGCGTCTCATTCATTGATTTGTGTATGTTGAAATAACCTGGAATCCCTGGGAGGACACTTTGATTACAGTGTGCAGTCTTCATGGTGCGTTTTTGGATTCCCAATACTTTCTTCAGGGTATTTCCATCTGTGTTGTTCATCGGTGATATATGTCTGTTGCTAATTTTTTTTTTCCTCGATGTGTCTTTTACATGGTGTTGGTCTTGGTCCAAAACTGGCTTAATCTTGTGCTTTGTGAGTGTTCTGTCTCTTTCGATTTGGTGGAATAAATTGAAAAGCATTGACATTATTTCTTCTTTAAAGGTCTGGAAGAACTCAGCGGAGAATCTGTCTATCCGTGCTTTTTTCTCCCCCTCCTCTTCCTACTCCTCCTCCCCTTCCTCCTCCTCTTCTTTCTTGTGTTATAAATTTCTCACTTCTTGGTATTTACGTTTTTAGGTATTCTATATCTTCTTGCTTTAATTTGGGTAGGTCAAATGTTTCTAGAAATTTGTCAGTATCTTCTTTACTTTTCCGGTCATTGGGATTTTGTTTTCAATATAGTCCAAAATAACCCTCTTGATTTCAGAAATACCTGTGATATTATCTCCTTTTTCATCTCTAATTGTGTTGACTTGGTTCTCATCCCTCTTTCTTTTGTTTACTTTGTGAAGGACTTATCAACCTTATTCTCTCTCTCTCTTTCTCTCTCTCTCTCTCTCATAGTTTTGCATCAATCTTAGTTTTATTTCATTATTATTATTATTATTATTTTTTACCTATTCTCTGTTTCTTCAATTTCAGCTCTGATCTAAATCATTCGCTGGGTACTGCTGGTTTTGGAATTAGATTGTGTTTTATTTTGTAGGCCCTTGAGATATAACATCAGCATTTTTGGGGGGTGTATTTATTTGTATACTTGATGTAAGCAATTGCTACCATGTGCTCTTTGTAATCTCTATCAGAAATATTGGTGTTTTCAAAAAGTGTTCTTTTTTATTATTACTAGATCTTTGTACTTACACATGATGGTTGGGTTCATCTTGACATACTCATATATTCATGGAATTTTCTTTCAGTTCATGATCCTCCCCACCTTCCTTCCTCCTTGTCTCTGGTCTTCTCCTCTCTGATCTCCTTCCTCCATTCTACTATGCTTCCATTCACTTGTCTATTTATGCGTACTCAATAGGTTCTTTTTTTTTTTTATTGTACACATTCTTTATGCTTATACATAAAGCTGATATTCTCTGTGGTATATTTAAGGATGCACATGGCATGATTTTTAAAGTGTTAATTTTGCAGTAGCTCCTATTTCCCATCCTTGCAATCTCTCCCTCTATTACCTCCTTTCACACTTTGGATCTTCACTGTATCCTTATAATATTCTATCTTTCACTCCCCCTTTCCTTTATTTGACTCTAGCTTCTATATATGAGAGAAAACATTCAACACTTGAATTTCTGTGACTCCCTTATTTCACTTATCATGTCATTCTCCATTTCCATCTGTCTACCAGCAAATACCACAATCCCATTCTTCTTTATGGCTGAGTAGAACTCCACTGGGTAAGATGTATCACAATTTTTAATCATTCGTTCATTGATGACCACCTGGGTTGATTCCACAAGCCAGTTAAGGTGAATTGTGCTGCTATAAGCATTGTGGTGGCTGTATTGCTATAGTGTGCTGATTTTAGTTCTTTGGAGGACTACCAAGGAGTGGGAAATCTGGGTCATATGGTGGTTCCATCCCTAAATTTTGAGGAATCTCCACAGTGCTTGCCAATGTGGTTGTAGTAGTTTGCAGTCCCACTGAAAATATACAAGTACACCATTTCCCCCACATGCTCACCAGCATTTATTATTGTTTTTATTCTTGACAGTTGTCATTCAGACTGAAGTATGACGTAATCTTGGTGTAGTTTTACTTAGCATGCCCCTGATTACTGGAGGTATTGAACATTTCTTCCTAAGTTTGTTGGCCATCTGTGTTTCTTCTTTCAAGAAGTTTCCATTTTATTCTTTTGCCCATTTGTGGATTGTCAATTGTTGGGGTTTTTGTTTGTTTGTTTGTTTGTTTGTTTGTTTTGTTTTGTTTTGTTTTGATTTTGGGGGGAAGTGCTAATGGTTTTTACTTTCTTTTCTTCTTTTGAGTTCTCTGTATATTTTGGATGCAATCCAAATATAATCACCTGTTGGAGGAGAACAAGGCATGTATTTTCTTCCATTCTGTGGGTTCTCTCTTTATACTCATGATCTTTTTATGTGTGATGGAGAAATTTTTAGTTTCTTTGTTTTATTCCTTGTGCTTTTTGGCACCTTTATCAGATAGCTGGAAATGTGTGGGTTTGTCTCTGTGTCTTCTATTCTGTTCCCTTGATCTTCATGTCTACTTTGATGCTGGTATCATGGTGTTTTTGTAACTACAGTTGTGTAGTATTATTTCAGATCAGGTATTACGATACCTTCTGTTTCTCTTTTCTGGCTAATCATTGCTTTGTCTATTCTGGGTCTCTTAGTCTTCCAAATTTATTGTTTATTTTTTCTGTATCTGTGAAGAATGTCATTGATAATTTGATGGTGATCATATTGAATCTGTATAGCACTTTTGGTATTATGGCCATTTTGACAATAGTAATTCTGCCTATCTAAGAACATGGGTGGGGGGCTCTTTCCATCTTCTAAGGCATTTTTCAAAATCTTTCCTCAGTGCTCTACAATTTCACTTAGAGGATTTTTTTTTTTTTTTTTAATCTCCTTGGTTAGATTACTTCCCAAGCTATTGTTGTCATTGTTGTTGTTACCGTGTCTTTGAATGGTATGTTATTTTGACTGGTATGTTCTTCAGATATTTTCCCCAGAGGAGTCACTGTTGTAGTATATATTGGAGCTGTTGATTCACAATTGTTGCTCTTGTATCCAGCCACTTTGCTGAACTTATTTATAAGCTGTAGAAGTCTTCCCTTGGAGAATGTATTGGCTTCTGTGTATAGGATCATGTCACTGGCAAACAGTATTCTGACTTCTTCTCTTATCAGCATCCCTTTGATTTCCTTCCCTTCCTGATCATCCTGGCTAATGTTTTGAGGACTGTAATGAGGAGGAGTGGTAAGAGTGGAGAGTGTTGTTTTGTTCCTGACTTTTTAACTTTTTTTCATTAAGCATGATTTTGTCCGTAGGTTTTTCATAAATACCCTTAGGATGTTCCACATGTAAATTCTTTCCATCCCTATTTTCTCAGGGTTTTTAACACAAATGGGTGATGTATATTATCAAAGGCCTTTCTTTATCTATGGAGATGATCTTGTTACTTGCCCTTCATTTTTCTATGAGGTGAATTATAGAGGTTGATTTGTGAATGTCAAAATAAACTTGCACCCCTGGAATGAAACCCTGTTGGTCATGGTGTACCATATTTTTTATGTGTTTTTGTATGTGGCTTCCTGATACCTTAGTGAGGTATACCTTAGTGAGGTATACCTTAGTGATACCTTGCATCTGTGTTCATCAGGGATATTCGTCTGTAGTTTACTTTCCTTGATGTGTCTTTGTCTGGTTATGGTAATGGCTTTATGGCGTTCATTTGGGAGTTCCCCCTCCATTTCCATTTCATGAAATAATTGAAGAAAGACTGGTGTTCGTTCTTCTTTAAGGGTCTGGCACATCTTAGCTGAGAATCCATCTGCTTCTGAGTGCAGCTTGTCTATTGTGCCAGGCTAGCTCAGACATGGGGTAAGGACATGGAGTCAAGACACAGACTTCGGGAGTTGGGTGGAAGCAGGCTTGTGGCGAGCAGCCTGCAAACTTGTTTATTGCAGGAACAGCCAAACATTTTATAGGCTTCCTGCCCAATCACAATGTGCCACGGGGGATCAGACCACTTCCTGTACAGGTTCCTGTGGTAACACTGAGTCAACTTGGGGCAGTTGTTTACTTTCCTAGGTAGGAGAAGCAGAACGCTCCTCCCTGCAACTTTTCCCTACACACTTGAGACATTCACTGCTGCTGGCCAAAAACTAGGCTCTCTCCAAACATTTCCCACATCTTTATTAATTTGGACAAGGGATTCCTTCATGAGGACTTGATTGAACTGAACCCTTGTGATTCTTTTGTTGAAAATGGTCCACAAACACTTAAGAACTGCAAGTATTATAAGGAAGAGTATGCAGGCTAATCCTAACATTATAGTAGGATTTAGCATATTAAACAGGTAAAGGCAATAACATAGACCTCTCCCAGGAGGGGGAAGGGGGCCATGGCTGACGTTCTAAAGTCCCAAGAAGTGAGCATGTCCTACATCTTTTATAGGTTAAGGTCTCTTTTGTTCTCCAGTTCTCTCCCCGCTTATCTCTCCTTCCTGCCTATGTGACTAGGCCTGGTTTTGAAGGTGAGATGCATAAAGTGAGAAGCGAATGGGCAGGGGAAGGGCCAAAGTGATTCAGCCAGGCAAGGGTCCAGGGGGCATTCATTAGCAGCTCCTTGTCTGTAGTCCTTGATACGGGCAGGTAAATCTGGTAATCAATGGGCTCTGTAGATCCTTGATATTCCATTCACCCAGGGGCAGTCTCCAACTTCCAGAGGCAGGTGGCCTTCAAGGCCTCCATTTCCTCCATTTGACTTGATCCCCTATTTCTACACTAACTGCCTATCCCCAATTCTGGCTTCATTCCCCACCTCTAGTTTTTTAGGAACTGTTTACTGCTGTAAGAAAAGAGGGCTATGACCACTCTGGCTGCTTTGAGCTGGAAGCGGCAGCATGGGGCAAGCAGTTTGGAGTTCCCTTTTAGAAACTGGGTCAATCGAGGGTTCCATGGTAGAAGTCTGGTTGGGAAGAGCAGGTTGTAGGGTCATCTGGGGGTGGGTGCTTCTATGAGAGAAGAACAAAAAGACATGAGTATTGAAATGAGATTAATACAAAATAAATATTGCAGCACCTGGAACATGTCAATTAATATCATGAAGATGACAGAAGTCGATATTCCCTCACCAGGAGGTGGAAGAACTGAGAAGTTTTTCCCATAACAAGGCCTAACAAAGGCTTGAGAGGACAAGGCCTTTATGTGGGAACCTTAACTTTGTCCAAGTTATCAGGAATGTAAACACCACATTTAACTCTTAATGTCATTGATGTCCCCGGAAAATATAGCTAAGCTACTTAATGTCATCTGATTTTGTAAAGTACCCTTTTATTGGTATAATCTATGCTTAGTAGAGATCTCTATATTTCAGTGACTTAGGGCTAGTTAGGGTCTCCTTGGATGAGGTGGCTTTATTTGGAAGCATCAGGGATATCTCCCTTTGTCAATGACCCACCTCTGCAGCAAATGCACTGATTGGCTTTTTATCCTCTAGTAGCCTCATCAATCTCCCTGATTGGGAGGTCTTGTGACCCACAGTTGCAAAGCCCCTTAATGAAGGTCTCTTGTTCCCTGGATTCAGGCTGACTCTGAGGGCAAGAGACAAATACTGGTTTTTCTTGGACTCTGTGTTTAATCTCAATCGCTAAGTTTGATTTTAACCATCCCGCAAGCCAGTCTCACCAATTATAAAGTAAGAGTGCTGGCTTTGCCTTCAATGTCTGTAACTTTACAATTATTTACCCTTTTCTTTAACCAGAGTCTGTATTAGTACTGGAAGTTACCATTACATACTATCTATTCTGTAGGTAATGGCTTATTATCACAAATTACTTAGGTTGTGTGTTCTTGAAGCTGTACCTCTGCAAAACTAACAGGTACCAGTTTTACAAAGTGAAATTAGCAAGAGTAAAAATACATCCAACTTGTATAAGCACTACCTTCAATTTTGCCTGGGCATTTTGGCTCTACATTATATCCCATTTGAGATCACAGTAATTCCACAACAGGAACCCATCCTTTGACCATAACTTTAAAAAAGCTGAAGTCTGGCTTATTTTGGAGCCACTCTAACATGCAGTTAGGTGGGAGGCAGAGCCTTATCTGAGGTAAGATGTGGCCCCTCACAAATCTTAAGTGTTCTAATTCTGATGCTGATCTTTGACTTAACTATCATTTTAAGTTTACATATATTGTTTCCTGAGTCTATATGAACATTGGTCAACACAATTTAACATTATATCCAAAACACGAAAAAAAGAAAGGCTGAGAGAGCTTTTAACTTGCATTTTGTGTGGCACAGTGGCAAAATGTTTTTTATGTTCCACAATATTAACCTTTAAACAAATCAGACTCTCACTGACCTTTAGAAATACATTTCATTTGAATTTTTTTTTATCTCAGTGTAAAAAGTAATAAATTTTTACATATAGCCTACCAAAAACAGGTCCTGTAATAGCACATTAAATGACAGAAAAAAAATCCCCAATAAAATTTACTCTTTATAAGTTTAAAATTAACATTGCAGACAAGTTTAATTTGGAGAGTAGCAGCTTGACAAATTTCTGCTTTAAAGACTTGTATACATGGAAGAAATGAACATATTTAATATACAAATGATGACCATTTCAATTACCTTAACACCCTTATATTAACCAAATTTAGTTTTTAAAGAAATCTTTAGACTCTGTAACATAGTACAATACTCTAATAGTTGTTGTTTAACCATAACAGTATAGACCCCAATTTTCAAGAGTAATTGTTCTAAAGAAGAAAACTTAGACATAATTTTAAGAGTAAATTAGTGTTTCTAAGATATCCTTGTCATTTTAACATACAGATTAAACTTTACTTAGTATCAGTACATTAGTATATGACCTTAGGAAAAATCTTAAATAGCTTTAACTGATGGTCTCACGCACATATAACCAACTTTGTTACACAGAAACTTGTTGAAATTTGCCCTTTACTTACACACAGACTGTCTTAGCACTTATGTAGACCCTCATGTTTACCACATAAGCATTTTCTTACCCAGAAACATTTTGTTTTTCACTAAATATATTTCCATATGTAGAACCTTTTATTTTTTCTTTCCTGTCTGTTGACCCCTTTGTTGTTCACATCCTGAAACAACTCTTATGATATTTCTGAAGTTAGCTAAATCACTCCATTTTAACAAGATTAAACACTTTATTGTTTCTAGTACTGTAATTGAAACACAGTTGAAACTTTCGTATATAGAATTGTACCTGTTAGGACTTAACTCTCAGTTACCTTGTTATTAGAGATGACACAAAGAAATTTTAAACCCTTTTTATTCACCAATCTATGAAAACACCAAAAATGCTTAAGTATGTTACCCCTGGAATTTAACGAGTTAAGAGTACTCGATGTTATTTAATAATTAGCATTTTAACTTTGCAAATTAATTAGATGTCTCTAACACATTTGAGTAATCTTATATATGTTAAGTCTAATTTACTTATTTTACTGTAAAACCAAGATATCAGACAAGTGTATTGAACAGTTATCTGCTGGCTCTTTCCTGTTGAAGAAAAGTCCTAGAAACAATTGATATGAGACATTTATAAGCATCAACGTTTTATTAGTTTGACCACCTAGAGACTTGTGAGTTATTTTCAAAGGCACTTTACTTTTATTGAGTTTGCCCAATTTAAATTGAACCTCTTAAAATCATGGAATCAAAAGTATTTGGATCCATTTTTAAATTTCAATTTTATGTGTGCTTAATTTAATGATATTTAGTTCCACATAGACAATAAGACATCAGACAACACAATATACACATAACACAAAAGCAAAGATCTTGTAACGTTTATCTCCATTGCAATGTAACAGATGTTCAAAAATACCTCTAGAGTTGGATAAAAAAAAGAACTGATCAACAATTCATTAACCTAGGTATGTAGGACCAAAATTGTGAGCTTGAAAATTATAGCATTTAAGAAAAACAAAACAAAACAAAACAAGAATCCTAGAAGAAAAAAATGATAATGACCATTAATTATAGCATGAGAGTGAGAAAGAGGAAGGCAGAGAGAATAGGTGAGAGGTAGGGAGAGGGAGAGAGACAATGAGTTAGTTCTGTGTTGCAAGAAGTTTAAAACAGACACTTTTTTTTTTTTTTCCCCTTCAGTCTCAGGTTGGTCCCTTGCTGATCCTGCTGCAGTCTACGTTCCAATGGAAGCTTCAGCAAGGCCAGGCAGGGGAAATTGCCTAGGGCTTTTTAACCATTTTTCCTGGTTGGGAATCAGGTCGTTTGGATGCAGACAGTCATGAAACATTATCTCTCACTACTTTTGAGGAATGGGGCTGCTGTGTCATACTCCTTACTGCAACATGCCACAGGCTGTCGGGCTGGTTAGGGTTATTTCCTCCAAGCCAGCCACCTCCCACAGGGATTTTCATTTTCCAGTAGGTGGAGCTGTTGGTTCACTCTTTTGTTTGGGATAGGGTGGGGGGGGGTATGAGGAACTGGACTGGTTGCTTAGGAATGTCCTGTTCTCCAGTTACTTGGGGAGAACAAAGAGGAGTAGCTGGAGAGGGGATATCTTTTGCTATCTGTGCCATGTTTTCTCCGCCATTTTCCCCAGGGGTACAGGTTTTTGTTTCACTTTCTTCTATAGTCTGAGAGAATAAAATTTTTGGATCTACATTCTCTGTTGGAACTCCCTTTAAAAAGGCATAAGTCGCTGTTGTTTTAGGATAAAATGGTGCTGGTGGGACTAAACCTTCTCTCACTTCTGCCTTCCTAAGTGGGGGACCAGGTCTGGGAGTGGGGTGGGGATCCAAGGCCTTCCACCCTCGTTAGGACCCTAATTGATGGGGTATGCTGCAAATGAATTCTTGGGAGAAAAAGAAGACCCTTTCTGGAGGGAGGGAGGGAGGGAGCGAGAGAGGGCAATTCATCCCAAGGGTAGGGGGAGGAGCCAGACAGTGAGAGGCCTTTGTTATTCAGTTTCTTCCTTTTAGTCCTCAGAAGTTACAAAAACGCTTGAAGCCAAGGCCTGGAGGGTCATTTTCTTGTCTTTTGGTTGCACTTTAAGCCTTCCCTGCAAGAGAAGTGCCTTTACTGTGTAAGGCCCCTCAAAAAGGAAACCCCAACTCTGTCCCATGGATGGACGGCAACCCCAATCAACAGCAGGAGGCGTCACTTGATGCAAACCGCAAGAGGTGTTTATTCCAGCGCGCTGGGACCCAACTCGAGGAGTCCCTAGCAGAAAATCTTGTAGGTTTATAAAGGCAGAAACCACACATCGGGAGGGGTCGCACATGAAAGGGGGAAAAGGGGGAACAAAGCTGCCAGGAAGTTTCAAAGGGGGTCTGGGTTTGCTGACAACATGTTTCACAATGTTTTACAACAGGGCGTAGATTCTGGTCAATAGTTTCTGGTAATCATTCTGTTTGATCACTATCTGGCTTTCTGGCTCAATTTACCCTTTTATTCTCTGTTTGGGGCTGCTTCTTGGAACAGCTTTAAGGGCTTTGTCCCCATTCCTGGGAGGGTGACCTTAGGGTGTTGAGATGACTGGGAGGGTGACCTTAGGGAGTTAAGATAACTGGGAGGGTGACCTCAGACAGCTTAAAAAAATGTCCATTCTTTCATTTCCCCATTTTCTTTTCTGGTAAGTTCTAATCATGGAACTTCTGTCTCTATATACTCTTCTCCAAAGCTATTTCCTTGGCAGAGGGAGTGGTATTATTGCCTGAGCATTAGTACCTGTACAGCACTTATTCATTCCCTGATGAAGGTGACTAGGTGATTTCAGGCAGGCAAGAGCCAAGGGGGTGGGCCACCAATTAGCAGCCCCTTGTTTGCAGTCCTTGATAAATAGTCCTTGATAAAGGCAGGGAAATTTGGTAATCAATGGCCTCCGGAGATCCTTGACATTCCATTCTTCCAGGGGCAGTCTCCAACTTGCAGAGGCAGATGACCTCATGGCTTCATTTCCTCGATTTGACCCGATCCCCTATTTCTACACTAACTACCTATTCCCAATTCTGGCTTCATTCCCCCTTTAGCTTTAGGAACCCATAACTGCTTGTTAAGGAAATGAAAAGGGGCGTCGGTCGTTCTGGCTGCTTCGAAGCTGAATGGGGGCAGCGAGGGGCAAGCAGTTTGGAGTTCCTTCTTTTTAAAAAATCGGGTCAATCGAGGGGTCCCAGGAAGAAGCCTGGTTGGGGAAGAGGAGGTTGTAAAGTCATCTGGGGGTGGCTGCTTCTATGATAGAAGAACAAAAAGACATGAGTACTGAAATGAGATTAGCACAAAGTAAATGTTGCAACATCTGGAACATGCCACTGAGTATCATGAAAATGACAGAAGTTAATCTCTCACCAGGAGGTGGAAGAACTGAGAAATTGTTCCCATAACTAGGCCTAGCAAAGGCTGGAGAGAACAAGGCCTTTATTCGGGGACTTTAACATTGTCATAGATGTCCCCAGAAAATATAGTTAAGCTACTTAATGTCATCTGATTTTGTAAAATATCCCTTTATTGGTATAACCTGTGTTTAGTAGAGATCTCTATACTTCTGTTACTTAGAAATAGATAATCATACTGGCAAACATAGATTAAGTCTACCTGGGTAGCTTAGGAAGGTCTGCAGGCCTTAAACTGACTAAAAACTTCTGACTCTGGCAGTTTCTCTTGATAGTTATCAGGCACATTTGCTGAAGAATCTTTCTCTCATTTGTAGCTTCCAGCCTTTATTCTAGTGGGCTAATACAAGTGTACATCTTAAGTTACATTTAATTATTATTTCCTTTAAATGCTCAAGAATGGCTATATTTTGGTTTTAACTGTTTTGCTGGATATCTAAGATCAAGCTGGTCAAATTGACCTGGTTCCTGTCTTGTTAAAGAGTCAGCTGAGTTCCCACAGGGGTCACTCGTACAGAACTTAAGAGCGGCTCCTTAGCTCCACCAGTGACTTTGATTAGGCAGGGTCTCTTGATGAAGTGACTTCCTTTAGAAACATCAAGGGATGTTTCCCCTTTTCCATGACCCTCCTCTGCAGCAGATGCACTGGATAATTTTTCATCCTCTAGTCTCAACAATCTCCTTGATCAGGAGGTTGTGTGACCCAGAGTTGCAACGCTCCTTAGAGAAGTTCTCTTATTCCCTGGGTTCAGGCTAACGTTGAGGGCAAGACCCAAATATGGACTTTTCTTGACTTCTGTATTTAACTCCAATTTCTAAGTTGGTCTTAATTATCCAGCAAGCCAGTCTCACCAGTCATAAAGTAAGAGTACTGAGCTTTAACTTTAATGTCCATAACTTTACAGTTATTTACCCTTTTATCTAACTGGAGTCTGCATTAGTACTGGAAGTTACCACTATCTATTCTATAGGTGATGGCTTATTATCACAAGTTACCTAGGTTGTTTGTTCTTGGAGCAGCTACTTCTGCAAAACATTAACAGGTAACAGTTTTACAAAATGAAATTAGCAAGAGTAAAAATATATTCAGCTTGTATAATAGCTATCTTGAATTTTGATTGAGAACTACATTCTATCCCCTATTTGAGATCACAGTACTTTTACAACAAGAACCAATCTTTTGACTATAACTTTAAATAAGCTGAAGTCTGGCTTATTTTGGAGCTATTCTACACACAGTGAGGTGGGAGGCAGAGCCTTATCTCAGGTAAGGCGTGGCTCTTTACAGATCTTAAGTGTTCTAATTCTGATGTTGATCTTTGCTTCTTTTCCTTAAATACCATTAAGTAGTTTACATATACTGTTTCCTGAGTCTATATAAACTTTATAATTAACACAATATAACACAGTATCTAAAACATGAATCAAAGAAAGGCTGAGAGAGCTTTTAACTTTCCTTTTGTGTGATTAAGTGGCAAAATGTTTTCATGTTTCTTTCATATTTCACAATATTAACCTTTAAACAAATCAGACTCTAATGTTTAGAAATACATTTACATTTGAAATTCTTTATCTCAGTGTAAAAAGTAACAAATTTTACACATACCCTATTGATAGCAGGTCCTATAATAGAACATTAAATGATAGAAATAAATCCCCAATAAAATTTACTCTTTATAAGTTTAAGATTACCATTACAGACAAGTTTAATCTGGAGGATAGCAGAGCTTAATAAATTCCTTGCTTTAAAAACTTGTGGTCCTGAAAAATATGAACACATTTAATATACAACTAGTGACCATTTCACAATTACCTTGACACTTTTATCTTACCAAATTTAGTTTTTAAAGAAAAATTTAGACTCTGTAACATAGTACAATAATCTAGCAGTTGTTTAACCATAATTGTATAAACCCCAATTTTTAAAACTGATTGTTCTAAAGAATAAAACTTAATAGACACAAAGTCAAGAGTAAATTAGTGTTTCAAATCCTTGTCATTTTACCATGTCATTCTACCATATAGATTAAACTTTGGTTTATATCAGAACGTTAGTATTTCACCTTAGGAAAAACCTTCAATAGCTTTAGCTGTCTCACATACATATAACCAACTTAGTTACACAGCAACTTGGTGAAACTTGCCCTTTACTTACACAGACTTTCTTAGCACTTACTTAGACCCTCATGTATTTCATCACACAAGCACTTTCTTACCCAGAAACACTTCCTTTTTCCTTTTACTAAATATATTTCCATACCCAGAACTTTTTATTTTCTCTTTCCTATTTGTTGACCCCTTTTTGTTTACATTCTGAAACAACTCTTATGAAATTTCTGAAATTAGATAAATTACTCTATTTTAATAAGATTAAATATTTTGTTGTTTAGAGTACTCTAATTGAAACACAGCTGAAACTTTTGAGACCCTTTGCATATAGAATTGCACTTGTTAGGACATAACTCTTAGTAACCTTGTTTTTAGTTTAGTGATGACACAAAGCCAGTTTAAACCCTTTTATTTACCAACCTATGAAAACACCAACTTATTCTGTAAAAAACCAAGATATCAGACAAGTGTCCTGAACAGTATTTGCTGTCTCTTCCCTGTTGAAGAAAAGTCCTAGAAACAATTGATATTAGACATTTTATTAACATCAATATTTTATTAGCTTGACCACCTAGAGACTTGCAAGTTATTTTCAAAGACATTTTACTCTTATTAGTTTACCCAATTTGAACCTTTTTTAAATCACGTGAATTAAAAGTATCTGGATCCATTTTTAAATTTTAATTTTAGGAGCGCTCAGTTTTGATACAGACAAAACATGACATCAGACAGCACAACATACAAATAACACAAAATCAAGCCCTTGTAACTTTATAGGTGAATCTCCATTGCAGTGTAACAGATGTTCAAAAACTCTAGTTGAATAAAAAATAGAACTGATCAAAAAATCATGAGCTCAAAAAAACATATAATTAAAAATATAGCATTTACTTTGCTGGAGTTTTAAAGACTCTTTTTACCTTTTCTTTCCCTGGGTTTGAGACCGGTCTCCTACTGAGCCTTTAGGCTTCTTTTATTTATATTTCAATGTAAGCCTTGACTGAGATCTGGAAGGATCTAACAGGTTTTAACAGAAACTCTGTGTCTAAGGCATTTTAGCCATCTCATCCGGACAGGTTGGATGTTAAAATTATGAGACCTTATTTTTCATTACTTTTGAGACTGAAGCTACTTTGCTAAGTTACCCTTCAGGGCTGTCGGGAGGGGGAGTCCAGAGAAGGAACCTTTGGGGTCCACCCGAGAGTAGCCCGGGCTGAGAACCCCCCAGTTGTTCCAACCCTTCCTCCACCTTGTCCCCCACAAACACACAACAGAACCAGATACAGACGGGCGCCAATCTCTGATCCACCAATTGAACCCCATCAGCGCCCTTACCGACGGAGACTACCAGGCGTCCCTGGCTCTCCTTCCACCCTTAGGGCGTCCCCCAGGGCTGCAACCTGTGGCCCCCCAGGCACGTCTACCGGCCACTGTTCGGCCACTCTCACGAGTCACCGAACGGCTGCCACCGAAACCGAAAGCGCGCTCACAGAACCAGACCAACTAACAAAACACAAGACAAAGACAGACAACTTCGGGGTACCCCTTCTTATCTCCAAGGTCGACTCCGTGGATGAGGGGGGGCCATCTTATCCCGGGCGAGCCCCCAAATGTAAGGCCCCCCAAAAAGGAAACCCCAACTCTGTCCCATGGATGGACGGCAACCCCAATCAACTGCAGGAGGCGTCACTTGATGCAAACCGCAAGAGGTGTTTAACTCGAAGAGTCGAGTCCCTAGCAGAAAATCTTGTAGGTTTATAAAGGCAGAAACCACACATCGGGAGGGGTCACACATGAAAGGGAAAAGGGGGACAAAGCTGCCAGGAAATTTCAAAGGGGGTCTGGGTTTGCTGACAACATGTTTCACAATGTTTTACAACAGGTGTAGATTCTGGTCAATAGTTTCTGGTAATCATTCTGTTTGATCACTATCTGGCTTTCTGGCTCAATTTACCCTTTTATTCTCTGTTTGGGGCTGTTTCTTGGAACAGCTTTAAGGGCTTTGTTCCCATTCCTGGGAGGGTGACCTTAGGGAGTTGAGATGACTGGGAGGGTGACCTTAGGGAGTTAAGATAACTGGGAAGGTGACCTCAGACAGCTTTAAAAAATGTCCATTCTTTCAACTGCAGAGTTCTCTGCATAGGGGGGAGATTGGAGTAAACAAATCTCTCAAGAACAAGGAGAAGGACTGTAAAGTAACCTGCAATGAGTATCCCTAAGCCTAAGATAGGGGACCCACAGGAGGACAAAGGGGGCCTATCTTCCGACAAACAAAGAGGTGTTTAAGATCCAATGTCTCCAGCTTAGTGGGTAATTTCCATGATTCGCCAGTTCACGGTGGTATGCCGCACCATGTCTCCAGTAAAAATCTCCACAGAGGGAGATGCGGTTCCAAATTCGGGGGCATCAATTCCTTATGTGAATTGACCAGGAGAACCAAAAGTGAAAGTAGAGCCGCTGATGGGGAGGCGCCTGAGAGCTACGTGTGTGCCTATTCTCGGGGATCAGGACAATAAAGGAAGAAAGGGGGAAGCCGGGACCTGTGCTCACCCTCACAGGACCTGTGCTCACCCTCAGCACACCAAACACAAAGGGGCAAACACAGGGGGACTCGCCAATCCAGAGGTGCTTGAGTAGGCGAGGCACGTAGGGTGCCAAAATGTAGTTAGTAATCTCTTATGCTGGGCTAGCTCAGACGTTGGGTAAGGGCGCAGAGTCAAGACCCAGGCTCCGGGAGTTGAGTGGAAGCAGGCTTGTGGCGAGCAGCCAGCAAACTTGTTTATTGCAGGGACAGGTATACCTTTTATAGGTTTCTTGCCCAATCACAATGTGCCACAGGGGATCAGACCACCGGCTCCTTCGCAGTTCCCTTGGTAACACTGAGTCAACTTGGGGCAGTTGTTTACTTTCCTAGGTCGGAGAAGCAGAACGCTCCTCCTGCAAGTTTTCCTTACACACTTGAGACCTTCACTGCTGCCAGCCAACGACTAGGATTTCTTCCAATATCTGAGCTTTTCTGTTTTGGAAGTCTTTTAATCAATATTTCAATTTTAATACTTGTTATTGGTCTGCTTAGGTTTCCTATATTTTTCATGAATCAATTTGAGAAGGTCACACATGTTTAGAAATTTGAAAAAGTCGTCTAGATCTTCCAATTTATTAGACTATGAACTCTCACAGTAGGTTCTGGAAATCCTCTGAATTTCAGAAGTTTCTGTGGTGTTATCCCCATTTTCATCTTTTATGTTACTGATTTGAGCTCTCTCTCTCTCTCTCTCTCTCTCTCTCTCTCTCTCTCTCTCTCTCTCTCTTTCTTTTGGTGAGTGTGGTGATGTGTTTGCTAACACATTTATCTTTCTGAAGAACCAACATGTCCTTGCATTGATGCTGTTTAATGGAATTATCTTCTTCTTCTTCTCAATTTCATTAATTCAGCTCTGATCTGAATTATTCCCTGAATTCCAATTTTGAAATTTAGATTCATATTTTTTTTTTGTCTTTCTTTTTCTTGTTTGTCCTTGACCTTGAGGTGATGTATGAGCTCATTAACTTGGGATCATTCTGTTTTTGGTTTTTTTTTTTTAATATGAGCACTGTGTATGATAAACTTTTCTCTTAAAACTGCTTCTGTCATACCATCCCTTCGATTTTGATAAGGACATGGGAGGTCTTCCCTTCTTCTAAGATATTTTTCAATGTCTTCCTCAGTGTTTTACAGTTTTCACTGAGAGATATTTTATCTTCATGGTTAAATTAATCCCTAAACTCTTGTTGTCATTACTGTTTTTTTTTTTTTTTTTTGGTTTTTTTTTTTTTTTTTTTTTCCTTTCTTTTCTAATGTTATATTGAATGGTATGGTCTTCAGATATTTTCCCCAGAGGAGTCACTGTTGAAGTACAAAATAGAGCTTTTGATTCATAATTGTTGTTCTTGTATCCTGCTACTTTGGTGAACTCATTTATACCTCTCTTCTCAAATTCTTCTAAGATTTTTTTATTTTTTATTTTTTATCCTTATGTCCTTTTGGATTCATCCTTTGCTTAGGAGAAAATTTTTCAAACTCCATGTCTTTATGTGGCTTCTATCTTAATGTTGTTGCTGGGTGTTTGGGCGTGAAATATTCTGTCAATGTCTGTTAGATCCATTTGACTTATACCATTGATTATTTTTGGGTTAACTTTATTGATTTTATGTTTTGATTAAGGGTGTACAAGGATATGTGGCCATCACCCAATATTATAGCAATGGGGCTTACTTGGGGTTTAACAACATGGGTTTTGTTTTTGTTTTTCAATGTTCTTGGTATGCTGACATTGGTAAATAAATATTCACTCTTATTATCTCTTCTTGTTTTATTGTACCCTTTAGCAGGATGTAGTGGCCTTCTTCATCTATTCTGGTTATGCTTTATGAGATATGAGAATTGCTACTCTTACTGGTTTTGGGGGACTATCTACAGGGAAATTTTGTTTCTATCCTTTTACCTTCAGCCTGTTGGAGTCTTTGAATATGGACTGAGTCTCTTGAGAACAACATATAGTTGGATCTTGTTTTTGGAACCTGCTGCTAATTTATCATTTTTAGTAGGGGAGTTGTGACCCTTAACATTCAGTTTTACTATGAATATGTGCTTATGGTTTTCTGACATTTTGATGTTTTGTTACATTTAGCACCATCTTGACTCTCGTTTAGTGGCTTGCTCTTCTATTACTTTTTCTGTTGATCTTCTATTGGGAGATTTGACCTTTGCTTCTTAGTTCTTCTGTGCATACCTTATCTTTGCATGTTCTTTGTAGTGCTAGCTTGGTGTTCATGAATTCTTTTAGTTCATTCTTTTCATGGAGAGTTGTATTTCAAATTTGAAGCTGGTAATCTTGGTTGGCCCATGTTTTCTTTTAGAGCATGGACTATCTTATTGAAGGTTCTCCTTGATTTTAGGATCTGAAGTGAGAAATCACAAGTGAGATTTATTGGTTTGCCTCTGGGTGTGATCTGTTTTTCTCTCCCAAAGATTTTAATATTGTTTCCTAAATTCTGTGTTAGACATTTTTACTGTGATATGTCTTGGTCATCTTCGCATGTGATGAGATCTACTGAAGGTCCTGTAAGCCACCTGCATGTGGAAGCCTCTCTCATTTCTGACATGGGAAAAGGTTTTATGCAATGATCTCGTTGCATGAAAGCGTTCTTAATACTTTTAATTTGCATCTCCATGTACACTTCTATCCCACTGCGCCTCAGGTTTTGTCTTTGGATTTTGATCATGTGCTGTAATTTTCTCCTTTACTGTGTACTTCATGCTCAAGATCATATGCCCTATCTTCAAGGTCTGAAGTTCTGTTTTCTAGATGATCTAATCTGTTAGTGACATTTTCAAATTAATTTTCAATCTGATGTATTTTGCCTTTCATTTCTAGGAGTTCTGATTGATTGATTTTCACTGTTTCTATTTCTTTGTCAAAGTGGTCTTTCCTCTTCTGTGTGGGTTCTCTTAATTCATTCGTTAGTCCTTTTTTAAGTTCACTATTTCACTATTCAGACTATTATGTTCTCTTTCTGGGGTATTGTCCACACCAACATCACTGGAATCCTTTGTTGTGAATTGTGAATTCGGGGGTGAAATTTGTTTGCACGTTTCCTCCTATATTCAGGGGTCTTGGACTTGTACATTGATTGAGATAGATTTCCCTTATTCCTTTTATGTGTATCCATTTGTCTGAAATCATCTTACGAGTTTTGGGACTAGAGGTCAAGGGGTAGGGCCCGAGGTCCTTCTTTGATCATTGTTCCTTGTGTTGTTCGTGTGGGTTTGAAATTCATTCTATGATTCTAAATAATGTTAGGGCTCAGGTTGGGTTGCATTGTGTGAACGGTAGATTCACTGTTGCTTGGGTATGTGGGATTTTATCAGCTGCATAAATCTCTTCTTTATGATCTTTATGTGTTCCTGTTTCTTTTTAGTTCCTCCATGTGTGACAGGGGTCTGGGGGGTTGGCAGGAATGCCACTGTCAGCAACAGTTGAACAGCCGTAAGTTAAATGTTCACTGTCTATTTGACATCAGTAATGCTAATTGCCATCTATATAGGAATGGTGGGCTCAGTATTTAACAACATTACCAACTCTAAAAATATATGATCTACAGCAGGTATTTGACAGCAAGTGTGTACTATGTTGTCCACTATGTAATGATCTTAACACCTTGAATGGGATATAAATTACATAGTCTACACGATTTATTCAATGGCATTACAGTTTCTTAAGATAAAGTAGGATAATAAGTCCACAGAAAGTTTGAAATGCTCGAAAAAGTGATTGAAGTAGAGACAGGGGATAGGGAGCTGGTGTCAGCTGTAAAGAAGAAGAGATAATAGACTAAATGAAAGTAGTGAACAAAAGGAAGAGAAATGGAGGAAACAAAATTTTAGATGTTACTAGGGGAAGACAGTGAAGATGGGATGGAGGAAGTCCTGGCACCTAGGAATAAATGAACCGACAAATATAACATAGAAACGAATCAAAACCTTATAAAATTGTATCACACCTAAGTCTAGTCTAGGCTAAATAATTTACATGTGAGAAGAGAGCCACTAGGGGTAAGTAACATTATATGAACCTATCCATTCAGTGAAAATATATACAATGACACCCACCCACCCACCCCCCCACACACACACACATATGCACAAGCACACACACACACACACACACACACACACAGTAGTGCATAACAAAAAAAAGTGAAGAACAATAAACTATGATAAAATGATGTCCAAAAATTTTTTTGAAGTAAACAAAAAGAAAGGGTTTAGGGAAAATCAGTAACAAGAGAAGAAGGGGGGGAAAATGAAAGAAAAAAGAAGAGGAAGGAAGGGCAGAGTAGGCAAGGCAGCATTGCCCAGAAGTTCCTTAGCAAGAGACTTAAAATGTAGGAAGACTTTTCCACAGTGAGATAAGTAACAAAGGAACTGCACTGAAACATAATACTGTAGTAATGAAAAAAAAAAATGTAGAGAGTGATACTGAAGAAAGTTGGTAACTTGAGCATAAGAAATGATACCTTGGAGGTATGCGAGCTCCCCATCGCTAACAATGCAGACCAAACTGTTGCAGGACGGTGGACCAAGAAATTTAAATATATAAAAAAGATTAATCTAGGGAAACCTGTGCTTTAAACATTAAAATTTTGATAGGCAGAACCAGTATGGTGAACTTCTCAATAAAAGCAAACCCAAAGAAGTTTGCTGGGGTGAAAGCATTCTGTGGGGATGTTGAGCCCTCTAGGAGATGGCACAGCAGGCCCTTCCCTCCACTTACATCCCAGGCAGCCCTCACTGGCAGGTGAGAAAAATATTCCCAGGATCTGAATGATGTCCCACGTCTAGCTTACATGGCTGTGAATGAAGACAGGGTACTGGCAGCTCATGAAGGGAGTTACCAGAAACTAATGAAAAAATTCTCAGAGTTTCCATGAACCAGAGAGACTGAAGGAGGCACAAAGAACATCATACCTGGACCATTCAGCCTCGGGATCCCAAAAGAGAAAATCCCATAACAGCTGGCACTCTGTAAGAGCTGTCATGAAGACACTCACTGTGGACATGCCAGAGCATTTGCGCTCCAGACTGTATATCTGCACTACGCAATTCATGAGCACTCCCTAGTCTATCCCACCCAGTGGTGGGAGACTGAAAACTGAGAAATACTATACCCAGCTGGCAGCTAGGCAAGAAGCACAAGAACAGTGGCCAAAAGTACAGAGACAAAAACAACTATAAAGACAGAAGTCCATCTCTGCCAACAGATTTGACCAACAGAGCAAAAACAAGCCCTTTTATCTCAAGAGTTTTTTCTTTCTTTTTCTTCTTTTCTCTTTGTATCAGTATTCTCAGGATCATAATTCTTTAAACACTGTTCCTCTCATTTGTACTATCATCCATTTCTCATTCAAAAGAATATTGTTCAAACACTGAGTGTTTATGTGGTTTCTGTGATTTTTCTTACTGCTGATATCCACGATGATCTGCTGAGATGCAAGGAATGATATTGATTTTAAGAGATAATTTCCTGAGGTTTTGACATATACTGTAATCTGTTCCTTAAAGATTCCATGGAGAGTGTCAATGGCTCACTTCTGTGAGTTAGGCAGTGAGTCCCAATCTCCTCACAACACAGAAAGGATATAGCATAGGGAAAGTAGAAGTGAAAGGTGTGTGACACCTAAGACTTGATATTGCATAATGTGAGACCTGGACAGACTAGAAGATAGATTATCAGAATAGAAAACAACCTCATATGTAACCCAAACCCAGAACTGTGAATGAGAAGGAATGAGGAGCAACACAGGCAGGGGAGCAGATATTCTCTTAGGCTCAAACACTTAAAAATGTTTGGAAAGACAGACAAAACTTAAAGTGTGATGGTAATACAACAGTGCAAACAGCTTAAAACCAAATCATGAAAGGAAAGCTAAACCTGGCCTCTGCAGCCCTCTCGTGGCAGTGCTCTCAGCTAATCAGTCACCCTCTTAAATCAGCACTGCATGTTCCCATACCCACACAGCTGCAAAGTCAGTCTGAGGGAAGTCCCCTGTGGTGAGACCTCTTAAGAATCCATCCAGAATAAAATTCTAGAAGGACCACTACTAGTCAGCCATAAATACCTGCAATGCCCTCTAGGTCCCCGAGACCAAAAACAAGGAGAAAAGAGAGGGCTGGAGGGAAAGTGCACATCTAACAGTGTTCAGCCTCCGTGACCCAGGAAAGGGTGAAAGGCTTTGTGCAGCATCTGCTCCCATGCTCGACTCAGACAGACAAGAGTTTTGGCTCCAAGATAAAGAAAGCTGATTCAACAGGCCCTAACCACTGACACACTGGGGAGGCATGATAGGAAGACTAGGGACTGTCCTTGGGATTCAAATCACAGGGCCTTACCAGAAGCAAGGTGCCTGAATACCCTGTAACACAGAAGTTGCCTGAGACTACAAAGCAGAAACAGACTGATAACAACCTTAGTAGGCACACAGCCTACTGTTGATGACTACTGGTGAGTGACAACACACTTTTTGGACACTTGCAGGACTTTGCCTCAGACTTAGTAAGCAGAGGGAATCAATGCTCACCATTCACAATGTGGAGCAGTAGAAACTAGAGTCCAGGGGAACCACTGGAGATGCCTTACCACAGTACCTCAGAGAGTGGCATCAGTCTGGGGAACACTTCAGCATCAAGATCACCCATGAAGATACACAACCAGAGTTCCTGTGTTCACAGACAGCCACCAGGACCTTCACTACTGCAAGAAGGATTCAGTAGAGGGGAGTAGGTACTTGGTGACCCACAGCAATCACAGGAATATCCCAGAACCTGCATCCTGAACTATTGCACATAAGGGGAGCACTGCCCTCTCTGATCAGTCAGGTGCAGGCCCCTGAGCTGAGAAAACAGAAGCTTCTGTTACAAGGATCAAGCATCTAGGGATGGCTCCTGTGCCCTGCAACTTGGGAGTGATCCACAGCCAAAGACTAATGGATATCTGCTATGTCCAAACCCCAATTTTTTTTAAGTCAGCTATCCCCCCCACCCCCTGCTGTGACTTAAAGACCCTTCCAGAACAACTGTACGGGAGGAAAATATATTTAGAGGTTCATGGTTTCAGAGGCCCACGGGACTTGAGGTGAGGCAGAACATCAAGGCAGAAGAGTGTGGCAGAGGGAACCAGCTCACATGATGAGCAGAAAGTCTCTACTTGCCAGATACAAATATATACCCCAAAGCTACACCCCCAATTCCCACCTCCTCCAGCTACACCCTACCACTTCAGCTACAACTCAGTTAATCCCTACTAGGGGATTAAATCATCGATTGGGTTAAGACTCCCAGAACCCAATCATTTCTCCTCTGAGCCCCCTTGCACTGTGTCAGATGTGAGATTTGGGGAGGCACACCTCACATCCCAACCATAGCACCAGTGAAATCCAAACTGAGATGCAACAAGAATTTTCTTCACATAGATGTGGATTACCATAAATGACTCTAATGTCAACTTCGATCATCTAACTCCTTAACTGGAATGATAATTGCTAACCAAATGACCAACATTGATCCTTCACCCATTTCAATGTATTTTATCTAAACGTACAATGTATTTTATTTAAAGCTTCAACTGGAATCGAACTCCCTGTCTTTGATTTCCTAGCTGTAGTTTATATGTGCTCCTCTGACCCTCTACTCATCCTCTTGTTCTGTCTGCTACAACATCAAATCAGTCACTCATCTATCTCTCCATTCTATCATGGGTAAATTACCCTTTGGAAGCATTTTCTCTTCCTCCCTCCTCTCTCTCTCTCTCCTACCCCCTCTCTCTTGTATTTGTCCAATCGTTCTTCCTCCTATATTTTAGCCCTCACTTAAAGTTTAAAGATATAGCAAGTTTACTAAATTTGACAACTAATTTTTGAACTGCTCCAGAACTTATTATAGGTATAAACCTGAGTTTGAGGAATCATGGAGAATAATTGCAACAAGTTTTTGTTCTCATTGGTTGACTAGAATGAGACTTGGTTCAGAAGTAAATAGGGCTTAGTGGCATCTCTTGAAGTGATGCTGACACTGGAGTTGCATTAAAGTCTGATTTTATGTATTTTGACCCAACCAAGGTTCTTAAGAAGCTCACAAAGTATTCCCATTAAAAGAAATCAACTATACTGATAGATGGGTAGACATAAAAACAATATGAAAACACAAGGGAACACACCATTCAAAACAACAAAAAGTGCTTCAGCAATAGACATCACTGACACCACAGTGGAGGAAATGCCAGAGAAGGAATTTAGAAAGTTCATAGTTATACCATTCTGTGAGGAGAAGATAATGTAAAGAGAATTCACAGAGAAAACACAGGAAGTGAAAGATCACTTTCATAAAGAGATAAGAGATCATGAACAAGAACCAAAGAAATCTTCAGAAAGAAGCATTCAATATACCAAGTTTGAAATTCAATGGAAAGCATCACCAATATGTTAGCCCTCTTTGAACATAGATTTCCAGGCCTCGAAGACAAAGTATACAATCATGAATATAAAGTTGACCATACAGTAAAGATGTTAAGAAATCATGAATAGAAAATTCAATGAACCTGGACATTAAAAGGCCAAATTAAAGTTCATCAGGATAGATGAAGGTTCTGAAATACAAACTAAGGGAATGAGCAATGTTTTCAATGAAATAATGTTAGCGAATTTTCCAAACCTTAAGAAGAAAATGGAAATTTAAACACAGAAGGCCCGTAGGATGGCAAACATACAAAACCGTGACAGATCCACTCCAAGATACATTTTTATGAAAATTAGTAACAAACAGATTAAGGATATAATTTTCAATACTGCAAGGGTAAAGCAACTAATCAAATGTAGAGATAAAACAATCCAGATTTCAACTGACCTCTCAACTCAGTTAGCTTTTTGGGCTAAAAAGCTAAGAGGGCTTGGAAAAATAACTACCAAACTCTGAAAGAAAATGGATGCCAACCAAGAATACTATCTCCAGCAAAATTAAGCTTCATAAGTGAAGATGAAATTAAAACTTTCTGTGAAAAACAACAAAGTAATTTCTAAATAGAAAGCTTACACTACAAACCACACTCAAAATATTCCATGAAGAAGAAGTAAAAACCAGCATACAGAGGAATTCATGTAATCAAAAAAAAAAATCAAATCCGATATAAATACCTGAAATATATCAAAATGACAGAAAATAAAATCATCCTTCAAAAATAACATTGAGTGTGAATGGTCTAAAGTCTTCAAACAAAAGACATGTGTCAGCACACCAGATCAAAAAAGAAGACTGAAAAATATGTGGTCTGCAACAGACTCATTGTACAGATAAAGACATCCACAGACCAGAGGTGAAAGGATTTGGAAATCATACCATTCATATCAATCTTATAAACAAGCAAGGGTTAATTTCCCATTTCAGATAAAGTAGACTTCAAGCCAAAATTAATCAGATGATAAAAAGAAAATCATTTCATACAGCAACAGGAGATTAAATCATAAGCATTAATTTCCCCAAAATGTATCACTGATACACATCAGAGAAATACTTCTCAATATTAAGAATCAGATAGACCAAAATAAAATAATACTGAGTGACTTTAACAGGACTCATTCAGCACTGAAGAGATCACATAAAAAATTAGTAAAGATTCTACAGAACTAAAATATACAATTAATAATTTGGACCTAACAGACATCTATAGAATATTTCATCCATCAGTGAATAAATCCACTTTGTCATCAGCAGCACATGGAGTATTATCTAAAGCAGATCACGTTTGAGGTTACAAGCAAATCTTAGTAAATTCAAATAGTGGTTAATGACTAGCATTCTATCACAGTATATTGGGATGAAATTAGAAGTCAATTGCCAGATACAGAGTAGCAAGCATTCTTACACCTGGAGATTAAATAATACACTTTTGAGTGATGAAGGAATAGCAGAAGAAATAAGGAGAGAAAGTTTTAAGAATTATAAGAAGTAAATGAGAATATTGATAGAGCATATCAAAATCTCCTGGAAAAAATGAAGGCAGTTCTAAGAGGAAAGTTCAGAGCATTGAAATCCTATGTTCAAGGAATGAAAACAGACCACTTAAATAATATAACTGACAGCTCTAGGCCCTAGGAAAAAGAACAAACCAACAAAAAAATCAGCAGGAGACAGGAAATAATTAAAATTGGAGCCAAAATCAATAAAATTGAGATTAAAAGAGAATACTAAACATCATTGAAGAGTTAATTTTTAGAAAGGAAAAAGAAAACTGATAAATTCTTAGCCAAGACAACAACAAGAAAAAATGGAAAAAAAACTCAACTTATCAGAATCCAAAATGGAAAAGGAATGATGACCACAGACACTACAGAAATTCAGAGGATCATCAGAAAATACTTAAAAAATTTAGATCCAATAAGCTAGAAAATCTTGAAGATATGGACAAATTCCAAGACTCTTCCGACTTACCCAAATTGAACCAGGAGGACACAGAGAATTTAAACAAATCAATTTAAAGTATTGAAATTGAGGAAGCCATCAAAAGCCTAGCAAGAAAGAGAAGCCCAACATGGGGTGGATTCTCACCAGAGAAAAGAACTATTAGCAGTCCTCCTCAAACTATTCCAAAAAACAGCACAGGGAACTCTGCCAACCTCATTCTATGAAAGCCAGTTTCACCCTAACACCAAAACCAGACAGAAACACATCAAGGAAAGGAAATGTGAGACTGATATGCTTAATGAAGATAGATGCAAGAAATTCTAATATAATATTGGAAAACCACATATAAAATCACATTAAAAAGATAGTGCAATGTGATCATGTGGGTTTCATCCTAGGGATGCAAGTATGGTTCAACATATAGAAATCAAAAATGTAATTCCCCAGATAAATAGACTTAAAGACAAGAATTGCATGATCATCCCAATAGATGCAGGAAAGGTCGTTGGCAAACACACCAGTCATTCATGTTTAAAACACTAGGGAGAAAAGGAACATACCTCAACTTTGTAAAGGCCACCTACGACAGACAAAAGCCAACAGTATTCTGAAAGGAAAAACAAAACGAACAAACATTTCCTCTGAAAACAGGAACAAGACAAGGATGGCCACTCTCTCAATCCTATTCAAACTAGGTCTTGTCACTCTAGACAGAATAATTAGGCAAGAGAAGGAAATCAAAGGTACCTTACTAGTAAAAAGAAAGCTCAAGTTATCAGTTATTGGTTCTATACTTAGAAAACACAAATTACTCCACCCCTAAACTTTGAAAAATATACAAGATTTCAACAAAGTAGTTGGAAACAAATTTAATACCAATAAATCAACCAGGTTCCCATGCTCCAGTGACTAATCTGACAAAAGAGCAATTAGGAAAGCTACCCCATTCACCCTCAACTCAAGAAAAAAAAAAAAAAATCTGGAATCAATCTAACAAAAGAGGTGAAAACTACAGAGCATTAAAGAAAGAAATTAAAAAGACCTTAGGAAATGTAAAGACCTCCCACATTCTCGGATAGGCAGTAAAATATTGCCAAATGGCCATAAAGGCTATGAAGAGTCAATGTATTTCCCATAAAAATTCCAGTGACATTCTTCACAGAAATATAAAAAGCAGTCATGGGATTCACTTGGAAAAATAAGAGGCCCAGAATAGTTAAAGCATTTCTTGGCAAGAAAAGGAAAACTGGGAACATCACAATACTAGACTTCAAATTACACTACAGAGCTACAGTAACAAAATCAGCATAGTACTTGCACTAAAACAGGCAAGAAGGTCAATGGACCAGAATAGAAGGCACACAGAGAAACCCCGGTATATAGAGTCACCTCATGTTAGACAAAGGTGCCAAAATCATACATTGGAGAAATGAAAGGTTTTTTAACAAGTGATGCTGGGCAAACCGGAATTTCACATGCAGTAGAATTTTAACCCCTCTTTCTTGCCCTGCACAAAACTCAACTCAAAGTAGATCAAAGACCTACCAATGAGAACATAAATCCTGTACCTCCTAGAAAAAAAAAAGAAAAAATTTAGGTGCTGCAAACCAACCTGTTGATTCCCGAACTTACTCCCATAACAATACTCCTAAGCTCAAGAAGTAAACTAAAGGAAAAAAAAAATCAACAAATGGGATGAAATCCAATTTAAAAGCTTCTGCATGAGAAAGAAACAAGAACATGAGGAGGGAGCACAGAGAATGGGAGACATTGGTTGCCCCCTGCTCCTCAGAGAGAGTGTTATTTCCAGTATACACAAAGAACTAAAAAAAATTAACATCCAAGAGACAACCCCATCAATAAACAGGCAAAGGAACTGAACCGACACTCCTCAAAAGAAGAATGATGAATGCTCAACAAACGTAAAAAAAAAATACTCAATATCTGCACCATTTAGACAGATGCAAATTAACACTGCACTGAAATTCCATCTCACTCCATTCACAATGGCAATTATCAAAAATATGAGTAAGAGTAACTATTGATGAGGATGTGGGGAAAAAGAATATACTCACACATTGCTGTTGGGATTGCAAATTGGTATAACACTCTAAAAAAGCAAGATGGAAATTCTTCAAAAACTAGACTGAGACCACCATTTGGCCAAGTTATCCATTTGTATATGTACAAATGACTTACGGTCAGAATACAGGAGTGACAGAAGGCCATGCCAATGATTTATAATAGCATAATTCACAATAGCTAAGCTATGGGAGCCAACTTATGGGGGCCCTTCAACAGATGAACGGATACAGAAAATGTGGTATGTATACACAATGGAGTGTTATGCAGGCACAAAGAAGAATGACAATTATGTTTTCTATGGTCATCTAATATTCTATTAGTATTTTTAATTATGATAATTAAGAATTTAATAATTCTTTGGTTATGATATGTCTTACAGAGTTTCACTTTTCTGTTTCTAGTTGTATGTGCATTCTTTATGTGGATGTCCATTCCATTCCTAAACCCGGAATATTTCCTACTACTGCTCTGAAAACGTTCTTCATGCTTTTGGCATGTGTCTTCATTGCCTCTGCAATACCAGTGAATTTTACATTTGGCCTCTTAATGTCGCTGCTGAGTTTCTATGTATTCTGACCTTGGTCCCTCTTAATGTTATCATTATTATTTTTGTTTTTATTCACTGACTGCTGGACTTTCAAATTCATATATGCTATCTTTGAGGCCAGCATTTCCGTTTTCCATATAAGCTAACTTCTCATTATTTGCAACTGAAATTTTTATCATCTTGATTGTGTCTTCTGTTGTGGGCACTCTGATTAACTTCTTTTCAGAATCTCTATTTACTAAAGAAGGTGTATTCACTAAAAATCTTGTATTTGCTTTATTAACCCACTTCTTAGATCTCCTTTTAGCTAATTCATCATTTTAATACTCGATATGTATAGTGTGTCTCTGAAATCTCATGCCCTTCACTACCTGAGAGTACCTTAGTTAGAGGATTGCAGATTTGTGAGGAGACATATTTGCCAAATACTCATGGTTTTAGAGGTTTTGAACTTGCCTACCTGTTGCAATAAATTCCTCTTATTCACCTAACGAAGGGGCTGTCTGTTTTGTTGTAAGTCACATGTGGTGGGCATATATAAGCTCCATCAGATAAGCTCAGGGGTGTATGCTGTTCCCAGTGTACTTCTACAAAACTCTGGATTTCCATGAGTCATTGTCTTGGACTCTCTGCTTTTCCTGTTTCCCATCAGTGGGACCTGAGGGTAACACCTAGTCATTTTTACTTTGGGCATGGTCGAGGGTGTTGAGATTTCATTTCCCAAATTTATGTCCTAATGTAGTGTTGAAGATCTATCAGAATTACTTTGGGTGCATAGCAAGGTGTACTGTCTCTTGCCTGAGTTGTAGGTATAGGATAGGATCAGAGTTTCAACAATATAAACTCAGAGTGTTTCACTTGCTTCCCAGGCACCTCTCAGAAAAGGGAAAAAGGATGTGACAAATAATACAAAGCATAAGATACATGTCTGGTACCCACTATGACATCTACAAAAGGATCACAATGAGAGGAAAGTTGGAACATCATAATAGCAGCCACTGCATAATTACTGTTCCATGCTTGAATTTAATCAAGTTGTTGAGTCACTGGAAGAAAAGAAGATCTCAACTCAGAACTATCGATCAACAAAAGAGGAATAACAGAACTAGCTCTTATTTTATTTTACTTTTAGAAAATTAAGAATCAGGAAAGAAGAAAAAAAAAAAAAAAAAAAAAAAAAAACGCTTGTTTTCTGCATGCCTGGTTCCTTGGTGGAGAATGGGAAACCCACATCCAGAGAGCTAGGACGATAGAAATGTGGGGGCAGGACTCATGAATATCTTAAAAACTTTGGACATCACCACCACACAGCTGTGCACTTTGAGCAGAAAGGAGATTTAAACGAAGCAAAGCACCAGAAAGTGGGGCCAGAACTACATTTCTTGCTGTAGGTGGTGAGGTCTGGGGATGGAGATCAATCTTAAACAGAACCCTTTTGTTCACAGTGGGGCAGGCATCTTCTCACTCTTTGTTCTCCCATAATTTTCATATATATTGTATTTTCACTATCCAATCTGCATAATAGCCTTAATTCTTTTCTCCTCTTGTCATTTCTCTCTCACTGAAACAGTGAGAGCACAGCACCTAATTCAGTCTGGTAATGGGGACTTCTGTGAAAAATCCCCCAGAGGGAGCACCAGAATATAACCCGCTGAAAGGCTAAAAGCAGGATAACAGAATCAGGTGGTTTAGTGCCAGACATTTCACACTTGCAGCACCCACGTTCTGGCAATTTGGAAGTTCAGAGTTGAGTGGGGGAAATTCTCACAAGTGTCAGAGCCATGTTTGCTACTCTGGACACAAGCCAAGAGACAAGTGCTTCTATCAACCTGGGGTGCAGATGTGCACCCACTGTACTCCCAGTGATTTATAGCATGGGATTTGTAGAACTGTCTAAGGTGGGACATTTACCACAGCAGTGGTGTTTATTAGTCTCATTCATTGCAAGACATGCACCACCATCTGAAGGAGATGAAGCATTGTAGATACTCAGACCCATTCTGACACCTCAGCACAGTGTAGCAGTAAACCACAACTGTGAAGAATTAGAACATAGGACTAACAGGGTCATTTCAGCTGGCTGCTTGGTCTGGCAAAATGAGCACTGACCCTGAGGAGATTCACCAAGTCTTTTAGAGACACCCATTCCCCAAGAGACCCTCTAGAAGATGGGCAGGTCACCCTCTTCATATGAGAAGATTCAACAAGGTGGTTCTCTCAGACCCAGCAGAACCATGCCCAAATGGGAGGTTGAATTATTTTCAGTTAGTCCTGGAGTAAAGATACTGCACTTAGGACACACAGCTGCCCTTACAGTTTGGAAAAGAGCAGACAGCAAGGCTGAAGGCGCTCTGGCTCTTCCATCAAACCATTCAGAAAGCTTTCAGGTTGCTGGAAGTGCCATAGAAGTGTAGTCACGTAAGCTCCCACCAGAGGCAGATAGCGGGAGGTTTATGGTAAGATATGCAAGGACATGAGTGTAGGGAAGTCTTTGAATCAAAATTCTGATCTAGAAAGTTCTGATAAACATACTATGGGGTGGAACCTGGGAAATTTTGCCAGCAAACATGGAGAGTTACTCTGAGGTTACACTGTGGAGGCTGGAACATTTGATACACCTTCCTCCTGAGATCTAATTCCCAACAGGAAGTCTCATTAAAAACTCCTTCCATCTCAGAAATACTGGCAAAGAATAATTATTTCCTCTTTAATGTTAGTCACTGGCATAACTTTATGAACTGATTAGCCAGATATCCCTACTCCACTGGAAATTATATCCTTAATCTTTCTTATGCACATTTATTGGGAATACCCACACTATTCCTCTCTATTTTGATCATACTTGCCCCCCGCCTTTTCTATCTCGTTAATGTTATTTCTCTGGTCTACCTGTTTGCCCCAGACCCTTCACAATTTTTCCTCAATAGCTTTGTGATATTTGATTGTGCTTTGTTTCATTTTGCCTGTTGTGGCACTTGGGACTGAGCCCGTAGGAGTTCAGCCACTAATTCACATTCCCAGGCCCTTTCCTTTTAGTGTTGGAGGAGTCTTCCTGTGGATCCAGATGGTTCTTGGCATGTGATCATATTGCCTCAGCTCCCCACAGCTGTAATACCAAATATTCCTGTACCAGGAAGACCTGTACCCTGGTCTTCTTCATTTTTTCTTTCTTTTTAAAACTCATGTAACTTTTAAACTAATTGGATCTATACATTCTGTTTCTTTTATGACTCTCTTCAACACTATCAAATATCTTAGCTTCTCTCTCCTCGACCCATCCCTTTACACTGATTTCTATATCTGCCACTCCCACCCCATCTGGCTTATTTTCACTTTTTGCCTGTGTTTTCACTTGTGTGCATGAGTGTACCTAGATTTTAATTTTTGATGTTGTGGGTTCTACTCTCTGGTTCTATTTTTCCTTCTCCTGCTTTGTTCAGTTGTTTAGGTTTTGTTCATTTGTTTGATTTTGCTTAATTAGAGAATTATTGTTCTTCTTAGATATTCATGACAAAATAATTCATCCTGATAAAATTATGCAAGCATGGAATGTATCTTATTCTAATTAGGACCCCATTCTTGTGGGTGGGCATGATGGTGGGATTCACATAAGCATTTTCACATGTGTATGTAGGAAAACTACGTTAGATTTATTCTACTGCCTTTCCTATCCATTTCTCCCTCCCTTTCACCCCTTTTCAGTGTACTAACCCCCTCTTTCACTTTAGATATAGTGGAGTTTTAGAAAACACTTTTAAATGTTTAAAAGACTATTGGTGGATGGTGGTATGAGATGGACATTATTACCCTTTCTACATGTATAATTACACTACCAGTGTGACTGCACCATGTTCAGCCAGAGGAAGAAGAAGTACTCCATTTGTTCAGAATGCTTTCTACTGCCATGTATAACTAACAGGAACAAATTAAAAATTAAAACAAGATAAATATCTATTGGCATATGGTTTGCTTTTATGTCTTTGCATTTACAAGAGATTGTCTACTCCCCTCCAGCAATTCTTGTAAGGAATTGATCAAGAACCTGTTAACTGGACCCACTGACATGTTGGTGTTCCTCAGGCTTTGGTACACACACAGTGAAGTTAATGCACCCTACTGAAGAGACTTCCAGTTAAGAGTGGAAAACAGATTGTAAGTCTCAACAATGGAAGTCGGTAAATGTGAGGAAGTAAGGAAACAAAAGGCCTGCAAAGTCTATAGCTCCCCAGAATTTGGATCCTCAGATGCCAAGCTGGGCAAGATGTGAGATGAAATGAAAAAGGAACAAAGAGAAGATTAAATGAGTGAACCAAGGGAGAAAATTCTGTTAGTGAAGAATCATTTCAACAAACAGGTAGATATTCTGAGGGGAACCAAACAGACACCCTAGAAGTAAAGCAATCAAATGAAATCAAATCAAACTAACACTTAAATGGAGAAGATGGCAGATTAGAGGAAGGATGCACTTCCCAGCATTCCTCAACCACAGAATTACAAAATGGGGAGACCATTTCTTAGTGAGGTATGTAACTACAAGAAATCATGGAAGCTTACTACTGAGTTTATAAGGTCCATAGCTTAACATCTATGCAAACATTTTAAGTCCTTATTGCCAGTTTACAAAATAAGTTTCCTCTTCCGGCCTTGGAGAGGTACTTGCAAAGAAAACAAAAGTTAGCAGGTAGCTCCCCACCCAAATTTTGCTTTCCTGCCCTAGAGAAGCGTTTGCAGAGAAAATGAAAGTTAGCAGATAGCACCTGGTCCCCCTCTTCACCTGTTAACCAACTTAGCTGAAATATCCCTTTGTTCTCCTAGGAGCTTACCTCAAAGCGTCACACATGGATTTCATACCAGGAATAGCTAACCACAAGACTTTACACAGGCAATTCCTAGGAATTTCCCGCACAGGAAATTACTAGGAAAAACCCACTTAGGCTCTTCACATGGACAGCTCATGCAAGCCTACGCAAATAAACCTATAAAATGCTCCAGAGTTAGATTTTCCTTGCCCTCTCTCATCTTTCTGAGTGATGGCCTTTGTCAGAATCTGACTGGCAAATAACCTTTCTGTGTGTGGATCTCTCTGCCTGGTTTCTGAGTTGCCTACCTGCATTTCACTTTCCTCTCAGAGTTGTAAAAAAAAAAAAAAAAAAGAAATACAGAGACACAGGAGTTCAGAAACTTGAATATAAGAAATAATTTGTCAGAGGCATGCCAACTGAGATGCCAGCACCTGCAATGATGATGGCAAGTGGGAGTACAGACATATTAGGTGAATTAAAAAAAAAAAAAGATTGGGATGATTGGGGTTAATATTATGACAGGTTGACATATTTGACTCCATGGAAATGTTATGGGCCAGGCTACATGGGCAATGACTAAACAGAGTTCATTTTACCCTGAGACTCCATGTCATGTAAGAAATGCTTCTCCCATGGGAACACCCCCACCTCTGTACCCATCAACAGTTGCTTAGCATGACTTGTTTGTCAATACAAAATAATAAAATGGCAATACTTGTATAATGAAAAATTGTCTTCTTTTTGATTGCTAGTTTCCTAAACAATGTATCATATCAACAGTGATTGTCTAGATGTTAGTACCATTCTTTACCTAAGTACCATTGTACCTAAGTAAGATCATTTGGACCCACTTCCCCCTTCTGCTAATGATTTTGGATTTCATGATGTTAGTTTGCAGTTTTAAATCAGCAACAGACACTCACAATTGATGTACTGATTTATGGTATAAAAACCCCTGCAACCCTATTGTCCGGACTGTCCTCCCAATTGCCATTTTTGGGGGCATTGTGTGAGACAGTCAGCTGGCCTGCTAATACAGACTCTTAGATTTGGAATGATCAGTGGTGATCGGTCTGTTCTAAAGTTGCGCCCCATAACAACCTGTGGATTATAGAGGAAGGCTGCTTTCAATGGATCTAGAGCCGGTAGGGGGAGCAAGTCAGTGAAGACAAATTTAAAAACTGCTCACCCCAGAAAACGCTTCTGGGTGGGGAAAATGGTGGCCACACAATACAACTGTAATCAGAGACAGGTGATTCCGGACCAGTCACTAAGGAAAAACAATTACCATAGTGTTTGAAACAGAGAGACAAAAACAGTCACAAAGAAAATTTTAACCTGGGTCATTTGGGACCTGAATCCCAAGGCAGAAAGCTCCACTGTTGCTGGCACCTCATCAGATCCAGTGTGAAGATATTGATCATGACCATACAGGAGCATCTACACTTCAGGGTGGATCCTGATATTTCATATTCATAGTGGTAAATGTAAAAACCTGTGAAGGGTTATTCCATATGCCCTAAGAGGACATTTTCCCAGTGTTCCTAGAGATCCATTTGTCCTAAAAAGATTGGCATCTCCTCAGCAATCAGGGGTGGTGGGTGGATCAAATCTGAAACACCCACTCACAGTGATCCAAGGTTTGCACAAGGCCAAATCTTGTTAAGAAGTCTGCATCATATCTGCCATGGAAATACACAAATTGTCATCCCATAAATTGTGCTATGCTGCTTCTTCCTGAAAACCAACATCTACTACAACCAGATTTGTCTCCTATTTGTAATGGCTAGAAGCTAAGTGAGGAATACAAGGTGTTGGACTTAACAAACCCCATTCCCTGAGCCTAAGTGTTAAAATCCGGAAGTAAATTTGAAGAATGAAAAGCCATGCCTGCCACAATCTTGACCACCTCAGTAGCCATAAATTCTTTATTTTTCAGTACGCGTTTTCCTCTAATTTCTCTTTTTTCTCTTACTTTTTATTCCTTTGTTTTCCTTCATAATCCCATTTTAATTGACTCTATATTTCTTTCTTTAAACATTTAAAAACAATTTTTCAAACCATTCCATTATGTCATGTTACTTTTTATCTATTCCATTATGCATGATTTTGTGTGTTTGTGTTTGGCTCTGTGTGTGTGTGTGTGTGTGTGTGTGTGTGTGTTCTCAACAGTGCAGACACATGTATATTACTATGATTTTATTTCACATTAGTTGTTTTCTTATGAGCTTTACTTTTTAGCCTTGATTTGACTTAGACCAGTATGAATATATGAAGACTCAAGTTGTTCTGATGTTAAATTTGCTGTTTTTTTGTTTGTTTGTTTCATTTTGTTTTGTTGTTGTTGTTGTTGTTGTTGTTGTTGTTGTTTCTGTTTTTCCGGTGCTGGGGATTGAACCCAGGGACTTGTGCTTGCAACACAAGCACTCTGCTGACTGAGTTATCTGCCCAGCCCAAATTTGCTGATTTTGCCAGGATATTTTTGTATACCTTTGTTCTTACCCTGCTTCTCTCCCCTTCTTTGTTTTCTTCCTGTAGTAACAGCCAAACTTGCCTCTTCCCTCTTCCTTTGGTTTTGAAATTTTACTTTTACTTGCTTTCTGAGTGCTTCTTCTTTACAGCTGACATTTCCTACCTATCTTTCACCTAGCCTCTGACACCTTTTAAAAATATTTGAAGCTTTTTGTGGTCCCAATACCATATTTATCCACATGAAAAACAGAGAAGTCCAAGAACAAAATGACAACTGCGCACAAAGGGACATACATGTAAAGGAGGACAGGGAAACCATGGCGATTGATGTGCAATTCCAAGACTTTTGAAAACATAAGGAAACAGGCATGATGCAAAGAAAGATTATAAAAATAAAGACAGATTATTTAAATGACTCATAAACTAAAATAAAATCTAACAAGTGAATTGAGAAAAAATACAGGAGATGAAAAACTATTTCAACAATTAAATACAAATCATGAGAAGAGAACAATCAGAACTCCTGGAAATGAAAGACACAATCAAATTAAAATTTCACCTGAAAGTTTTACCAACAGATTGAAATAGAAATTCAACCTTAGAAGACAGGTTTAGGCCTGGAAGAGGGGGTACATGAAGTTGAGTGCACAGTATGTAATAAAGGAAAAAGAGATAGAGCAGAATCAGAGTATATAAGGACTCTAGGAGGACATCAATAGGCCAAACTGGAGAATCATTAAGATAAAGGAAAACAGACATACATTTTCCTCTTAATAAGATAATAACAGAAAAAAAAATTCTCATATCAGAAATGTGGTAGACATCCACGTCAGGAAACTCACAGCACCCCAAGTAGAAAAGATCAAATCAGAACCTCTCTCACAGACAAATCGATATGCCTACGATAGAAAATAAGGAGGGACTATTAAGAGCCCTAAGAGAGAAAGACTAGTTCATATTCAGAGACAATCAAATAGTATCTCACCTCCGACTTCTCAAGTCAGACCCTAAAGACAAGGAAGTGAAGGAAGGCCTGGAATGAGATATTGCCAGCTCTTAAACAAAGCAAGATAACAAAGAAAGCAAGAAAAGTGAATTCAATACATTCCAGCAAAGTTTTCTTCTGTAGTCAATGGGCCAAGAAAAGATAAAAAGCTTTCAATGACAAGGACACTTGACGGAAGCCACCATAACAAAGAATACTCAAAGATAAAATGCTCACAGAGGAATCCAAAACAAATCCCAACACTCCCATAGAGATGAAGATTAAGAGATAATCATTCAAATGATCGTCAAGACAAATCAAACAAAAATCAAACTAGCAATAAACCACAAACACATAATCATAAGAACATTGAATACTCTACATTCTGTGTAAGAGGTTCAGCTCATAAGGAGTCACTCACAGTTTGAAGGCAAAAAAGAGAGAAAGGGGGGAAAAAATGTGCCATGCAAGTGGAACTTAAAACAATAGAGTAGTTGTTCTCATAGCTAGACTGTAGCATGAATGACCTCAAGTCCAATCCTCTTTAGGATATTCCTTTTCGTCCGAAGTCTAATGAGCCCCATCTGGACTGGCCATAGTCCCATGGGCATTCTGGTGTTCTGGGCTCCCACAAGATTTGCTCATTAAGGTCGACTTACAACATTCTAAAGCTTTTCCAGGTTGGGTAACTAAACGTTTCAAAATTCCTCCCACAAATTTCCAAAGCTCCAAATGATTCTGAACCACATGATCAGGTTAGCCCCAGCAATGACCACAATGACTTTTGTTTGTTTGTTTTATTCAGCTCTTTGCGCCACTTTGACTAACAGACCTGATGAGAACTACTTGAGAGGGGACAAAGATTAATTGGGGGTAGCAATTCTTCAGAGGTCTCTATTCATAAATGACCAAGTCCATTGCTCTGGGTGGGAGGAAGGCAGAACATGGTAAAAAGGTGTGCAGAGGAAAGCAGCCAGGTACATGGCACCAGGAAACAGAGGCAGAAAGAATAAACTCGCCAGGGACAAAATAGATTCTCCAAAGGCATGCCTCTAATGCCTAACCTACCTCCTGCAGCCACACACAGTCTGCCTACTTCTATCACCAAGTTAATCCCTATTGGTTGGATTAAGGCTCTCATGCCCTAATCATTTCACATCTAAACATTTTGTATCAATTCACACATGAGCTTTTAGCGGACAATCTCCAACCCATCACAAGTCTTAGAAAAACATGATTCAAAGTCAATAGACAAATATAATGATTGGCTGAAATTAGTCAAAAAGAATAATAACAACGACTAATGAAATGAAGAACTGCTTCTTTGAAAAGGTAAACAAATTGAAACACCCTTTATCCACACTAGCCTAAACAAAGAGAAAACCCACTTTGCTAAAGTTAGAGACAAAAAGGGGATAATAGAAGACTATTGAATTCCAAGGAATCATTAGGAAACAGGTTGAAAATTATATTTTCAAATTTTGAAAGTATGGAAGAAATATATTTCCAGACATATGCAATTCTCCAAAATTGAACCAAAAGAATGTAAAAAACCCAAGCAGACAAACATACAATGAGTTACAGGAAATAATAAAGTAGTTGGTTTATTATTTAGTAAGAATTCAGAACCTGGCAGATCCACAGTAGTTTTGATAAAACCTTGTAATAAAATATATATTTTCCTCAACATATAACATAAAACAGGAAGCAAAGAAACTCTTTCAAACTAATTGTACAGAAGCATTGTCATCCCACTACCAACAACATATAGTGACACAGCAATGGAAAACCTTGACCTACATTCTTGGTGTATAATGATGCAGAAATCCTTAGCAAAATGCTTTCAACTGAATTAAACATTAAGCTCCAACATAAATAAAAACAAAGGCAAAAAGATTCAGTCATCTCAATAGATGGAGAAAAAATTCTTCAACAAAATTCAGTACCTTTTGTGAATAACACTGAATAAATCATGAATAAAGATAAAATAGAAGAATCACACCTCAAATAGCAAAGGCTGTATGTGAAAGACTCATTAGGGAAAAGTTTTCTCTAAAAGATGACACAAGACCAGTATATTCACTCTCACCATTCCTAATCTATATTGCAGTGAACATTTTCTCCACAGAATTGAGCAAAAGAAAAAAATACAAATTTTTACAAACAAGAGTGTAAGAATTCAGATTATCCTAGTAGCGATGATAACCTCTAATTAGAGAACCCTATTCTGCCAGATGATCTTTACATCAGGTAAACTAATTTAGCTAAGTCATAGGTTATGCCAGGCACGGTGGTGGGCGCACATCACTGATCCCCAATGGCTTGGGAGGTTGAAGCAGGAGGACTGAGAGTTCAAAACCAACCTCAGCAAAAGGAGGCACTAATCAACTCAATGAGACCCTATCTCTAATAAAATACAAAAGATAGTGCTGGGGATAATAATTTACAAATAATTTACAAAATTACTATCCTTTCTTCTATACATGAATAATTAAACCACTGAGGAAAAATAAGGGGAACAATTCCATTCACAATAGCTTCAGAAATATACATAAGGAATAAACCTAAGCAAAAAGGTAAAATGCATCTAAAATGGAAAGTCCAGAACTCTGAAAAAGTTGAAGAAGACACTAAAAAAAATGGAAAGCTCTCAACATTCACTGATAAAAGAATCAACATTGTCAAAATGATCATATTAACAAAAACGGCATATACATTCAACATAATCATCACCAAAACACCACAAGCATTCCTCTCAAAATTGGAAAGAAATACTAAGTTTATATGCAAGAACAAATTACCCAGAAGTGCTGAAATCATCTTGAGCAATAAAGGAAAAAAAAAAAAAAAAAAAAAAAAAAAACCAAAACACTGCTACAGGTATTACGTATTACATAACTGATTTCAAAAATAATACAAGGCCAGAATGAAAAACAACAAATTGCTTGTGGCAAAACCAGAAATACAATCAGACAAAAATCAGACATGTGGACAAATGTATAAGTGACACCAAAACAATTTAGTCGCGCTATCTGATGAACTAAGTAGATTCTTTTTGAAAGAAGTACAGGTTGCCAATACGTATATGAACAAAGATCAACACGTTTAGCTCTCAGGAAAATGAATGTCTAAGCTTACTCAAAGATTTTTATTTTAACCCCTCAGAATGGCTAATATAAGAAAACAAGAATTTCAAATATTGGCAAGAATGTAGGGTTAAAGAAATCATTACACAGAGTTAAGGGGGATGCAATTTAGTTCAGCCACTATGGGACTCTACATGAATTTTTCTCAGAAAACTAAAATAGAACAAAAATAGAACAACTATATAAATCCAGCTATAACTTTCCTTGGAATGTATCTAAATTAACATCAGTAGAGTATGGTGATACCTGCAAAATCATGTTTACTGCAACAATATTCACAATAAACAGCTTATGGAATCACTCTAGATGCCAGTGAATGAACAAAAAGTATGTATTTTTCAATGGAACACTATTCTACGATGAAAATGAAGAGCGTGTCATTTTCATGAAATATTTGTAACTGAAGTTCATCATACTCAGAAAAAATATCCAGACTCAGACAATTTTTAAGTTTGCTTTCCTATGTGAGGAATCTAAAAAAATTGATCTAAACATAGAAAGGATATTATAAGTAAATATATAAGTACATAGGTAAGTATAGAGGAAGAAGGAGTAGAAAGGAGGGTACAAGGAAAAGTTGGGTGGAACTTATCAAGAAGTACTATATGTTTGCAAGAGTATGCACCTTGTTACCCACTGTTCTGTATAATTTCTGCACACAGATAACTCTTTTAGTTAGTTGTTTAATCGAAGGTCAATTAAGTTTCATGTGAGGCTTCATTATTTTTGTAACTTCTTATTTTGCAATCCATATCAACCCCTTCTGATCAGCTTTGTTCTTAATGAGTTTATTCAAAGGGGTAGACTATTATTAAAAGTTAATATGTAGCTAGTCCATAATCAATTAGGCATTTGTATTACTCATGATTCTCAAAAAAGAGCATATATTCTATTGATTCTGTTCATACATGTGATGGATGATATGATCTATAGAGGACACGAAAAACTCCACCAGACCTCTAGACATGATAAATAAATCCATCAAAGAGCACCACATTATCTTTCCCTTATGCTAACTTATGTCTATTGAGTTGGTGGGTTTTTTCCTTAATTTCATTCACATGGTGAATTGCATTTATTGGTCCATGTATGTTGAACCAAACTTGTAATCCTGAAGTGATGAAACTTTAGCCAAATTAACCAAAAGAAAAGAAGAGAATACCCAGATAAAAATAAATAGGGAATTTATAGAGAGCATCACAGACCCTTCTGGAATTCAGAGTATCATCTGAAACCAATTTGAACATTTGTACTCCAATAAACTGTGCAATCTAGAACACATTGAAAAATTTCTAGACACTTATGACTTGACCAAATTGAACCATGAACTAATATAATTGTAGAAGCAACTAAAAGCCTTTCAGTGTAGAAATTCCAGGACTGGATGAATTCTCAGTAGTGTTTTATGCTTGGTCAGGGAACACTCCCAAATATATTCTATGAATCCAGGTTAATCCAGGTTGCAACGTTGGAGAAAAGCATTTCAGTGTAAAAATGTCAGTCCAATATCACTGATGAACATTGAGCCAGCAAGCCTAATTAAAAGTTTTAGTAAGTCACTTTTAAAAACACAGTAAGAAGATATTGTTTCATGATCTACTTAGGTTCTTCCCACAGATACAAGTTTGGTTCAACATATATAAATCGATCAAGATAGATTTATACAACACATAAATAGAATTAAAGGTAAGAATTATAGGCTCATCTCAACAGATGCAGAAATATGTAGCATCATTCATTTAAAAAATGCTGGAGAAGCTTAAAATAAAAGTAACTACTCAGCATGGTAAACTCTATGTGTGTCAAGGCCACTAATAAGATCATTCAGAATGGTGAAATATTGAAAGCATGTCCTCTAAAGTCAGAAACAAACTAAGGATGTCCACACTCACCACTCCTATTCAAGATAGCTCTTGAAACTCTAGACAGAACAACCAGGCAAGAAATTGAAATGAAATGGATACACATAGAAGAAGTAGAAATGAGATTCTCTCTATTGGCTATGACATGATCAAATATCAAGAAGACCCCCTTCCAAAAAGAGAAAAAAATAAACATAAAAACTTTACCACATATCTTGGAGACTAAATACCTTAATCAGAGAAGCAGGAAACTAGATGAACTTTCGTAAATCAATAGCTTTCCTATACTCCAACATCAATACTGCTGAGAGAGACTTATGGAATGTTATCCCATTCATGATAAGCTAAAAAAGTTGGAATTAATCTAATTAAGGAGATGAAAGATGTCCACAATCAAAATGATATAATTGCAGAAAGTAATTTTGAAGAACTTAGTGAATGAAAAGAAAAACTCTCCCATGTTGTTGGAAAAATCAGCATTAATACTGTCAAAATGGTCATCTTATTAAAAATCATATACAGATTGAGTGCAGTCTCCATTTCAATTCAAATGGCATTCTTTATGGAACTAGAAAAAATATTTCCTAAATTCCATTTGGTAGGATATGGGACATAGAAGAACGAAAGCAATCTTGAGCAAGAAGAGCAAAGCAGGAGGCATCACAAATTCTGATCTTAAATTATATTATAGAGTTGTAATTGCAAAAATTTTATGGTATTGGCATCCACATCAACAGAAAAACAATGGATTAGAAGAGAAGACACAGAGAAAAACCCACTTGCTGAGAGTCATCTGATACTTGACAAAGGCGTCAACAATATTTGCTTGGTGAAAGACAGCATTGTTTATTATGGTGCTAGGAAAACTGTATGAACATATATAGAAGAATGAAACAAGAGCCCTCTCTTAGCTTACAGAAAATTCTAATAAAATTGCACCAAATATTAGGAATTATACCAGAAATTTTGCAACTGCTAAAAGAAAGCAGTCAAAATTCATCATTCTGGTGCAGGCACAGAATTTTTAACAAGACCACCCACTAAAGCTCAAGAAAATAAAACCAAGAATCAATAAGTTGGAAAAGGAACTAAGCAGACCATTCCCAAAGAAGCAAACAAGGACAACAAGTACATTTTTTAAGGTTTCCATATCTGTAACTGTCAGGGAAATGCTTTATAAAACTACTCTAAGATTTCTTCTTACTCCTCTAGTCAGAATGGAAATCATCAAGAATGCAAAGAATAATAAATATTGCTATAAATGCTTGTGAGGGAGTACACTCATAAATTGGCAGGACTACAAATTAATGCAACTATGCTGGAAAGCAATATGGAAATTTCTCATAAAAATTGGCAGGACTACAAATTAATGCAACTAGGCTGGAAAGCAATATGGAAATTTCTCAAGAAGACTTAAATGAAATGACCCTATTAGTCAGCCATTCCACTCTATGGTATTTATGCAAGAGCATTAAAATCAGCATTTTAATAATGCTTATAGCAGCATAATTCACAATAGTTGAGTCATAAAAATCAGTTCAGGTGTCCATCACAAGATGAATGGATCACAAAAGTGACATACATACACAATGGAACTTTACTTCATCCATTAAGAAGAATGACAATATGTCATTTGCTGGTAAGTAGAGGAACCTGGAGATCACCAACCTACATGGAATAAGCCAGACTCAGAAAACCAAGGATTGAGTATTTTCTCTCATATATGGAGGCTAGAGCAAAATAAGAGTAAATGGTGAGAGGGTGTAGTCTACTGAAAATCATAAAGATACAAGAAAGGAAGCACATTAAGAGGGAGGAATGAGAGGGGAAATGAGAGAAAATGCAGGATGAATTTAGTAAAATGATTCTATATGCATATAAAAATATGTTGCAGTGAATTCCACCTTTATGTATATGTACAAAGGACCAATAAAAATCATATATGAATGAGAAAGAGGAAATCCAGTAGGGAAGAGAAGGGAGAATACAGAGGGGTTGAGGGGAAGGAAAGCAATGAGTCGTCATGGACTCAAATGGAGTAAATCAAATTCCATCCATGAATGATTTTGTCAAAATAAACTCAATCATAAAATGTAATACACAAAGCAAAACAGATGCAAACTACAACATCAAAAATCAAAATATGGCAAGGAGAAGAGTGGCAGCACAGAGTATGGTGATTTGCACATTTTTTTCCTAATCTCTGTTCCTAACTTTTCAGTCATGTTAACTTGCTGTCATTTCCAGATATATTGTTTTGACCAAAAGTTTTCTCAAAACCTCATGGTAACCATGAGGCAAAAACCTAGAATGTAATCAAAATAAAAGAAAGGAGTCAATTAATACTACTATTATAAATCACTAAACATGAATGAAGACTATAAACATGTAGAGGAAAAAGAAAAGAAAAACAGAGAACACTTAAAATCTAAGATACACCAATCAAAAACTCCCATGAAAGCAAATTTCTTTCTCCAATTAAAAATCACAGAGTGACTGAAGTGACAGAAAAGGAAAATAAGCAGTCTTATTCATATTGCTTTTCTGAAACATATTCCCCACCAAGGACATAGAGTGAAATGGAAGGGATGAAGTAAATTAGTCCAGGGAAGTTGCAAGAAAAATCAAGAAGGAATTGTTTTGTCATATCTAAAAAATAAAATTTAAAACAAAATACTAAAAAGGAACAAGGAACATTCTTGCATACTGACTTAATGGGGTAACAGCATATGGAATAATAATCAGAAATGTATGTGCAACCAATATAAGAACACCTGCATAAAGAAATGAAGATTTCTAGTCAGGTGCACACTTGTAATCCCAGTGGCTTGGAGACTGAATCAGGGAGTCATAATTTCAAAACCAGTCTCAACAACTTAGGGAGGCCCTAAGCAACTCAGTGAGAACCCGTCTCCAAAGAGAGTACAATGTAGGACTAGGGACGTGACTCAGTGATCCAGTGCTCCTGAGAGTTCAATCCCCCAGTACCAAAAAATAAAAACAAAAGAAATAAAGATTTCTACCTGAAGATAAAGATAGAAACCAACACAATCAAATAGTTGACAACTTAAAAATTGTACTTGCAGCAAGGGACACATAAACCAGATTGAAAGTATAATAAATACATTACTGAACTTTGCCCCAGGGAAATTAGACTTAACAGATGCCTGCAAAATACTTTGTTCAATTTCTGAACAATGTGTTCTTTATCAACTGATACAACAATTCCAGAATGGGTCACCCATAGGACAAAAAGAACATTTCAATAACTAAAAAAAAAAAAAAAAAAAAAAAAAAAAAAAAAAAATCATTATGCATTTTTATGACAACAGTGCAATAAGCCTAGAAATTAGTAAAAAAAAATAAAATATAGGAAAAGTACTGATAAATGAAAATTTGAAAGTTCACTATTGATATTGAGAAGAAAATATTAAAATTTTAACATACATATGAATGAAAATACATCTTATCAAAAGTATAATAAAACATATAGAGTGAAAGATGAAGATCAATGCCTTCATCAAAAAGGTGAACAGTTCTCCAAAACAAAATGTATTGAAGAATCTAATCTAAAGACACTTAAAAAGAAGATTGAAACCCAACCCAAATAAGTAAAAAGAAATCATTAAAATTTAGAATTGACATAGATGAAAAAAGAATAAAAATCAGTTAACAAAATTAAATAAACACAAACTCTGGATGTGGTTCTTTCAAAAAGGTAAGCTAAATAGACAAGTACTTATATGCACTCTAATAAAAAGGGAGATAAGAATCAGAATAGTAAAATTTGAAAGCAGATTGGCTATGTAGATTAATGACAGAACATTTGCCTTTCTTGTGACAGTTTTTGAACTTTACTCCAAATACCAAAAATCAAGTGATATTTATGTATTTAATTTCTTTTAAAATTAATTAAATTTCAATAATGTCAAAGATGAAAGTGGATATTTTACAACTGATGCAACAAAGGAATTGTTTTAAGAACTGTAAAAATCGAGGGATTCAAGATGGCGGACTAGAGGGTGGCTGTGTTTCCTGTTGCTCCAGGACTCAGGACTCAAGAAGTAGAGATATAGAGAGACTTGGGACCAACTCAAGGCAGCTGGGTGAGTCTCTCCCATTGGGGAGTGTCCCGGATGGGGAAGTAGTCCCCAATTGCAGGGAACTTTGTGAAGTAGAGCTGCTGGCCAGACACCCCTCCCCCTGCTGGAGCAGTGAACGCGGACAACTGGGAGCATCAGAGAGGTGGCTGCTCAGCACAGCGCTTGGACTCGGAGCAACCCACCCGGGCTCTGGGAGGCTGCCCAAAGTAGAGGGTGCACGGTGAGCTGTTTGGACTGAGAGCGACCACTCCTGAACACAGAGGGCTGCCCAGAGGAGGAGAAATACGGGCTCGGCACGTCGCTTGGACTTGGAGCAGCTGTGCCGGGGCTCTGGGCGGCTATCTGGTGGAGCAGTGTGGTGAGTGGTTTGGACTCAGAGCATCCGCTCCTAAACACAGGGGGTTTGTCTGGAGAAGGAGGAGGAACCTGGCGGGGTGCTTGGGCTCAAAGTGACTGCACCAGGGTTACGGGTGGCAGTCTGGATGAGGAGGTGCACAGTGAGTTCCTGGGACTCGTGACGAACGCACCAGATCTCTGGGTGACTGCCTGGTGGAGAAGGAGGTGCATGGTGGGTCACTGGGACTCAGAGCGACTATAAGGGGCTCCAGGTGGCTGCTCAGAGGAGGGGCCACATAGCCAGGCGATAAGTGCAGAGCAGGGTCCCAGGGCCTATGCTGCTTCTTGGTGGAAGAGCCGCACAGACAAAATGAGGATCGAGCGAAGGCTCCAGGACTGCAGGCAGCTTCTCTGAGGGAGGCAGCCTAAGGAGATTCGTCTGTGAAGGGCGAGGCTTCCAGGCCCAGGGGGTAGGTCCGGGTCGCTGGGAACATTGCAGAAGAAGGCTGCCCAGCCCAGGCGGTAGTTGTGAATTGAACGGAACCTCTGGGAGGGGAACCGACCAGCGAGACCTCGCCACCCGATGAGTCCTCCCTGTCGGGTGAGGTTCTCCCAAAAGGACTGTAAAATCAGAGACACAGGCCCAAACTGGCCTTGCATCAGCCCACATCCTACTTCCCCTTTGGATGACCATTTGTCAGCAAATGAAGGTACCTCTGCCCACTAGCAGGGAATATACCCCACTGGAAGTCCACCACCCCTAGAGAGTCAGCTCCCTTGTGGAACACCGCATTATCAACTTCCTCCAAGACTTCAGCCTACTGAAGGCTAAGAGGGGATATACTAGAAATCTTCAGGGATATTATAAGTCAATAGAGGAAATCTGCAATATCACAGCAGTCAACTGATACCTGAACAATATGAGAAAACAAGGAAAGAAATGCTGTAAACAAATCTAGATGTTACATCAATGAAACCGAACGATGGCATGGCAGAAGAAATGACAGAAAGGGAGTTCAGAATGTACATAATTAAAATGATCAAGGAAGCAAATGACGAGATGCAAGAGCAAATGCAGGCACTGAATGATCGCACCAATCGACAGTTAAAAGAGGAAATACAGGAAGCAAAAGATCATTTTGATAAAGAGTTAGAGATATTGAAAAAAAAAACAAACAGAAATCCTTGGAATGAAGGAAACAATAAACCAAATTAAGAACTCCATAGAAAGCATATCCAATAGGATAGAACACCTGGAAGACAGAACCTCAGATATGGAAGACAAAATATTTAACCTTGAAAACAAAGTGGACCAAACAGAGAAGATGGTAAGAAATCATGAACAGAATCTACAAGAACTATGGGATATCATGAAAAGGCCAAATTTAAGAATTATTGGGATTGAGGAAGGCTTAGAGAAACAGACCAAAGGAATGAACAATATATTCAATGAAATACTATCAGAAAATTTCCCAAATCTGAAGAATGAAATGGAAGATCAAGTACAAGAGGCTTATAGGACTCCAAATATACAAAATTACAACAGACCCACACCAAGGCACATTATTATGAAAATACCTAACACACAAAATAAAGACAGAATTTTAAAGGCTGCAAGAGAGAGGAATCAAATTACATTCAGGGGCAACCAATACAGATATCAGCAGAATTTTCAATCCAGACCCTAAAAGCTAGAAGGGCCTGGAACAACATTTTTCAAGCCCTGAAAGAAAATGGATGCCAACCAAGAATCTTATACCCAGCAAAACTTACCTTCAAATTTGATGATGAAATAAAATCCTTCCATGATAAACAAAAGCTAAAAGAATTTACAAAAAGAAAGCCAGCATTACAGAACATTCTCAGCAAAATATTCCACGAGGAAGAGATGAAAAACAAAGAAGCAAATCAGCAAAGGGAGGAACTATGCTAAAGGAATTGTCAAATAAAGGAAGAACCAAGTCGTGTCAAAATAAATAAATTAATAAATAAATAAAATGAACCAAATGACTGGGAATACTAATCATATCTCAATAATAACCCTGAATATTAATGTCTGAACTCATCAATCAAAAGACATATACTGGCAGATTGGATCAAGAAGAAAGATCCAACAATATGTTGCCTGCAAGAGACTCACCTCATAGAAAAAGATACCCATAGACTAAAGGTGAAAGGAGGGGGAAAAACATACCATGCACATGGACTCAGCAAAAAAGCTGGGGTGTCCATCCTCATTTCAGATAATGTGGACTTCAAGTCAAAACGAGTCAGAAGGGATAAAGAAGGACATTATATACTGCTTTAGCAAACCATAAATCAGCAAGATATAACAATCATAAATATCTATGCCCCAAACAGTGGCTCATCCATGTATGTCAAACAAATCCTTCTCAATTTCAGAAACCAAATAGACCATAACACAATAATACTAGGTGATTTTAACACACCTCTCTCACCACTGGACAGATCTTCCAAACAAAAATTGAACAAAGAAACCATAGATCTCAATAACATAATCAATAATTTAGACTTAAGGGACATTTATAGAATATACCATCCAACCAAGAGCGAATACACTTTCTTCTCAGCAGCATATGGATCCTTCTCTAAAATAGACCATATATTATGCCTCAAAGGTAATGTAAGCAAATACAAGAAGATAGAGACACTACCATGTATTCTATTAGATCATAATGGATTGAAGTTAGAAATAAATGAAAGAGTAAAACACAGAAACTATTCCAACAACTGGAGATTAAACAATATGCTATTACATGATGAATGGATAACAGAAGATATTAGGAAGGAAATTAAAAAATTCTTAGAGGTAAATGAGAACAAAGAAACATCATATCAAAATCTTTGGGACACTATGAAAGCAGTACTTAGAGGAAAATTTATTTCATGGAGTGCATTCAATAAAAGAAGTAAAAATCAACAAATAATCAACCTAATATTACAGCTCAAAGACCTAGAAAAAGAAGAACAGACCAACATCAAAAGTAGTAGAAGAGAAACAACATGTATCCCATTTGTTTACAATAAAAAAAAAAGTAGTAGAAGACAGGAAATAGTTAAACTCAGAGCTGAAAACAACAAAATTGAAACAAAAAAACAATACAAAAAATTGACAAAATAAATAGTTGGTTCTTTGAAAAAATAAACAAAATTGATAAACCCTTAGCCACTCTAACAAAGAGAAGACGAGAGAAAACCCAAATCACTAAAATTCGGAATGAACAAGGAAATATCACAACAGACAGGATTGAAATACGAAACATAATTAGAAACTATTTTGAAAATCTATATTCCAACAAAATAGAAAATTTCCAAGACATCAACAGATTTCTAGAGACATATGAATTGCCTAAATTGAACGAGGAGGACATACACAATTTAAATAGACCAATTTCAAGTAATGAAGTAGAAGAGGTCATCAAAAGCCTACCAACAAAGAAAAGTCCAGGACCAGATGGGTTCTAAGCCGAGTTCTACAAAACCTTTAAAGAAGAGCTCATTCCAATACTTCTCAAAGTATTCCATAAAATAGAAGAGGAGGGAACCCTCCCAAACTCATTCTATGAAATCAATATCACACTGATACCTAAACCAGACAGAGACTCATCAAGGAAAGAAAATTTCAGACCAATATCATTAATGAACATTGACGCAAAAATTCTCAATAAAATTTTAGCAAATCGCATAAAAAAAAACATATTAAAAAGATAGTGCACCATGATCAAGTGGGTTTCATCCCAGGGATGCAAGGTTGGTTCAACATCAGGAAATCAATAAATGTCATTCACCATATCAATAGACTTAAAGTCAAGAATCACATGATTATTTCAATAGATGCAGAAAAAGCATTTGATAAAATACAGCACCCCTTCATGCTCAAAACACAAGAAAAAATAGGGATAGTGGGAACATTCCTTAACATTGTAAAGGCCATTTATGCTAAGCCCATGGCTAATATCATTCTAAATGGTGAAAAACTGAAAGCATTCCCCCTAAAACTGGAACAAGACAGGGATGCCCTCTTTCAGCACTCCTATTCAATATCATTCTTGAGACTCTAGCCAGAGCAATTACACAGACCAAGGAAATTAAAGGAATACAAACAAATAGGAAAAGAAGAACTCACACTATCCTTATTTGCGGATGATGATTATATACTTAGAGGAACCAGGAAATTCCACCAGAAAACTTTTAGAACTCATAAGTGAATTCAGTAAAGTAGCAGGTTACAAGATCAATGCTCATAAATCCAATGAATTTTTATACATAATTGATGAATCCTCAGAAAGAGAAATTATGAAAACTACCCCATTCACAATAGCATCGAAAAAAATAAAATACTTGGGAATCAATCTCACAAAAGAGGTGAAAGACCTCTACAATGAGAACAACAGAACACTAAAGAAAGAAATTAAATAACACCTTAGAAGATGGAAAGATCTTCCATGTTCTTGGATAGGCAGAATTAATATTGTGAAAATGGCCATACTACCAAAAGTGCTATACAGATTCAATGCAATTACAATTAAAATCCCAATGATGTACCTTACAGAAATAGAGCAAGCAATTATGAAATTCATCTGGAAGAATAAGAAACCCAGAATAGCTAAAGCAATCCTTAGCAGGAAAAATGAAGCAGGGGGTATCGCAATACCTGAACTTCAACTTTATTACAAAGCAATAGTAACAAAGACGGCATGGTATTGGTACCAAAATAGGTAGATCAATGGTACAGAATAGAGGACACAGACACAAACCCAAATAAATACAATTTTCTCATAGTAGACAAAGGTGCCAAAAATATGCAATGGAGAAAAGATAGCCTCTTCAACAAATGGTGCTGGGAGAATTGTAAATCCATATGCAACAGAATGAAACTAAACCCCTATCTCTTACCCTGCACAAAACTCAACTCAAAATGGATTAAGGACCTTGGAATCAGACCAGAGACTCTGCAGATTATAGAAGAAAAAGTAGGTCCCAATCTTCAACATGTTGGCCTAGGACCAGACTTCCTCAACAGGACTCCCATAGCACAAGAAATAAAAGCAAGAATCAATAACTGTGATAGATTCAAACTAAAAAGCTTTCTCTCAGCAAAGGAAGCTATCAGTAATGTGAAGAAAGAGCCTACAGAGTGGGAGAATATCTTTGCCAATCATACTTCAGATAGAGCACTAATCTCCAGAATCTATAAAGAACTCAAAAAACTCTACACCAAGAATACAAATAATCCAATCGACAAATGGGCTAAGAAAATGAACAGACACTTCACAGAAGAAGATGTACAAGCAATCAACAAACATATGAAAAAATGTTCAACATCTCTAGTAATAAGAGAAATGCAAATCAAAACCACCCTAAGATTCAATCTCACCGCAATTAGAATGGCGATTATCAAGAATACAAGCAACAGGTGTTGGCAAGGATGTGGGGAGAAAGGTATACTCATACATTGCTGGTGGGGCTGCAAATTAGTGCAGCCACTCTGGAAAGCAGTGTGGAGATTCCTTAGAAAACTTGGAGTGGAACCACCATTTGACCCAGCTATCCCACTCTTGGTGTATACCTAAAGGACTTAAAATCAGCATACTACAGAGATACAGCCACATCGATGTTCATAGCTGCTCAATTCACAATAGCCAGATTGTGGAACCAACCTAGATGCCCTTCAATTGATGAATGGATAAAGAAACTGTGATATATATATATATATATATATATATATATATATATATATATATATATATACATACACATACACACACAATGGAATATTACTCCGCCATAAAGAACGATAAAATTGTGGCATTTGCAGGCAAATGGATGAAATTGGAGACCATTATGCTAAGTGAGATAAACCAATCTCAAAAAAATTAAAGGACGAATGATCTCGCTGATAAGTGGATGATGACACATAAGTGGGAGGGTGGGGGTAGTTAGTGTTAGGGTTAGGGTTAGGGTTAGGGTTAGAGTTAGGGAGGGGGACAAGAATAGAGGAAGAAAGGACTGTTTAGAGGGAAAAGAAGGGTGGGATGGGTGGGGGGGAAGGGAAAAATAATAGAATGAATCTAACAACATTACCATATGTAAATTTATAAAAATTTACATTATAAAAATGGTATGCCTTAACCCATGTACAGACAAACACCATGTATCCCGTTTGTCTACAATAAAAAAAAAAAAAAAAGAACTCTAACAATCAAGTATCTGCTAACCTACAAGGAGGTTAAAACAGACAAGAAAGATCAAATTCCAATGTGCCCACATTTGTTTTCTTTTTTTAAATTATTTTTATTGTAAACAAATGGGATACATATTGTTTCTGTTTGTACATGGAGTAACAGCATACCATTTGCATATTCATAAATTTACATAGAGTAATGATGTTTGATTCATTCCATTATTTTTTCCTTCCCCCCCACCCCTCCCACCTCTCTTTTCCCTCTATACAGTCCCTCCTTCCTCCATTCTTGTCCCACTCCCACCTCCCATTTAAGTGTCATCATCCGCTTATCATTGAGATCATTCCTCTTTTGGATTTTTGAGATTGGCTTATCTCAATTCACATGATATTCTCCAATTTCATCCATTTGCCTGCAAATGTCATAATTTTATCATTCTTCATGGCTGAGTAATATTCCATTGTATGTATGTGTATATATATATATATATATATATATATATATATATATATATATATATATATATATACCACAGTTTCTTTATCCCTTCATCAATTGAAGGACATCTAGGTTGGTTCCATAGTCTGGCTATTGTGAATTGAGCAGCTATGAACATTGATGTGGCTGTATCTCTGTAGTGTGCTGATTTTAAGTTCTTTGGGTATAGGCCGAGGAGTGGGATAGCTGGGTCAAATGGTGGTTCCATTCCAAGTTTTCTATGGAATCTCCACACTGCTTTCCAGAGTGGCTGCACTAATTTGCAGTCCCACCAGCAATGTATAAGTGTACCTTTTTCCCCACATCCTCGCCAACACCTGTTGTTGCTTGTGTTCTTGATAATCGCCATTCTAATTGGGGTGAGATGAAATCTTAGGGTAGTTTTGATTTGCATTTCTCTTATTACTAAAGATGTTGAACATTTTTTCCTATATCTGTTGATTGCTTGTACATCTTCTTCTGTGAAGTGTCTGTTCATTTCCTTAGCCCATTTGTCGATTGGATTATTTGTATTCTTGGTGTAGAGTTTTTTGAGTTCTTTATAGATTCTGGAGATTAGTGCTCTATCTGAAGTATGAGAGGCAAAGATATTCTCCCACTCTGTAGACTCTCTCTTCACATTGCTGAAAGTTTCGTTTGCTGAGAGAAAGCTATTTAGTTTGAATCTATCACAGTTATTGATTCTTGCTTTTATTTCTTGTGCTATGGGAGTCCTGTTATGGAAGTCTGATCCTAAGCCAACAAGTTGAAGGTTTGGACCTACTTTTTCTTCTATAAGATGCAGGGTCTCTGGTCTGATTTCAAGGTCCTTGATCCATTTTGAGTTGAGTTTTGTGCAGGGTAAGAGATAGGGGTTTAGTTTCATTCTGTTGCACATAGATTTACAATTCTCCCAGCACCTTTTGTTGAAGAGGCTATCTTTTCTCCATTGCATATTTTTGGCACCTTTGTTTAGTATTTGAAAATTGTATTTATTTGGGTTTGTGTTCGTGTCCTCTATTCTGTACCATTGATCTCCCTGTCTATTTTGGTGCCAATACCATGCTGTTTTTGTTACTATTACTTTGTAGTATAGTTGAAGTTCTGGTATTGCGATACCCCCTGTTTCATTCTTCCTGCTAAGGATTGCTTTAGCTATTCTGGGTTTCTTATTCTTCCAGATGAATTTCATGATTCCTTGCCCTATTTCTGTGAGGTACATCATTGGGATTTTAATTGGAATGTGCCCACATTTTACATGATGGAATCATGCAGAAACAGACAACCAGAAAAGAGAATTGGGACATAGCAACAGACTTCAGTTAATGAAAAGTGTTCTATTAAAGAAAATTCAAGAATATTTTACCTTGATGGCTGAATTGTACCAAACACCTAAAATAGCCAATACCAATTTCGTTCAGTAAGTCTAATCACACATGCATGGGTGTGCGCACGTGCCCACACACATACACATACACACACACATACAATAAATTATTCTAAACCCATTCTATGAAACCAGCATTACGTTGATACATAAATCATGTGCTGCACACCATTATCTTTCATGAAACCAGATGATGAAATATTCTCAGAAAACTTTAGCATGATTGAGATGGCTTCATCACAAGTATGGAAGGATGTTTAAGGATGTTTCAGTAACGAGAAAGCACAATGAGAAAATGGAGGACAAAACAAAACAAAACAAAAAATATTTAAATTGATGTAGAGAGATTATTTGACAAAGTTCAAGTTTGCTTCAGGAAAGGAAAAAAATGTGAACAAATTAAATAAGATGGAAGATTCATCCACATGATATTGACCATTCACAATAATCCAACATAGTGCCTGACACTGAGTGAAGAAATATTAACTCAAAAGAGTACATGCATATATTCATCACTTTTATTCAAGATGGAGCCAAAATATCTTTTCAGAGGAACCATACAAGAGAAAGAAATACATATAATCCAAAATCAGAAATTCAATATTTGCTTTGAGAATTCAAAATGTCACTTGTGCAGAAGGCTCAAAATTATGGGTAGGAAACTCAAGACTCTACCCAAAATCATCAAAAATAAGAAGTAAATTCCGCAAAATTGAAAGATATGAATTCAACCTACAAAAGAGCTGTAGCATTTCTATAATCACGTCAGAATTGTGTGAAGTAGAAAACAAGAAAGCAGTATCACTAATCATAGCCAAGACATAATTATGGATAGAAGAAATTAAGATAATAGTGTCATTTACATTACCTATGTAAAAAGTATATATTTTGGAATATATTTATCCAAAGAGGTGAAGCATTTGTCCAATAATATTAAAGAACTTTAAAGTCTGTGAAGTGTATATGAAAATTGAAAGGACAGTGACGTTCATGGTGCTATATTTCCTATGATAGAACATGCTGATATCCTTTGCAAATTACATTCATTGTAATCCATCAGCAATATAGAAAAATTATCCATATATATCACAGATATACTATATAATATATACGCATAATATATATTGTATATTATATATCAATATACACTACCTATAGTATGTTATATATGTATAATATTATGTATATCATACACACACACACACATGAAAGAGAAAAAGACATTTGCAAAAGTCATCTTTTGGGTGTTTGAGTCAGGAAAGTTTTCATTTGAGACCATCGTAAAAAACAGACTCCTTGTCTCAAAATTAAAATAAGTTGATAAAATATTAATTGATTAATTAATTTAAAAAAACTGTGTGTGTAGCTCAGCTTCATAGTGCTTGCCTAACATGTTTAAGGATCTGAATTTAATCCTTAGTTCAGTGAGTTAATAAAGAAGAAAAGAAAGGGAAAGCAATTTTTACTTTGAGCAAAACAAATACATCAGAGAGCAGAATGCATTATAATTGTGATGACTTAATAAAATGAACTGCAAAGCAATAGCAGTCTTCACCAGTGAAGTACTCATCTAATTAACAGACACAAGAGTTAATGAAACATAATAGACAGCCTTGTTTCTTGCCAGTCCTAGCTAGTAGCACACATAACACACTTATTGGCAACTAATGATAAACAAATCTGTTAAAACTGTGCACTAGAGGAAATTAAATCTTTTCAATACATGGCTCTGAGGAAATAGGAGAGCCACATGCAGAATAATGAAACTAGACCTCCTTTTCCTCACTTGTTAGGATAACAAGCACAACATGAACTAAAGGTTTGAAAGAAGGATCAGGAAGTACACAACTCCTTGATGAAAACAGAGAAATTGCTTGAAGGCATTGGGATAAGGAAGGATTTCTTGCACAAAAGTTTCCCAAAATCAGGAAATAAAAATCTGAGAGATGAATAGGATTAAATAGAAATAAAAATAATTTGTACAACAATGGAAACAATGAACTTCGTGTACATGTTTTGTGGGTGGGACACAAAAATTGCATCTATACATCTAACACATTGTTGATTCTGTGATAATAAAGAACTCAAAAACTTCAATAATAGTATTAATAGTAATATCCCAGTCAAAAGTGAAAAAAATACATCCAAAGATATTTTTTTTCAGAAGACATGGATACACAATGTATTTGTGAAAAAATGCTGAACATCACAATTTTCTGAAACACAAATGAAAAAGAAGGCTGTTACCACAAAAAGAGAAGATAACAGACCCTGGTGAGGAAATGGAGAAAACAACTCTTCCACACTATTGTTGGAAATATATATATATATATATATATATATATATATATATATATATATGTCATGTTGTGGAAAACAGTCTAAGCTCCCTTAATACATGAAAACTATACTACTGTTTGATCCAGTAATCTCACTATTGTTTACATATCAAATGAAAAACAGATTGGTATATCAGAGACACATGAAACTGCCATAATGGTTTCAGCACAATACATAATAGCCCCCAAAAGGAAAGAGTCTTTTAGCCCCAAAGAGGAAAGAGACATTTGAGCTGAATGGATAATGATGCAGAACGTTAAAACAATGGAATACTATTTGTCTATGTGAAAAAATAAAGCAAAGTCATTGGCAATGATGTGGATGGAATTTGAAATTCTTTTATCAACTGACATAATTCGGGAACAGATCATCTCCCTTGTGTATGGAATATAAGCAAAGTTGATGTGATACATGTTAAGAGTAGAATCATGGTTAGCAAAGGCAAATGATGAGACAGGCATAAGGAAAGGTTGATAAATGAGCAAAAATTCACGCTTTAATTGGAACAAATTTCTGGTGCTCTTTTGTATAGCAGGATAAATGTAGTGAATGGTAAAGTGACATAAGTTTCAGAAAGATGCAAGAGAGTACTTAAAAGATTCACTACAAGAAAAGACAAATATTTGAAGAAAGGGATGTTTTACCTTTTACTTATATTGTATGTCTACATATATTTATATATGTTTATACATAAATGTTACATGATAATACATTTTCATGCACAAATTTGGTTATCCTGTATTAGTAAAACACAAAAAATTTGGAGTTAATAAATATATTCAGTTATAACTATTGAAACTTTTTAAAGCTCTCATATGAAAATGATGATAAGTAAATTTTTTATATAAAAGAAAGTTTGATAAAGCATGAAAAATTAAAACAGGTAAAGTTACTTTGTGAATCGGCACTAGAATGATGTAAATTTGACACAAAAATATAACAGGAAATTAATTTGAAGTGCAGATCATTATTTTCTCCTTTTTTTCCTCATTTAATTTGATTTGATGTTAATTTTAAATTACTTTTTATTGTGTATGATACATTTTAGTAAGTTAGTTGTCACACAATCTCTACAATCACTCAAATTAAAACTCAATAAATCAAAAATATTGCTAGATAAAAATACTTAACTATATGGAGAAACTAAAAAAGTGAAGAAAAGACATTAAAATTCAAAAAAAAAAAACACAAAAAACCCAGCTTATAACACCAGTAAAACATAGTACTACATCCCTGACTATCAAAATTATTTTGTGTAATAAATGGGTTACCTTCATCAGTGAAAGTCATGGAGTAGTAGGCAAAAATAGTGCTGCAGTTGTGGGCCTCAGCAGTACTATCCCTGAGAGCCAACAGAAACAACCATCCTGGAAGAGGGGTCCTTAAAATATGAGCACCACAGACAATGGCATCTCTTTAGCATAGGCAGACTTGCATCTTATGACAGGAAGCTCAGCATTAAACAAAAAATATTGCTGTATGGAGTCAGCTAACCTTGCTCCAGCACAACAATTTGCCCTATATCTGAATGAGGGTGGAAACTGTGTAGCTAACAATCTTCCCTAGTGTTTGACAGACCACCAATGAGTAGCAACAGCCAGGGCAGAGGCTTTCTCTCCCAGCAGTACCCAGATACCCCAGAGAGGGCCTACAAATAGAGACCTCAGAGTTGCTGGTCAGCAGGGAGCTGCTAAAGATTGATATGGTTGCATCACTGTAATACGCTGATTTTGAATTCTCTAGATATATGCTGAGAGGTGGGATTAATGAATCAAATGGTGTTTGCCCTCCTAGTTCTTCAAGAAATCTTCATACTGCTTTCCAGAGGGGTTGCACTACTTTGCAGTCCCAATAATAAAAATAATGAGCATTCCCTTTTCCCCATATCCTCAGCATTTCTTGTTACTTATATTCTTGATCAATGCCATTCATACTGGAGTGAAATAGAATCTCAGTGTACTTTTAATTTGCGTTTCTTTAATTGCAGGTGATGTTGAACACTTTATATATGTTTATTGCTCATTCATATTTCTTCTTTTGAAAGGGTCTATAGAGTTCCTTTGCCCATTTCTTGATTTTTTCTTTTGTTTTCAAGATATTTGAGTCCTTTGGATATTTTGGGAATTGATGCTCTATTTGAGGTGCAGGTGGAAAATATTTTCTATCACTTGGTGGGTTCTCTCTTCATGCACTTGATTGTTTCTTTTCCTGTGAAAATCCTTTATAATTTGATGCCATTCCATTAATTAATTTTTTAAATTTATTTCTTATGCTTTAGGAGTCTTGTTCAGGAAGTCAGTTCCTATACCAATATGTTGAAGTTCTGAGTCTACCTTTTATTATAGAGTTTATTGTAGAGTTTGTGGTCTAAATTCTTGGTCTTTATCTTTCTATGCCTCCTTGTGTAGAAGGGTATGCTACTGGTCTCTCCTCACAATTTTTTTTTTAATTTATTTTATTTAGTTCTTCATTTCCAAGATTTATCTTTGACCTTTTAAAAAATTATTAATTTTGATTCATTGTACACAAATGGGGTACAACTGTTGTTTTTCTGGTTATACATGAAGTAGAGTCCCACCATTTGTGTAATCATACATGTATATAGGGTAATGATGTTTGTCTTATTCTGTCATTTTTCCTTCCCTTCACTCCCTCCCATTGATAATATACTTATATTTTTACTGAAGTAATCCTTCATTTTCTGCATTTTCTCTCTTATTTTACTTCTTATATTGTCCTTTATCTCATGGATCAGTTTAAACATGTACATTCTAAACTCCTTCTCTGACATTTCTTCCACTGTGGTATTGATGGATTCTGTTAAGGAAGTATCTTGGATTGGAGGAAAGAAATTTTTTCCCTTCCTTTTTCATATTGTATGTGTGTCTTTCCATCTAACTCTACAGATATGAGGCAGGAAAGTGTCTACCCTGAGAATTTATGGCATCCCTGAAGGTTTCCTGTGCTTCACCATTTCTGGAGAGACAATCAATGCAAACAATGGACAGCATTAATCAAATAATTGCTGCTATACATCTAAAATGATAATTGTCACAATAAACACAAATGATATGATGAGTTACTTCTCACAGTAAAATTATTGTTTGCAAAAGTATTTACAATTTTGAATGGTGGACATAGAGAAAACAGAAATGATTAGGATGTTATGATTATGAGGGAGAAGAGAATATGGACATAAAGACTTAGAGTGAACAAGAGAACAATAGAGATTATTAGCAGAAGAAAATGGAAACAGAATCAAGGGAGTCAGAAAAGCAAGAAAAAATATAGATGAAGAAAAATTTAACAAATTAAAAATAAATAGATGAATACAAAATAAAACAAATATCCTAATCAAACACCCTATGAAAAGACTGATCCATAAAAAAATAATTGGCTTCAAAATGCCATGAGTGAGAAAAAACAAAAATAAATGTGAATATGGAAAAATGTTTATAACCCATTAAGCTCACAATGAAACAGGGAAAAGAAAAAAAGAGTTCAAAAGATTCTCAGTCTCCTTTGTCAGCAGTATTAATTATGGTCATCTACAATATGATGGTTGATCTGCCCTCAGGATGGAGTTGCTGGAATAAAAGTGGTAATTCCATAGATATAACTCCTGGAGGCAGGGTTTTAGCTTAGGTAGATTCCAGTTCTTCACTAAATGCATACTTTACTAGCTCAGAAATTTTAAATCTGCATGTCTTCATCTACTCTCTTATATGCAGATCCCTCCTTTCCTGATCTCACTTCAGTCTTTAAACTCAATCAATCTATCTCCTAACCTTTATTCCTCTATCCCAGTCAGTCTTTCAAGCTGCTGTATTTCTAGCAAGAGTTGGTTGGGTTTCTGTGATCAGTATTGCTCTGTGTAAACCCTCTCCTCATTTGATTTTCTTTTCGTCGTTTAGGCACACTTGATGCTGTGCAGTTTGAGTTTGCCAGACCTATATTTTAGGAAAACAGAGTTTTGCCAGGAATCAGATTCAACATTGGTAACCACATTCTGTGGCAGCAAAATGCTTCCTTCCTCTTTTATTTACTCATATATGAGATATGAGAGAGAGATGACTTCTTTCTCACATAAAGATATTGTGCAGCACACCTTTTAGTTTTGTCAGGCAATGTCTTTGATCTCTTAACACTCTGTACCCAGACTTGCCTCAGGGCTCCTAAAACTGTGGGTTCCTTTAATTTTCTAACCCTCTACTTTGCTTCTAGAGGGGCCCTAGAAGCTGTGGGCCCCTGGTGCTGTGGACTGTTGCAGTGACTGGGCACCAGTAATATTCTTTTTTTATTATATCAATCTTCTTTGATTGCCCAATATTAAATTCCAATAATGTCCCCCACTTTTGTAACTCACCTTGCTGAGAAGCTGCCTATATGCTTTCTTGGATTCATGCCATAGAGCATCCAGGAAATGACCTTCTCTATTCCACATTGAAACCCTTCCCTAAAGTTCTTATAAATCTCTTTTTTTTAACTTCAATCTTTTATTACAAAACTTATTCAGAGTTAACACTTTAGCCCAGCTAACAGCAAATACTGAACCTCATGAAAATACAGACCTGTAGATCTTTTTTGCAGTTGCTGGCTCTTCCTTAAATTTACATTCTGAAACAGTCATTAATAATTTATACAAATTATTCATTTTGTACAATGAAGTACTTAATGATTTACTTTATTTACATAAAAACAGCTGATATATTTGGACTCCTTGCATACAGTATTATACCCATCTCTAAATAAAAGATATATTTGAACTCCTTGCATACAGTATTATACCCATCTCTACATAAAATAACAAATAGTGTATGTAAAGTGCTCTAAACGGATACTTTAAAATAATAAATTAAAATAAAAATATCAAAAACTAAAGAAAAATTAAAATGCATTTTTAGTTTTTAATATTCTTGTATTTATTTAGAAGAAAGTTACATAAAACAATACAATATAGAATAACATATTAAAGACCCAAATGGTACCAATAACATTGGAATTAGAAGGAAGTGGATCTAATACATATCTACAGAGCACTTCACTCTTTAAGGCTGTTTTGGGAAACACGATTTTGGGAAACAACTGTTTATGAAAGTACCTTCTTCCCAACGGTACATGGAAACTTTTTCAATATAGACAATAAATATTCCAAGTCACAATATAAGTCTTAGCAAGTGCGAAAAGTCCCAAAATAAATGAAAGAAGAAAGAGATAAACACAGACACTTCTGAAATATAGAGGATCATTAGAAGTCATTATGAAAATTTACACAGTAAACTAGAAAATCTTGAAGACATTACAAAATTCTACACATTTGACCTAATTAATTGAACCAGGAAGATATCAAAAACCTAAACAAACTCTAATGAAACAGCAATTTAAGTCTTCCAACAAAGAAAAGCCAGGATCATATTGATTTTCAGCTGTTTTTCTGAACATTTATAGAACTAACACCAGTGTTTCTCAAATTGCTCCATAAAATACCAAGGAAAGGAACACTTCTAAACATATTTTGTATAAGCATGATACAAAGGACCCACATATCAAGGAAAGAAAACTGTAGAATAAAATCCCTGCTGAACATGGATGCAAAAATCTTTAATAACATGCTAGAGACCCACATTCCAAAACATATCAAGGAAATAGTATACCATAACCAACTAGGTTTCATTCCATGGATGCAAGTTTAGTTCAACATACACAATTTATAAATGTAATTGAGCCCATAAGTACAGGTAAGGAAAAGAATCATATTGTCAACTCAATGGATTTTTAAAAGACTGATATGATCCAGTACATAATCATGATAAAAATGTTGAAGAATTAAGCATAGAAGAAATTTGTCCCAACATTTAAAAGCTGTATGACAAACCCAAAGCCAACATGATAATGAATAAAAATTGAAGCAATTATTTAAAATCAAGAGCAACATAAGGATGTCAACTCTCACCACTCATATTCAGTATATTTCTTGGAACCCTATAAACATCATTTGGAAAGAAAATTCAAGGGATATGAATAGGAAAGAAAGAAATCAAATTATCTCTGTTTGCTCATGACAGGATCCTCTATTATCTAGAAAACACACACACACACACACACAGAGAGAAAAATCAAAGACCAAAAAAAACACTTTACAAGAAAAATTTTATAAATTATAAATGAATGCATCAAAATAGCAACAAATTATATTTTCTAGTATAGAAAAAAATTGTTATTCTGCTAAGAAAAAAATCAGTAAATTTATCCCACCCACAATAACCTCAAAATTAAAATACAATACTTGGGAGTTAATGTACCCAAGGAAGTAAAATTCCCTACAATGAGAATTCTAAACACCAAAGATATTGAAGAAGACCTTAGAAGACAGAAAGATCTCCCCTGTGGTCAGTAAGAATTTATTTTGTGAAAATGACAACCTTACCAAGAGATTTACAAAGATTCAATGCAGTTCCCATCAAAATACCAATGACATGGTTCACATAACTAGAAAATAAAATGTTATAATTTAATTGGAAATCACTTGGAAAATTAAGAGAACCATAATACACAAAGAAACCCTGAGCAATAAGAGTGATACAGAAGGCATCATGTGTAGTACCTGATCTCAAATTATACTTCAGAAGTATGGAAACACAAACATTGCTGCATCAAAATAGATATGAAAACCAATGGACCAAACAGAGTAGAAGACACAGAAAGAAACCCAAACAAATTCAGAATCTGATATTTGACAAAAGTGCCAAAATTATAGATTGAAAAAGCACAGTCTTTTAAATGAATTGTTAGAAAAATTGGATATTCCCATGTAAAAGAATTAAACTAGATTCCTATCTCTCATCCTGCACAAATATGAAATCAGAGTGGCTCAAATATTTAGGAATTAAACAAGATACTTTCTAAGTGCTACCAAAAAAACACAGGGGCAACTCTTCATCATGGTGGTTCAGGTACCAAAATCCTCAACAAGATCCCTGAAGTTCAAGAAATAAAACCAGGAGTCAAGAACTGGGATGAAACCTACCACTCTGTACTATTATTATATACCAATAATTTTTTTGTTTAAAACTTGAACTATTCTTATTTTTTTGCTGTTATTTTATTTATTTTTATTTATTTATTTTTAAAATTTTTACATATTGTATTTTGATTCACTGTGCACAAATGGGGTACATCTTTTCATTTCTGTAATTGTGCACGATGTAGATTCATACCATTTATGCTGTTTTCATGGCACATTTTTTTAAATTTTCATTTTTCCCTCTAATAATCACATATAAGGAAACAAAACAAAACAAAACGTTGACTAATTTTGCTCTCTGGGGTTTGACTATTTCACTTTGCAGGATGTTCTATTTGTTTTCTGAAAATGACACATTTTTTTCTTTATGGCTGAATAAAACTCATTTGTTAGGAAAAAAAAAAAAAAAAAGAATTAAGATGGCATTAAATGTAAGCTTCTGCTCAGCAAAGGAAATTACCAGAAGTGTAAGAAAAGAAGCTACAGAAAGGTAAACCATTTGCTTGCTACTGTTTTAATATAGGATGAATATATACTTAGCATATACATATTAACATAAATAGATGTATATTAGCATATTAAATATCAACATATTAAATGTTAAAAATATAATATGTAATATAAATTATTTATGAACATATAACAATTTTGTTTAAATTATATTACTTAAATGAAATCAATATATATAACATATTAATATCATAAGCACAATTAACAGAGGCAGGAGGCAGGAAGCAGACCTGTGATCATCTTTTTTATTCAGTGGCAGTCAGGGGCACAGTCAATCAGTCAAACACCTGATGTGACTCATTTGGGGGTGGAAAATAGAGATGAGCTAAAGTAAGGGTCTCAGTTTTAGAGGCTACATTTAGGGTAGGACCCCAGGACAATTCCTGGAGTTCATTGTATTGGGTCAGCTGATCCATTGGTGGGACAGGAGTATGAATAGGAAATTTCCAGGGACTTATACTATTGGGTCAACTGACTCACTGTGTAAGTGGGTCAGGTGCCTGTCAGATGAGATTTCTTTGGTGTTCTCCATGGTTCTCTTCCTGCCTTCCTTCTGGCTGAGGCCTAGGCTTTTAATGACAAAAGTTTCATTTCTATTCCAGACAAAATTGTTGGGGAAAGAGCTGCAAACAGAAAATTTCCTGGAAACTATTTTCATAAACTTCAAATATGATATTTTAATGGTTAATTTGATTTGTCAACTTGATGGGATTAAGATATACCAATGATTAAGAGGCTTCTGGGTGTGTTGATGAGGACATGTGTTGGAATGATTGGCATGTGGGATAGGAACTAAAGTGGAGACCCTCCCTAAGTGTGAGCATCACTGCCCAAAAGGATGGAATAAAAGCTGGAAGAACAAGGAAGTAGATGCAGATGCAGAAGCAGATGCAAACTTGCCTCTTCTTCAATGGGTTCTTGATCACTGTTTTGATTTTCTGAGGATATCTGACTCTCATTTCTTCACTCTTCCAAAGAGGACTCCAGATAGCTTCCAGAGGTCTTGGTCTCAGATTAGAGTAGCATTGTTGATCTTTCTTTGCTGGAGCGTCTGCATCTTGGACTGACAGTTGCTGGTTCTTCCATCTCTCCAGCAGCAGATGGCCCATTTGAACTATCCAGTTTCTGGTCATGTAAGCCAATCTAAAAAATCCCCTTTTATAATTATGTTTCCTGTAGATTCTGTTCTTGCAAAAAATGCTGACCAATACAGATATTGTTGAGAATGGGGTGCCATCTGTGCAGCGCTCTTGTATAAACAAGCTATTTTGTGAACTGGACCCCCAGGAAAAGGGCCTGCAAGCCCTGAGGATGCCGGCAGCCACAGTGGTGACTTCGAGGGCCAATAAGTGTCAAGTGGGATATGCTGGGTCCTGGGCTTATCAGAGATATCTACCTGAGGAATGTGCAGCTGTCCGGAGACCCCATCTATCAAGGACAGGGGAACCTAGCCCTGACCCCTCTCCCTCATAATTCACTCCTTCCCTCCTCCCTGCTCCCTCCAGGACCATTCAGTTTTGGCGGGACCCAGTAAGATTCAAATAAAGTGGAGGGACCAAACCAAAAGAGGACAAGTATTTAGCTGTGTGAATTTTAACCAATAATGTACAGGTCCTTGTGTGTGAATGCTGGAAAAAGCTCTTAAATAGAGCGCTTTCTCGCCATTTGGGGCCACTCCCTTCCCCTAGCCATAGTATTGGTCTGAGGGACTGGTTGCGGTCCAGGCTCGAGCTTGCTTTAATAAAACCTCATTGTGTGATTTGCATTACTGTGTGTTCACTTTGACTCTCTGGGGATTAGTCGGAATGGGACCCTAACAATATATTAAGAATTCAAAAGATTAACAAAGAAAGCAAAAAATAATAATTGGGCAAAGGAACTGAATGAATATTTCTCAAATGAAGCAACACAAATGGCCAACAAATAACTTGAAAAAAGTTAAACATGTTAAGCAGTCGGGGAAGTGCAAATCAAACCTACGTTTAGATTTACTCTCACTCCAGTTAGAATGAAAATTATGAAGCATACAAACAATAATAAATGATAGAGAGGAGAAAAAGTATACTCATAGATTGTAGGGGAGACTACAAATTAGTATAATCACTCTTGATAGCATTATAGAGAGATTCCTCAAAAAAGTGGAAATGGAACAATCACATAACCTAGCAATCCCACTTTCCACTATATTCCAAATAATCAATATGAGAATGTTATACTAGAATACACACATCAATATTTTAGTAGCACAATTTACAATAGACAAGTAATGGAAACAAGCCCAGGTATGCAACAATAAATGAACAGATCAAGAAATTGTAGTATATATATATACAATGGAGTCATCACAAAGAATAATAAATGACATTTCCTGGTAAATAGATAGAAATGAATAACATCATACTAAGTGAAATAATCTGGATTCAGAATATCAAGGATCACAAGTCTCCTTATATGTAGAAGCTTGAACAAAATAAGAGGAAAAAAACATAGAGATCAGAGGAGTAGTAGATTGAGAGGGAAAGAGGAGGGAAAATAAATTGGAGAAAATTATAAAATAAATTTCCCAATATGCATGTATAAACATACAGGTGAATTCCACCTTCATGTTCATTTGTAAATCACCAATCAAAAACAAACAAAAAATCAGTAAAATTAAGACAAATAGAGTACAGAAAGAAAAATAAAGGAAGAGGAGAGATTGGAAAGAAGGATCCTTAAGGACTGAAATCAAGGTAGTCAAATTACATGCATGTATGATTTTGTCAAAATGAACCTAATATGTTGTTTGAAGTATTAAAAAAAAAAAAGCTTGTTACTAATAACACAGGATCAGGAAGTCAATGGATCAAAAATTGTGAATATTATTAAAATTAATTTGATATAGCTATATTTCATTGTCATAAAATATTACTTGTAATCAAGTTATTGTATCCAATATTAAGAAAACTATATATATATACGTATGTATTTATATATATTATAGGCAGACAAAACATTTAAAGAAGTACCATTTCTTTTACTAAAATGAGGTTAAATACTTTATGAAGAGAATAAGTTTATTGTTTAGTACTGGAGTTTCAATGGAATGAACCCCACATTAGTTCAACTATAATGAAGATACCCAAAGAGATCACCTGGCAAGGCAAGAATTCACATCATGACTTAATTTCTGTGAGAAAAACTATAATGATAATTTTCACAGGTATATCACCTTAATACCACCAGTTATTGGTGATGAATTCTGCTTCCTCAAATACTGATGTTTGTACATGAGAGAAGCACAACTTGGCAAATATATAAAGCAGGTTTTATTTAAAGGTAGTAACAGACTTCTTCCAGCAGAGAGAAGTGGGGCATGGCTAGTTTTCTGGTATTCCAAGGAGGGAGAGGACCCTGTACTTTTTATGGATTAACATTTCCTTTGTTCTCCTTTTCTATTTACTCTTTTCTCTCTCCTTCCTGCCTACATGACTAGGCTAAGGAGATGCCAGTAAGATGGCAAAAAGGTGAGAAGCAGATAGGCATGGGGAAGGACCAAACTCAGTGATTCAGGCAGGTAAAAGCCCAGGGGGCATTAATTAGCAATTCCCTGCCTGAAGCCTTTTGGGAATGGTAGTATAGGCAGAGACTTTTGGTAATCAAAGGGCTCTGGAGACATTGACATTCCATTCTCCCAGGGGTGGTCTCCAGCATCCAAGATTCACATGGCCTCCATTTTTTCCATTCAACCTGATTCTCTATTCTACCCTAACTGCCTGTCCTCAATTCTAGCTTTAACCCCATAACATGATGATCTCAAATTTATGTCTCAACATATAATGCCTATACCATCCATTAACACTAATACAATGGAATCAAACTTCCCACACATGAACCCTAAAGAAAATCATTAAAATCACAATCAAAGCATAGTAGTACACTCAGAATCAATCTAATATAAAAGACAATAAAATGCAGAAAAGGAAAAAAGAGGTGTAACCAGAAAATAAAATGCAGACACAAATCATACTTTAACAGTATTTACATTAAATTTAAATGAATTAAATTGTCCAAAGAAATGGAAACATTTTAGTGGAATGAAATTCACTCAGTACACTGTCTATAAGAGACATGATTTGGATTGTAAAGTACAAGGGGATTAAATGCTTTTAAAAGAAAGAAAATTAAAATGTCTATAAAAATCAAACAAAATAGACTGTACCCAAAAGTTCATCAAAAATCACAAGCAAATAAAGAAATAGATAAATAAATAAAATAAAAATGGTCATCACTTATTCATCATAGATATGCAAATCAAAACAAAACAAAAATACCAGTACATAACCAAAAGTTAGCTACAATTAAAGATACATTTTGAAACATTCTTATACTTCTGCTGTGAATGTAAAATGATGTACCTGTAATAGTGGTTCACTTCACCTTTTAAATACATCTCTGATGCTTATTTTTAAAAGAGACATGTTTTCCTTTTCCTCTTCTTCCTCTCCCACTCCCTAAACAGGTGGGAAAGAACAAGATTACCCTTTTATATGCTCCCCAGGAAAGAGATGTCTGCCAGAGGATCCATGAAGTGAGTATCTCCCAAACTGACATTCAAGTGAATGTTAATACACCTTTTGGCACCCTGGGATCTCCTGTCAGGGCAAACATGGAATGTAGCCTTTGAATAGTTCCTTTAAAATTCCCGTTCCTCCTGAGGGGAAGAAACACAGCCTCCCGGATAGGAGTCCCCTGTGCTGCTCCTTTGCTAGCAAAGCAATAAAATATTGTTTTCCTTTTTCTCAAAATTATGTCCTCATTATTAAATTGGCACTAATTGGCACTGGGAACAAGGACCAAACTTTTGGCTATATTTTCACTTTGAAAATATCTGACATTTCCATGGAAATCTAAAAAGAAGACACTGTATGAGACCCAGGAATTTCACTTGTAGGCACATAATTTAAGGTAGTTTCAAGGTATGTCATCATAAAGACTCTAAGCAAATGATCACAGCAGCACTATTTGTAAGAGACAAAAGGGGAAAAAAGCAAAAGTGTCTCCTGAGAGAAAGGTTACAATTATGCATGAAACTTGAAAATATTTTGCTAAGTGAAATAAGTCAGTTATGAAATGTTAAATATTTTCACATTTTATTTACATGAAATGTTTTGAGTATGCAAACTCATATACAAAAACACAGAAGTGTTCACAGGAATGAGGGAAAGACAACTAATAAAAAGAGCTTTCTACTTGGGATAATAAAATTATCTGGAATTGTAAGACCCCCAAAAAGGAGACCCTAACTCTGTCCCATGGATCGACGGCAACCCCAATCAACTGCAGGAGGTGTCACTTGATGCAAACCGCAAGAGGCGTTTATTCCAGCACGCTGGGACCCAACTCGTGACTCACGCAGGAGTCAAGGAGTCCAGTCCCTAGCAGAAAATCTTACAAGTTTATAAAGGCAGAAACCACACATCGGGAAGGGTCCCACACAGAAGGAGAAAAGGGGAACAAAGCTGCCGGGAAATTCCAAAGGGGGTCTGGGTTTGCTGATAACATACAACATGTTTCACAATGTTTTACAACAGGGCGTAGATTCTGGTCAACAGTTTCTGGTAATCTTATATCCTGGAACAGCTTTAAGGGCTTTGTTCCCATCACTGGGAGGGATACCTTAGGGAGTTGAGATGAAACAGACAGCTTAAAAAAAAGTCCATTCTTTCATTCCCCCATTTGCTTTTTGGTAAGTTCTAATCATGGAACTTCTGTCTCTATATACTCTTCTCCGAAGCTATTTCCTTGGCGGAGGGACTGGTATTGTTGCCTGAGCATTAGTACCTGTATAGCACTTAATAGGTCCCCAGGCTTGTAGGCCTCGGCCAACCGATTCCACACCTCCCTCTGTACAGTCTCAAGGGCTTTTAATCTGGTGTACAGAGATTGAGAGGGGTTAGATTCTGGGGAAGGAAGGTGTTGCATGGTAATGAGTGGGGGGTGAGTCCTATAAAGGATTTCAAAAGGAGTTAGCTTGAGGGAGCCAGGGGTATTGCACACCTGAAACAAAGCAAAGGGAAGGAGGACTGTCCAGTCTGTTATGCCTGTCTCTAAGGATAATTTAGTCATGACCTCTTTTAAAGATCTACTCATTCTTTCTACCTTCCCTGAGCTTTGGGGCCTATAAGCACAATGTAACTTCCAATTAAGCCCCAGGATTTTGGCCAGTCCCTGACCTACCTGGGCAAAAATGCAGGGCCGTTGTCTGACCCGATTTCCTTGGGCACCCCGAACCTCGGGAAGATGTCTTCTAGTATTGTTTTGGCCACCACCTGAGCAGTCTCCTTCTTGGTTGGAAAGGCTTCAACCCATCCTGAAAATGTATCTATGAAAACTAATAAGTATCTGTATTCATACCTGGCTAGTTTTATCTCAGTAAAGTCCACTTCCCAGTAACTCCCAGGATGGTCTCCTTGGAGCCGTTTGCCATGCTTGCTGGGCTGGGCATTCACCATCTGGCAAGACTTGCATTCTTTATCAGTTGTATCTGCAAGCTCCCCGAGCTTCATGATGTAATACGGTGAAGACTGGACAAGAGTTTTTAAATGTTGTGGGCCCAGATGAGTTAACTTGTGAAGGTGTCTGAGAAATATGATCACCTGTTTTTCAGGGAGAATTCTTTTTCCTTCTGAGGTTTCCCAGATCCCCTCTGGCATCTTCAGGTGAAATCCTAATCTGTCCATTTCCTCAAGATCTAGTTCTGAATATTCAAAGTTCCTAATAGAGGGGTATACCGCATCCTTAGGGTGAGACATCAGTTTTTCCCCCAACAAGGATAGGACGTTAAGTCCTTGAGCCGCCCACTTGACTTCCCTGTCAGCCCTTTGGTTCCCTCTGGCAACTTTTGACCCCCCTTTCTGGTGTCTGGGGCAGTGAATAATTGCTACTTTCTTAAGAAGGTGAACAAGCCTCTAACAAGCTTAGAATTTCTTCTTTATTTTTGATTTCCTTCCCTGCCGAAGTCAGCAGCCCCCGCTGCCGGTAGATGGCCCTGTGGACATGGGCATTAGCGAAGGCATACCTGCTGTCAGTGTAGATGTTAATATTTTTTTTCCTTCTGCCAACCACAGAGCCTGAGTCAGAGCTAGTAACGTGGCCTTCTGAGCCGACGTCCCCTCGGGTAGGCTGCTTGCCCAGATAGTTTGTTCATCATCCACTACCACCGCCCTGGCTACCCTTTTACCTTCTATTATGTAGCTGCTTCCATCAGTGAACCAGGTCAGCTGAGCGTCTGGTAAGGGCTGGTCTTGGAGGTCCCTTCGGGTCCCCGTTTCTTCTTCTAGTATCTCTTGGCAGGTATGCAGCACACTCTTCTGGGTGGACGTGATTGGTAGTAGGGTAGCTGGGTTGAGGATGGCAGGCGGCCCGAACTGGATCCTGTCTATTCTGTAGGAGACTCTGGTAATGCATCATGTAGGCGTTGGACAGCCATTGGTTAGAGGGCTGTCTGATGATGCTCTACAAGGAGTGAGGGGCAATGACCGTTAGCTTTTGCCCCATAGTTAATTTGTCAGCATCTTTTACCAATACTGCCACTGCTGCCACGGACCTCAGACAGGTAGGCCAGCCACTAGCAACAGGGTCTAGCTTCTTGGAGAGGTAGGCTACCAGCCTCTTCCATGGCCCTAGAGGCTAGGTCAGCACCCCTCGGGCTACTCCCTTCCTCTCATCCACAAATAGGACAAAGAGCTTTGCTACGTTCGGCAGTGCCAGGGCTGGGGCAGACAGTAATGCCTTCTTGATGTCATCAAAAGCCTGCTGCTGGTTGTTACCCCACCCAAATGAGGCACCCTCCCTAGTCAGAGGATAGAGGGAGCTGCCAGGGTAGCGAACCCACAGATCCACAGGCGGCAAAACCGCACAGTCCCTAAAAATTCTCGCACCTGGCGGGGTGAGCGAGGAACAGGTACCTGAGTTACAGTTTGTTTTCTGGCCCCCGTTAGACATTTCTTCCCCCCTTTGAGGGCATACCCCAGGTACGTTACCTCCTTTTGGCAGATCTGGGCCTTCTTGGTTGAGGCCCGATATCCTAAGTGGGCAAGTTCTTCTAGCAGTAGTCCCGTGCCCCGTTGGCATTCCTCCTCTGTGGCCCCGGCCAGTAGTAAGTCATCTACATACTGCAGAAGTGTTACCTGGGGGTGACTGGCATGGAAGTGGGCTAAATCTTGGTGGAGAGCTTCATCGAAGAGGGTCAGGGAATTCTTGAACCCCTGGGGTAATCGGGTCCAAGTCAATTGTCCTGTTGTCCCAGAGTCAGGGTCCCTCCACTCGAATGCGAAGATGTTTTGGCTGGAAGGGTGTAGTCACAGGCAGAAGAAAGCGTCCTTTAAGTCCAATACAGTCTACCAAATATGATCCGGGGGAAGAGAGCTCAGCAAGCTGTAAGGGTTAGGTACAACGGGGTGGATGTCCTGTACTTGCTTGTTTACTTCTCTTAAGTCCTGTACTGGGCGATAGTCTCCTGTGCCAGGCTTTTTAACAGGTAACAAGGGAGTGTTCCATGGTGACTGACACTTCACTAGGACACCTTGCTGAAGGAGGCGCTGGATATGGGGCCTAATTCCTTCCCGGGCCTCTTTAGTCATAGGGTATTGACGTACAGCCACAGGAGTAGATGTGGCCTTAAGTTGTATAACTATGGGTGGTCTTTCTGTGGCTAGTCCTGTTCCAGCTGTTTCAGCCCACGCCCCTGGATACCTGTTCAACCAGTTACTTATGTGACATAATTTTGCTCCCTATCTCTCAAAAAGTCTATGTTCATCATCCAGGTGCATAGTCAGGGCAGTAGTTATTCTCTTGCTTCGGGTCACTTCTGGGCCATCAGGGGTGAAGGTAATTTGAGCTCCCATTTTGTTAGGAGATCTCTCCCAAGTAGAGATGCAGGGGACTCGGGGATGACTAGAAACGAGTGGGTTACCCATCCCATTCCTAAGTCTACCATTCTTTGGTAGCCCATGAGTACTGCTGGTGCCCTGTAGCTCCTATGACCCATGATTTCTTGTGGGAGATGGGCCCAGACAGTTGGAGTAGGACCTAGTGTTGAGCCCCAGTATCTACTAAGAACTCAACTGGCTTCCCCTCCACCTCTAGTGTTACCGAAGGCTCGGGTAGGGGTTCCGAGCCCCGTCCCCACTAATCTTCTTCTTCTTCTAGGGCTAATACTTTCTTGGAGGGCCCAGTCTTCTTCTTAGGACACTCTCTAGCCCAGTGACCTCTGTCCTTGCAGTAGGCACACTGATCCTTGTCTAATGGAGTGCGGTTGCCCAGGTTACCTGACCCTATTTTTAGCCCTGCCTTGTGTTTGCTCTTGGCCTTTCTCACCTACTACTGCAGCCAAAATCCATGTTAGGTTCTCCTCCTGCTTACGATCCCTTTTGTTTTCTCTTTCCTCTCTCTCCTTTTCTTTCCTTTGCTCCTTCTCTTCCTCAATTTCACTCTTATGATACACTTTCTCTGCCTTCTTAACTAAATCCTGTAGGGTATAATATTGTAACCCTTCTATTCTCTGCAACTTTCTCTTAATATCTATTGCTGACTTCCCTGTAAAAGCCATGGCCACGGAAGCCTTTTGCCCCTCAGAGGTAGGGTCAAATGGGGTGTAGCACTTGAAAGCTTCCATTAGGCGCTGGAGAAATATTGACGGGGGTTCCGTGGCCCCCTGGATAAACTCTCTTACCTTAGCCAAATTAGTGGGGTGTCTCGCTCACCTGTGGAGGCCAGCCACTAGAGTCTGGCGATAGACTGTCAGTCATTCCCTACCTTCTGCTGTGTTGAAATCCCAGTCATTCCTGGAGAGGGGGAGGCAGTCTCAATGATGTTGGGGAGCTGGGTGGGTCGTCCATCTGCTCCTGGTACATTCTTCCTTGCCTCCAATAAAATCCTCTCCCTCTCCTCAGTAGTGCAAAGGTTCTGCAGTAGCTGCTGGCAATCATCCCATGTGGGCTGATGAGAGAACATTAAAGACTCCACCAGCCCGGTTAAGCACTGGGGGTCCTCTGAAAAGGGAGGATGATTAGTTTTCCAGTTATACAAGTCTGCGGAGGAAAAAGGCCAGTACTGGAGGGGCTGAAGAGGAGCCGGTCCACCATCCATTGCCACTGGTGGGGACCTATAAGCCCTTAGGGGAAGGGCAACAATGGTGTTGGGAGTTTTTCCGCAGCAGCTCCTGGTACTCAGTGCAGACCCCATGGCAGAGACTCGTTAGGGGGAGCAGACGGGGCGACTGCAGGGGCCAGCGGTTCTTCTGGCTCTTCCTGACCTCCTCCGGGGACCGAGGCGGGAGGGTATGGGTGAGGTGAGTCAAGGAGAAGGTGGTCAGCCTGGGTTTTGGGATAAATCTTCTTGGGGGAGTCTGAGTGACTGAATTTCCCCCCAGAACTGGGAGATTGGGCGGCAAGGATATGTGCGGCTGGCCGGGGCTTGGGTTTTGCAACCCAAGGTCGAATCCAGGGGGGTGGATTTTGCACTAAATCCTGCCAGACCACGATGTAGGGCTGCTGATTCAGATGGGCTCCAAGTTCCTTCTGAAAAACAATCTCTTTAACACCAAGAATGACAGATTAAAGGTCCCTTCTGCTGGCCATCCTACATTAAAAGCAGGCCATTCTGAGGAGCAGAAGGTCCGCCATGGGCCTTTCTTGATCTCAACTGCTAGGTCGAGACCTCTTCCCTTAACTTCAGCCCAATGGTCTAATGTCAGACTAAGAGGGGTTGTCACAGTCTGTCCCATCGTCAGTTCATACGTCATTGGAAACACAAACAACAAAAATGCCACAGACACGAGGACCCACTTACCCCACCTTGTCTACCACAAACACACAACAGAATCAGACGGGCGTGATCTTGACAATCTCTGATCCAACAATTGAACCTGATCAGTGCCCTTACCGTAGGAGACTACCAGGAGTCCCTGGCTCTCCTCCACCTTTGGGGCATCCCCCAGGGCTGCAACCTGTGGCCCTCCAGGCACTTCTACCGACCACTATTTGGCCACTCTCACGAGTCGCCGAACGGCTGCGAAACTGAAAGCATGCTCACAGGACCAGACCAACTAACAAAACACAAGACAAAGACAGACAACCTCGGGGTACCGCTTCTTACCTCCAAGGTCGACTCCACGGATGAGGGGGGCCATCAGATTCCGGATGAGCCCCCAAATGTAAGACCCCCCACAAAGGAGACCCTAACTCTGTCCCACGGATCGATGGCAACCCCAATCAACCGCAGGAGGCGTCAATTGATGGAAACCGCAAGAGGCGTTTATTCCAGCACGCTGGGACCCAACTCGTGACTCACGCAGGAGTTGAGGAGTCGAGTCCCTAGCAGAAAATCTTGTAGGTTTATAAAGGCAGAAACCACGCATTGGGAGGGGTCCCACACAGAAGGGGAAAAGGGGAACAAAGCTGCCGGGAAATTCCGAAGGGGGTCTGGGTTTGCTGATAACATACAACATGTTTCACAATGTTTTAAAACAGGGCATAGATTCTGGTCAACAGTTTCTGGTAATCTTATATCCTGGAACAGCTTTAAGGGCTTTGTTCCTATCACTGGGAGGGATACCTTAGGGAGTTGAGATGAAACAGACAGCTTAAGAAAAGTGTCCATTCTTTCAGAATTTGATAACAGGAATATTTGCACAAGACCTATATATTAAAAACCACTTGTGAATTTTATAGGTGGATTATATCTCAGTAAAAATATATACTTATGTAAATAGCAAGGAATGTATATATGCATGTATTCAGCATATATATATGTATGTATGTATATATATACATACAGAAAAAACTATGATTTAGGATAGAATTTCAACTCATATTCTCAGTAAAATTCCTCAGAAATGTCCTTTTCACTTATACGTACTAAAGACTGAAATAAAGTTTATCTATAAGAATTTGTTAAACACTTAAAATAAGTAACAAGATTTCAGAAAAACAATACAAAAAATAGTTCAACCATTGACTTCCCAGTTTTATTATATTTTTAGAAAAAGTTTTATAACACTGTTAAAAAGGCAGAGAATTCAATTACAGAAATTAAAAAAAATATGTAAACACTACTCAAAAATTTTAAAGAGGATCAAAATAGTATGATACAATTCAATATTTTATAGTAGACTGAAAAAGTAGCTTAGTTGTATTTTTAAAATACTCCAGTTTGATGAATGAAATGTAGTTTTCTAAGTTTTAAACAAGGTGTAGTCAAACTATTAATTGTGTTTAGATATAGCTATAATATTTCTTACATTCACTAGCATACACTGGGCTAAAGAAGATTCTTGGCACACAAGACACAGATTCAATACTCCAAGGGCTTTAACAAATGTTTTTTATCAAATAATTCTCAATTTTGAAATTACTCATAAAATTGAAAATCAGAATTCTTTCATCAGGATATTTTCATATAAAAACTATCAATGAATTTTAAGTCTTTTATTTTTTGCTTTTGAAAAAGAAAAAGAAAGGGAATATATCATGCAGATAAGAACAATGTATTTCAAAGCAGATTTCATAAACATTTCAATGTCATGGCAACTAATTTCACAGTAAAATAAGTTTTCAACTCCAGTAGTTGTATAAAAAACAGGTTTATTTTACATAGAATAACATTCCTTCAATACAGAAATAATTCTATTTTGACCAGTAAACACAAATATTAACACAGCAATACACTGCACCAATGAGTCTGGTTTGCTCAGCAGTGACCCTTGTCCAAGTTCTCATGAAAGGGACTTAATAATTCCACAGAAGAACCCAGAAAAATCTGAAGTTCATTTGTGAATTCAACCAAATATAATAATTCCTGGCCTTCTGGATTGAATGTTTCCAAGTCTTTGGAGCAAGCAAACAAAAGACTAGTAGAAACCTGCCTGTGAAACTCTGCTTCTTTAATCGTTACAATTTCCATATTTGGAAAATTGCAATTAAAGACATAGGATGCAATTTCAATTTCTTAAGAACATCATAAAGCAATAACCAATTTCATGGCCTGTAAGACAAAAGTATTGTGGTTCAAATGCCTCATAAGATTAAAAGTGCTCTCAATAATTATCCTGAAAAAAGTACAAAGACTAAAAACAACAATCTATGTTTGTAATAGGAACTTAGGTGGAGCCTTCTGCTCTTTCCCAGCATAGCCAATCATTCACAGACATTCTTCTTTTAAATGAGGATAACACTCTACTTTTTAGTGGCTCTAGTCTAGCCTAGCTTTAAAAGAATATACAGAGACCAACTGATTATATAAATCATTAGCTGCACCTTGATGAGATTCATCATAACTACAATTTCATTTCCCTCATGACTGACTGATGGAAAGAGCTAATATCTTATTCCCTCAGTTCTATCCACAATTTGGGTTATGAATGAAGATACCTCCCATTATGCTTACAAAGTTGAGACCCAAGAATACATGTTAACACAGAAGGAATGACTGAAAACACTTCATAGTACATACCTATGCACATATGATACACATATACATGTTTTTCCCTAAGATAAATTGATCTATAACATGTACAATGAAAGATTCACAACAATCAATAAAATAAAACAACTTTAACAATACACTATAGTAAAACTTATGGGGTATGGTGATCTCAAAAGTATCTAATTGTACCATCTCCAGGCAGCATCTTATCTTGTGAACATCTCAACTTCCAGCATTATTATCCTTGAGCTTTGGGACCATTATCAGGTAAAATACCTTATATGTGCTCAGCCTATATACATTACATAGGCTCAGCAATAACACAAAATCAATCTGATAATGGGGTTAACCCCTCTAATGAGTAGCAGAGTTAGTGAGGATGTAATGGTTAAAAGAATGATTTCTGTCCCTGTAGTACAGAGTATGACACTACAAGATTTCATAAAGCTACTCAGAGTGACGTGCTTTAAAACTTACAAATTGTTTATTTCTGAAAATTTCAGCCTTATACTTTGGAACTTTGTATTTTGGACCTTTCATATTTTGGTCTGTTCTGTGTCTGTAAATCTTTATTTTTCAATACCCCTCCACTCCTTGTGGGACCTGGGAGTTTGGTTAAACTAGTCACGGCAGTTGGTGGCCCATATGAATCTGGGCATGGGAAATTAAATAATCAGATAGAAATAAAGATGTCTTTGCAATTTTAACATAAAATTTTTTTCTAGTGATCAGATTAACAAAGTGTTGATTTCTACAGAATGTCTAAAATGTATGTAATATCCATTGCTTCTAGGATTTTTCTTCAACAGGAAAGATATGGTTAATACTGTCAACTACATTTGTCTGATATTTTTATTTTACAATTACAATGAGTAAATTAGATGTAACATGAATGGGGTTAATCTTCATGATGTGTTTTTTTAATGGAAAAATTAAAAAAGGACTTTAAAATTGTTTTGTTTCTGAATCTTCACTAAAGCAACATTGCTGAGTTAAAGCTCTAACAGGTATAAATCCTTATACAAAAGATCCAAAAATGTTTTGGCTGTGTTTTAATTAAAGTACTATAAATAACAAAGTATTTCATCTTATTAAGAGGGAGGAGTAAATGGGAAAAAAATTTGGAAATTTCGTAAGCATTGTTTTAAATGGTAAATTTAAAGAAGGATCAACAGCTAGGGGAGAGATATCAAGTTTATAAAGGGAATGAGATATAAGGTTTATAAAGGGAAATAAATATAAGACTTGTGAAGGAAAATAGAAGGTTTATAAAGAAAAAGAGAACATCTGAGTACATGATAGGAAGATTCATGTAAAAAGATTTGTATCAGTTGTATAGCATTTGTAAAGGTGATCCCTTCTCCAGACACAGATAAAATATTAATGTTCTGATATGAACCAAAGTTTAATCCTTTATATGTTACATTAATAAATATTTCTTAAAAACATTAATTTGTTGTTTCTCATCAAGATAATTTTCTATGCCTGTAAAGTTTTATTAAAAATAAATAGATAGGGGGTTTTCAAGATGGCGGCCTAGAGGGTGGCTGCATTTCATGTTGCTCCAGGACTCAGGATTCAAAAGAGGAGAAATTGAGAAACTTGGGACCAACTCAAAGCAGCTGGGCGAGTCTCTCCCATTGGGGAGGCATCCCGGATGGGGCGTTAGTTCCAGAACACAGGGAACTTTGTGAAGTAGAGCTGCCGGCGAGACGCCCCTCCCCCCGCTGGAGCAGTGAACTCGGACAACTGGGAGAATCGGAGAGGAGGCCGCTCAGCACAGCGCTGGGACTCAGAGCAACCACTGGGGCTCCGGAGGCTGCCTAGGGGAGGAGCAGCGAGGAGAGCTGTGTGGACTCAGAACACCGGGGCCTGCCCTGAGGAGGAGGAGGAGGAGGAGGAGCATGGCTGCTTGGATTCGGAGTGACCACACCAGAGCTACAGGCAGTTGCCAGAGGAGAAGCCGTGTGGCGAGCTGTTTGGACTTAGAGTGATGCATCTGAACACCAGGGCCTGCCCTGAGGAGGAGGAGGAGGAGGAGCGGGGCGCTTGAATTCGGAGTGGCTATACCAGAGCTACAGGCGGTTGCCAGAGGAGGGGCTGCGTGGCGAGCTGTTTGGACTCAGACCACTTCTGAACACCGCAGCCTGCCCGGAGGAGTAGGAGGAGGAGGAGGAGGAGTGCGTCAGGGCTTTTGGACTCACAGTGACTGCATTGGAGCTCCAGGCGGCTGCTCAGAGGAGGAGGCGAGTGGTGAGTTGTTTGGACTTAAAGCGACTGCTCCTGAACACAGCGGGGCTGCCTGGAGGAGAAGTGCGGTGGGTCGCCAGTGGCCTCACAAGAGCTCCGGGCTGCTGCCCAGAGGATGCGTGCAGCGGGTCACATGGATTCAGAGCCACTCAGAGCGACCGCTCCTGAACACCCGGGTGGTTACCTGGAGGAGGAGGAGGAACAGGGAGGGTCATTGTGACTCGGAGTGATTGATTGCCCCGGGCTATGGGTGGTTGGTGGGAGGAGGAGGCACGCAGTGAGTTGCTTGGACTCCTAGTGACTGCACCGGAATACTGGGCGGCTGTCTGGAGGAAGAGGCGTGTGGCGGGTCTCTGGGACTCAGAGCGATTGTACGTGGCCCCAAGTGGCTGCTCAGAGGAGGGGCCGCATAGCCAGGCAATTAGGTGCAGAGCAGGGTCCCAGGATCTAGGAGGCTTCTTGGTGGAAGATCCGCATAGAGACAGGCTTAGGGGCAGAGCCAAGGTTCCAGGCCTGCGGGCAGATTCTCTGAGGAGGAGCAGCCTAAGGAGATTCATCTGCGAGGGTGAGGCTCCCAGGCTCAGGAGGTAGGGCCGGGCCCCTGGCAACTTTGCAGAGGAAGGCAGACCAGCCCAGGCAGTAGCAGTAAATTGAGGGGAATCTCTAGGAGGGAACTGACCAGCGAGACCTCCCCACTGGGTGAGTCTTCCCTGCCGGGTGAGGTTTCCCCACAAGGATGGTAAAACCAGAGACACAGGCCCAAACAGGCCTTGCCTCAGCCTGCAGCCTACTTCCCCTTTGGATGACCATTGGTCAACAAGTGGAGACACCTCTGCCCACTAGCAGGGAATATAACCCACCTGAAGGTAACAACTCCTAGAGAGGCAGATTCCTTGTGGAGCACCGCATTATCAACTTCCTCCAAGACTTCAGCCTACTGAAGGCTAAGGGGGGATATATATAGAAATCTTCAGGGACATTGTAAGTCAATAGAGGAAATCTGCAATATCTCAGTGGTCCACTGATACCTGAACAATATGAGAAAACAAGGAAAGAAAATGCTGCAAACAAATCTAGATGTTACATCAATAAAACCAAATGACAGCATGGCAGAAGAAATGACAGAAAAGGAGTTCAGATTGTACATAATTAAAATGATCTGAGAAGCAAACGATGAGATGAAAGAGCAAATGCAGGCATTGAATGATCGCACCAATCTACAGTTAAAAGAGGAAATACAGGAAGCAAAAGATCATTTCAATAAAGAGTTAGAGATATTGAAAAAAAAAAAAAAACAAACAGAAATCCTTGACATGAAGGAAACAATAAACCAAATTAAGAACTCCATAGAAAAAATATCCAGTAGGATAGAACACCTGGAAGACAGAACCTTAGACATTGAAGACAAAATATTTAACCTTGAAAACAAAGTTGAACAAACAGAGAAGATGGTAAGAAATCATGAACAGAATCTACAAGAACTATGGGATATCATGAAAAGGCCAAATTTAAGAATTATTGGGATTGAGGAAGGCTTAGAGGAACAAACCAAAGGAATGAACAATCTATTCAATGAAATAATATCAGAAAATTTCCCAAATCTGAAGAATGAAATGGAATATCAAGTTCAAGAGGCTTATAGGACTCCAAATACACAAAATTACAACAGACCCACACCAAGGCACATTATAATGAAAATACCTAACATACAAAATAAAGACAGAATTTTAAAGGCTGTGAGAGAAAAGAACCAAATTACATTCAGGGGGAAACCAATATGGATATCAGCAGATTTTTCAATCCAGATCCTAAAAGCTAGAAGGGCCTGGAACAACATTTTTCAAGCCCTGAAAGAAAATGGATGCCAACCAACATTTATAAAATATACCATCCAACCAAGAGTGAATACACTTTCTTCTCAGCAGCACATGGATCCTTCTCTAAAATAGACCATATATTATGCCACAAAGCTAATGTTAGCAAATACAAGAAGATAGAGACACTACCATGTATTCTATCAGATGATAATGGATTGAAGTTAGAAATAAATGAAAGTGTAAAACACAGAAACTATTCCAACATCTGGAGATTAAACAATATGCTATTATATGATGAATGGATAACAGAAGATATTAGGAAGGAAATTAAAACATTCTTAGAGGTAAATGAGAACAAAGAAACATCATATCAAAACCTCTGGGACACTATGAAAGCAGTACTTAGAGGGAAATTTATTTCATGGAGCGCATTTAATAAAAGAAGTAAAAATCAAAAAATAAATGACCTAACACTACAGCTCAAAGCCCTAGAAAAAGAACAGACCAGCACCAAATGTAGTAGAAGACAGGAAATAGTTAAACTCAGAGCTGAAATCAATGAAATTGAAAGAAAAGAAACAATACAAAAAATTGACAAAATAAATAGCTGGTTCATTGAAAAAATAAACAAAATTGATAAACCTTTAGCCACACTAACAAAGAGAAGATGAGAGAAAACCCAAATCACTAAAATTCGGAATGAACAAGGAAATATCACAACAGACAGGACTGAAATACAAAACATAATTAGAAGCTATTTTGAAAATCTATACTCCAACAAAACAGAAAACGTCGAAGACATCAACAGGTTTGTAGAGACATATGAATTGCCTAAAAAACTGAACAAGGAGGACATACACAATTTAAATAGACCAAATTCAAGTACTGAAATAGAAGAAGTCATCAAAAGCCTACCAACAAAGAAAAGTCCGGGACCAGATGGGTTCTCAGCAGAGTTCTACAAAACCTTTAAAGAAGAGCTCATTCCAATACTTCTCAAAGTATTCCATGAAATAGAAGAGGAGGGAACCCTCCCAAACTCATTCTATGAAGCCAATATCACACTGATACCTAAATTAGACAGAGACACATCAAGGAAAGAAAATTTCAGACCAATATCATTAATGAACATCGACGCAAAAATTCTCAACAAAATTTTAGCAAATCGCATACAAAAACATATTAAAAAGATAGTACACCATGATCAAGTGGGTTTTATCCCAGGGATGCAAGGTTGGTTCAACATCAGGAAATCAATAAATGTCATTCACCATATCAATAGACTTAAAGTCAAGAATCACATGATTATTTCAATAGATGCAGAAAAAGCATTTGATAAAATACAGCACCCCTTCATGCTCAAAACACTAGAAAAGATAGGGATAGTGGGATCATTCCTTAACATTATAAAGGCCATTTATGCTAAGCCCATGGTTAATATCATTCTAAATGGTGAAAAACTGAAAGCATTCCCCCTAAAAACTGGAACAAGGCAGGGATGCCCTCTATCACCACTTCTATTCAACATCGTTCTTGAGACTCTAGCCAGAACAATTAGACAAACCAAAGAAATTAAAGGGATACGAATTGGAAAAGAAGAGCTGAAACTATACCTGTTTGCTGATGACATGATTATATATTTAGAGGTACCTGGAAATTCCACCAGAAAACGCTTAGAACTCATAAGTGAATTCAGTAAAGTAGCAGGTTACAAGATCAATGCTCATAAATCCAATGAATTTTTATACATAATTGATGAATCTTCAGAAAGAGAAATTAGGAAATCTATCCCATTCACAATAGCATCGAAAAAAATAAAATACTTGGGAATCAATCTCACAAAAGAGGTGAAAGACCTCTACAATGAGAACTATAGAACACTAAAGAAAGAAATTAAATAACACCTTAGAAGATGGAAAGATCTTCCATGTTCTTGGATAGGCAGAATTAATATTGTCAAAATGGCCATACTACCAAAAGTGCTATACAGAAGGTGTTGGCGAGGATGTGGGGAGAACGGTACACTCATACATTGCTTGTGGGACTGCAAAGTAGTGCAGCCATTCTGGAAAGCAGTGTGGAGATTCCTTAGAAAACTTGGAATGGACCCACCATTTGACCCAGCTATCCCACTCCTTGGCCTATACCCAAAGGACTTAAAATCAACGTACTACAGAGATACAGCCATATCAATGTTCCTAGCTGCTCAATTCAC
>NC_136481.1:2179595-2395999 GCF_902686455.1 Sciurus vulgaris
CAGTTCTGGTTAATAAATACAGAGTCCTGTAAAAAAGGACCTTACAGTCCTGTTGAAAAGGACCCCAATGTCTCTGTGAAAATGACCCCAGAGTCCTGGAGAAAAGTACCCCACATTACCAGTGAGAAGAACCCCACAGTTCTGGTGAAAAGAATCCCACTGTCCTGGTAAATAGGACTCCCATATTCCTGGCGAAAGAAAGACACAATGATGGTTAAAAGGACACCACGATCCTTTTGAATAGGACCCCACAGTCATGGTGAATAGGACCACACAGTCCTCAGGAAAAGGACCCCAGAGTCCTGGTGAAAAGGATTCCACTGTCCTGGTAAAGGGACAACACAGTGCTGAAGAGGAGACCCCAAGGTCGTGGTAAATTGATCCAAAAGTCCTGGTGAATAGGATCCAACAATCCTGGTGAAGGAACACCACAGTCAGAGTAAATAGGACACCAGAGTTCTGGTGAAAAGCCCCAACAGTCCTGGTGAATAGGACCCTACAGTCCTGGTGAAAGGACCCCACAGTCCTGGATAAATGACCCCAGAGTTCTGGTGAATGACCCCAAAGTCCTGGGGAATAGGACAGCACAGTAATGGTGAAAAGGACCCCAAAGTCCTGGGATAAATGACCCCACAGTCCTGATGAAAAGGACACTGCAGACCAGGTGAAAAGGACCCGACAGTCTTGGGCAATATAACACCACAGTTCTGGTGAATAGGACCCACAGTCCTGTTGAATAGGACCACGTAGTTCTGGTGAAAAGGACTCCACACTACTGATAAATAGGACTCCACTGTTCTGGTGAAAAAGAACCACAGTCGAAGTGAAAAAGGAACCCAACATTCCTGGTGATTAGACACCACAGTCCTGGTGAACGGAGCCCACAGTCCTAGTGAAAAAGATCTCCAGTGTCCTGGTGAAAAGAATCCAACAGTCCTGGTGAATTAGGACCAAAAATACTGGAGAAAAGGACATGACACTCATGGAGAAGGGAATCACAGTCCTGGAGAAAGGACGCCAATGTCCTGGTGAATAGGACCCACAGTCCTGGTTAAAAGAAACCCACATTTCAGGTGAAAAGAACCTCACAGTCCTGTTGAAATAAACCCCACAGTCTTAGCGAAATGGACCCCACAGTCCTGGTGACAAGGACCCCATGTACCTGGTGAAAAGCAAACCACATACCTGGTGAAAAGGACCAAAAAGTACTGGTGAAAAGGAATTCGCAGTCCTGGTAAAAAAGACCCCACAGTCTTGGTAAAAGAACCCAACAGTTCTGGTGAAAAGGACCCAACAGTCCTGGTGAATAGGAATCCACAATCCTGGTGAAAAGGACCCTGTAGTCCTGGTTAAAGGACCCCAGATTCCTGGTGAAAACCCCCACAGTTCTGGGGAATAAGATAGCACAGTCTGGAAGAAAAGGACCCCAGAGTCCTGGTGAAAAGAACCCCACAGTCCTGGTGAAATAATCCCCACAGTCCTGGTGAAAATGACCCCATATTCCTGGTGAATATTAAACCACTCTCCAGGCAAAAAGGATCCCACAGTTCCATTGAAGGGACCCGACAGTCCTTGTGAAAAAGACCCCACAGTCCTGGTGAAAAGTACCAAAGAGTCCTTTTGAAAAGGACCCGACAGTCCTATTGAGGGGACCATACTGTCCTGAAGAAAATGAACCCACAGTCCTGGTGAAAAGGACCCGACCATCAAAGTGAAAATCACCCCACATTCCTGGAGAAAAGAATCCCAAAGTACTGGTGAAAAGGACCCAAAGTCCTGGTGAAAATGACCCCACAGTCCTGGGCAAGGGACCCACAGAACTGGTAAAAAGAACTTCAATGTCCTGGTGAATAGGAACCCACAGTCCTGGTGAAGGGACACCACAGTCCTTGTGCATAGGACCACACACTCTTGGTGAAAGGACCCCACAGTCCTGGTGAAAGGAAACAACATTCCTGATGAAAAAGAATACAATGTACTGGTGAACATAACCCACCAGTCCTAGTGAAGGGACCCCGCAGTCCTGGTGAATAGCACCCAATAGTCCTGGTGAATAGGACCCCACAGTCCTGGTGAAAGGACACAACACTCCTGGTTAAAGGACCTCACAGTGCTAGTGAAAAACACCACAGTTCCGTGGAAAAGGACAGCACAGTCCTATTGAAAAGGACTCCGAGTCTTGGGGAAAAGGACCCCATCGTTCTGGTGAAAAGGACACCACTGTCCTGGTGAAGAGGACCCCCACTGTCCTTGTGAAAAAACTCTCCAAAATTCTGGAGAAGAGGACACCGCAGTCCTCTTGAAGAGATGACACAGTCCTGGTGAATATGACCAACTTCCTGGTGATTAGGAAACCACAATCCTGTTGAAAGGACACCACAGACCTGGTTAAATGACCCGAGTCCTGGTGAAAGGACCCCACTGTCCTGGTGAATAGGATCCCACATTACAGGTAAAAGAACCACATAGTTCTGTTGGAATGGGCCCCACAGACGTGGTGAATATGACACAAGTGTCCTTGTGAAGGGACCACAGAGTCCTGGTTAAAACTATCCTCATATTCCTGGTGAAAAGGAACAAGATCCTGATGAAAAGGGCCCCAAAGATCTGGAGAAAGAACTCCAGAGTCCTGGTGAAGGGAAACCACAGTACTAGTGAGAAGACCCCTCAGTCCTTGTGAATAGGACCCCATATTCCTGGTAAAGAGGACCCCAGAGTTCTGCTGAAAAGGACCCCGACAGTCCTGGTGAAATGAACCCCACAGTCCTGGTGAGAAGATCCCACAGCGCTGGTGAATTGGATCCCGCAGTCCTGGAGAAAAGGACCCCATAGTCCTAGTGAACAGGACCGCACATTCCTGGTAAAAAGAACCCCAATGTCCTGGTGAATATGACCACACAGTCCTGAGGGGGAAAAAAAAAAAAAAAAAAAAAAAAAAAAAAAAAAAAAAAAAAAAAAAAAAAAAAAAAAAACAGTCCTGGTGAAAGGACGGCAAATTCCTGATGAATAGGACCACAGAGTCCTGGTGAAACACACACCACAGTCCTGGTGTAAAGGACCCAACAGTTCTGTTGAATGGTCCCACAGTCCTGGTGAAAAGGACCCCACATTCTTGGTGAATATTACACCAAATTCCTGGTGAATAGGACCCCACAATGCTGGTTAAAAGACCCCACAGTTCTGGTGAAAAGGTTCTCAGAATCCTGGTGAAAAAAAAAAAAAAAAAAAAACAGTCCTGCTGAAAGGGAACCCACAGTCCTAGTGAAAATCTCCCCACAGTTCTGGTGAAAAGGACCCCACAGTCCTGGTGAAAAGACCCCCACAAACCTGGGGAAAAGACCCCAAGAGACCTGGTGAACAGATCCCCAAAGTCCTGTTGAATAGGACCGAACAGTCCTGGTGACAGTACCCCACACTCCTGGTGCAAGGACCCCACAGTTCTGGAGAAAGACCCCACCGTTCTGGGGATTAGGACTGCACAATCCTGGTAAAAACAACCCCAGAGTCCTGGTGAAAAGACCCCACAGTCCTGGTAAATAATACACTACATTCCTGGTGAAAAGGACCCCACATTCCTGGTGAAAAGGACCCCACAGTCCTGGTGAATATTACACCAGATTCCTCGTGAAAGGAACCCACTGTCCTGGTGAATGGATCCACAATATCCCGGTGAGAAGGCACCCAGATTCCTGTTGAAAAGGATCACAAATTTCTGGAGAAAAGGAACCCGCACTACTGTAAAGGGACCCCAAAGTCCTCCTGAAATGGACCCCCAAATCCTGGTGAAAAGGACCCCAAATTCCTAGTGAATAAGACAACCAGTCTTGGTGAAAAGAATCCCACAGTTCTGGGAAAAAGGACCCAGCACTCCAGGTGAAGGGACCCCACGGTCCTGAGTAAAGGACCCCAAAATCCTGGTGAAAGACCCCACAGTCCTGGGGAATAGGAATGCACAGTCTTGATGAATAAGTCCCCAGAGTTCTGTTCAAATGAACCCCATGGTCCTGGGGATTAGGACAGTACAGTCCTGGTGAAAACAACCCCAGAGTCCTGGTAAAAAGGACCCCACTGTCCTGGTAAAATGACCCCACAGTCCTTGTAAATATTATACCACAGTCCTGGTGAAAAGGACCACACAGTCCTGGTGAGAAAAATCCCACAGTGCTGGTGAATATTACTCCACAGTCCTGGGGAATAGGACAACATAGTACTCGTGAATGGACCCAAATTCATTTTGAAAAAGAACCCACCGACCTGGTGTAAAAGATCCCACAGTCCTCTGATGGACCACACAGTCCTGGTGAAAAGGACGCCACAGTCCTGATAAAAAGACACCACATTCCTGGTGAAAATGACCCCAGGGTTTTGATTCATAGGACCTCACATTCTTGTTGAAGAGACCCCAAACTCTTGGTGAAACGACAACACCGTCCTGGTGAAAGGAAACCACTGTCCTGGTGAAAGGATCCCCAACTTCCGGGTGAAAAGGAACCCAGAATCCTGATGAAAAGAACCACAAAATTTCTGGAGAAAAGGAACCCGCACTACTGTAAAGGGACCCCACGGTCCTCCTGAAAAGGACCCAACAATCCTGGTGAAAAGGACCCCAATCCTTGTGAATAGGAACACACAGTCCTGGCGAAAAGCACAGCAAAGTTCTGGTGAAAAGGAACCCACAGTCCAGGTGAAGGGACCCCAAAGTCCTGCTGAAAGACCCCACAGTCCTGGGGAATAGGACCTCACAGTCCTGATGAAAAAGCCCCCAGAGTCCTGTTGAAAAGAACCCCACAGTTCTGGTGAAAATATCCCCACAGTCCTTGTAAAAACGACCCCATAGTCCTGATGAATATTAAACCACAGTCCAGGTGAAAAGGATCCCACAGTTCCGTAGAAGGGACCCCACAGTACTGGTGAAAAGGACCAAAGAGTCCTGATGAAAAGGACCAGACCATCCGCTTGAAGGGACCACACAGTCCTGATGACTATGACCCCACATTACTGGTGAAAAGGACCACAGAGTCCTGGTGAAATGGAACCCACCATCCTAGTGAAAAGCACACCACATTCCTGGAGAAAAGGACCCCAAGTACTGGTGAAAGGACCCTAAAATGTTGGTGAAAAGGACCACATACTCCTGGTGAATAGGAACCCACTGTCCTGGAGGAAATTACCCCAAAGTCCTGGGGAAGAGACACACATTCCTGTTGAAAAAGAACCCACATTCCTGGTGAAAAAGACCCACAGTCCTTGTGAAAAGCACCTCACAGACCTCATGAAAATGACCCCAAAGTATTGGTGGAAGGGAACCCACATTCTTGGTGAAAAGGACCCCACATTCCTGGTGAAATGACCCCACAGTCCTGATCAAAGGATTCCACAATCCTGGGCAATAGGACCACACATTCCTTGTGAAAAGTTCCCAAAAGTCCTGGTGAAAGAATCCCACAATCCAGGCAATAGGACCACACAATCCTTGTGAAAAGGACCCAACAGTTTTGGTGAAAATGACCCCAGAATCCTGGTGAAAAAGATCCCATAATCCTGGTGAGTAGTATCCCACATTTGTGGTGAAAATGACACCACAGTCCTGGTGAAAAGAACCACACAGACCTGCTAAATACTGATGAAAATGACCCGACATTCCTAGTGAGAAGTACATCACAGTCCTGGGGAAGGGAACCCAAAGTCCTGGTGAAAAATGATATCACAGTCCTTGTGAAGGGACACCACAGTCCTGGTGAAAAGAACCCCACAGTCCTGGTGATAAAGACTCCACAGTCCTGGTGAAAATGATCCCAGAGTCCTGGTGAATAGGACACCACAGTCCTGGTGAATAGGGCATACAATCCTGGGTAATAGAGCCCCCAATTCTAGTGAAAAGGAATCCCAGTCTCCTAGTGAAAAGCAGTTAACATTCCTAGTGAACAGGACCCTAAAATTCTGGAGATAATGACCCCACAGTCCAGGTGAAGTGACCCCATATTCCTGGAAGAAAGGACCCCACAGTCCTGATTAAAAGGACCCCAGGATCCTGGTGAAAAAGACCCCACATTCCTGGTGAAAAGGACCTCACAGTCCCGGTGAAAAAAATCCACAGTCCTGGTGAAGGGACCCCACAGTCCTGTTGAAAAGGACCCCACAGTTCTGGTGAAAAGGACCCACAGTACTGGTGATAAGGACCACACAGTCCTGGTAACAAGGCCCCCACAGATCAGGTGAAAAGAACCCCACTGTTATGGTAAATAGGACAGCACAATCCTGCTGAAAAGACCCCACAGTCCTGGTGCAAAGATACCACAGTCCTGGTAAAAGAACCCACAGTCCTGGGGATTGGACCATCACAGTCCGGGTGAAAACTACACAAGATTCCTGGTGAAAAGTATCCTACAGTCCTGGTGAGAACTACTCCATTGTCCTGGTAAAAATGTCCTGGACCCCACATCCTGGTGAAAAGGACCCCAGAGTTCTGGTGAATATTACACCACAGTCCTGGTGATTAAGACACCACAGTCCTGGTGAATGACCCCACAGTCCTGGTGAATTGGACCCCACAGTCCTTGTGAAATGGACCCCACAGTCCAGGTGAATATTACTCCACAGTCCTGGTTAATAGGAACCCACAGTCCTGTTGAAAAGGACACCAAGGTCCTGATGAAAATGACCCCACAGTTTGGCTAACAAGACCTCACATTCCTGGTGAAGGAACCCCACAGTCCTGGTGAAAGGACAAAACAGTCCTGGTGAAAGGACAACACAGTCCTTGTGAATAGGAAACCACAGTCCTGATGAAATTGACACACAGTCCTGGTGGAAATACCACACTGTCCTGATGAAAAGACCTCAGAGTTCTGGTGAAAAGGACCACACTGTCCTGGTGAAAAGGACATCCCTGTCCTGATGAAACCCCCCCCCCCCCCACATTCCTGGTGAAAATGAACCCACAGTCCTGGTACTAGGACCCCATAGTCCTGGTGATTGGACCCCACAGTCCTGATGTATAGTACCCCACAGTCCTGATGAAATGGACCCCACATTCTAGGTGAATATTACATCACAGTCCTGGTTAATAGGACCCCACAGTCTTGGTGAAAAGGACATAAAGGTCTTGATGAAAATGACCCCACAGTTTGGCTAACAAGACCTCACATTCCTGGTGAAGGAATCCCACAGTCCTGGTGAAAGGACAAAACAGTCCTGGTGAAAGAACAACACAGTCCTTGTGAATAAGAAACCACAGTCCTGGTGAAATTGACCCACAGTCCTGGTGGAAATACCACACTGTCCTGATGAAAAGACCCCAGAGTTCTGGTGAAAAGGACCACACTGTCCTGGTGAAAAGGACACCCCAGTCCTGGTGAAAAACCCCCCACATTCCTGGTGAAAATGAATCCACAGTCCTGGTACTAGGACCCCATAGTCCTGGTGATTGGACCCCACAGTCCTGATGAATAGTACCCCACAGTCCTGGTGAAATGGATCCCACATTCCAGGTGAATATTACATCACAGTCCTGGTTAATAGGACCCCACAGTCCTGTTGAAAAGGACACCACGATCCTGATGAAAATGAGCCCACAGTTTGGCTAACAAGACCTCACATTCCTGGTGAAGGAACCCCACAGTCCTGGTGAAAACACAAAACAGTCCTGGTGAAAGGACCACACAGTCCTTGTGAATAGGAACCCACAGTCCTGATGATATTGACCTATAGTCCTGGTGGAAATACCACACTGTCCTGATGAAAAGGACCCCACATTTCTGGTGAAAAGACACCCCAGTCCTGGTGAAAAAAACCCCACATTCCTGGTGAAAATGAACCCACAGTCCTGTAGTAGGACCCCATAGTCCTGGTGAATAGGACCCCACAGTCCTGGAGAAGGAACCCCATAGTTCTTGTGACTATTACCACACAGACAAACTGAAAAGTACCCAACAGTCCTGGTGAATGGGGCCACAATCTCCTGGTGAACAGAAGCCTCCAGTAGTGGTGAAGGGACACCACAGACTTGGGTAAGGACCCAACAGTCCTGGTCAAAGGACCCAAAAGTCCTGGTGAAAAAGACCCCACTACTGGTGAAAAGGACCACATTATCCTGGTGAAAAGAACCACACAGTCCTGATGAAATAGACCCCACAATCCTGGTGAGAAGACCACACAGTCCTGATGAATAGGACCCCACAGCCCTGGTGAAATGGACACCACCATCTTAGTGAAAAGGACCCCACATTCTTGGCGAATAGGACCCCACAGTGCAGAGTAAAAGTATCCAACATTCCTGATAAAAGGACCCCACAATCTAGGTGAAAAAGACCCTGCAGTCCGGGTGAAAAAGAACTCAGAGTCCTGGGGGGAAAAAAAAAAAAAAAAAAGCACACACACACACACACACACACAGTCCTGTAAAAGTGACCCCACAGTCCTGGTGAAAAGGAAACCACAGATCTGATGAAAAAAAAAAAAAACAAAAACAAAAAAACACTGTAATGTTGAATAGGACCACATAATCCTGGTGAAGGGACCCCACAGTCCTGGTGCAAGGACCACAAAGTCCTGGTGAAAGAATGAAGTCTTGGGTGTTAGGACAGCCCAGGCTTGGTGAAAAGAATCCAAGAATCCAAGAGTCCTGGTGAAAAGGACCCCACAGTCCTGGTGAAACGTACCCGACTGTCCTGTTGAAAAGGACCCTACAATCCTGGTAAATATTACACCACCTCCTGGTGAAAAGGACTCCACAGTCCTGGTGAATATTAAACCAAATTCCTGATGAATAGGAACCCACAGTCCTGAGGAAATGGACACAATGGTCCTGTTCCAAATGATTGCACAGTTTGTTTAATAGGACTTCTCATTCCTATTGAAAGGTCACCACAGACCTGGTGAAAACACAATACAGCCCGGATGAAAGGACCCCACAGACCTTGTGAATAGGAAGCCACAGTACGGATGAAATTGACCCCCCAGTCATGGGAAAAATACTACACAGACCTGATGAATATGAAGCCACAGACCTGAAAATACGATCCCAGAGTCCTGATGAATTGGACCACAGAGTCCTCTTGATGGGAACACACTGTCCTTGTGAAACGGAACCCACAGTCCTGGTTTAGGGACCACACAATCCTGGTGAAATGGACCCCACAGTCCTGCTGAAAATGACACCACAGTCCTGGTGAAAATGACCCCAAAGTCCTAAAAATGACCCCAACGTCCTGGTGAAAGGACACCACAGACCTGGTGATAGTACTCCACATTCCTGGTGAATAGTACCTCACACTCCTGGTGAATTGGACCCCACAGTCCTGGTCAAATGGACTCCACACTCCTGGTGAAAAGGATATCACAATCCTGATGAAAAACACCGCAGAGTCCTGTTGAAAAGGACCCCACAGCCCTGGTGAATTGACCCCACAGTCCTGGGGAAATTGACCACACATCCTGGGATATGGAACCCACAGTCCTGGTGAAAGTGACCCCACAGTCCTGGTGAAGAGCACCCCACAGATTTGGTGAAAAGAACGCCAGCATCCGCATGAAAAATGATTCCACAGATCTGGTGAAAAAGACCCCACAGACCCAGCTATCCCACTCCTTGGCCTATACCCAAAGGACTTAAAATCAGCATACTACAGAGATACAGCCACATCAATGTTCATAGCTGCTCAATTCACAATAGCCAGACTGTGGAACCAACCTAGATGCCCTTCAATTGATGAGTGGATGAAGAAACTGTGGTATACATATACAATGGAATATTATTCAGCCATAAAGAATGATAAAATTATGGCATTTGCAGGCAAATGGATGAAATGGAGAATATTATGCTAAGTGAGAGAAGCCAATCTCAAAAAGCCAAAGATCGAATGATATCGCTAATAAGTGGATGATGACACATAATGGGGGGAGGGAAGGGTTAGTGTTAGAGTTAGAGTTAGGGTTAGGGAGGGGGGCAAGTATGGAAGAAGGAAGCACTGTAAAGAGGGAAAAGAGGGTTGGGAGGGGTGGGGGCAGGGAAAAAATAACAAAATGAATCAAACAACATTGCTCTATGTAAATTTATGATTACACAAATGGCATGCCTTTACGCCATGTACAGAGAATCAACATGTATCCCTTTGTTTACAATAAAATTAAAAAAAAAAAAAGACCCCACAGTCCCAGTGAACAGGACTCCACAGTACTGGTGAATAGGACCCCACAGTCTTGGAGAAATGATCCCCACAGTCCAGGTGAATAGGACCTACAGTCCTGGTGAATAGGACACCAGATTCCTGGTGAATAGGACCCCATTATCCTGCTGTATAGGATCACACATTCCTGGTGAAAAGGACCTGACAGTCCTGGTGAAAAGAACCCCACAGTGCTGGTGAAGAGGACACCAAATTCCTAGTGAGGGGACACCAAAGACCTGGTGAATGGACCCCACAGTCCTGTTGAAGGAACTCCAGATTCCTGGTGAAAATGGCCCCACAGACCTGGTGAAGAAACCACAGATTCCTGGTGAGAAGGACGTAACAGTCTTGGTAAATAGGACCCCACAGTACTGGAGAAAAGGAACCCAAAATACTGGGGAAAATGGCCCCACCCTCGTGAAGAGAAGGACCCTAATATCCCAGTGAGAAGGACCACACAATGCTACTGAAAACGACCCCACAGTCCTGGTGAAGAGGACACCACTGTCCTGGAGAAAAAGACCCCACAGTCCTAGTGAAAAGGACACCATATTCTCCGTGAAAAAGGACCTCACATTCTTGGTGAAAAGGACTCCAGTGTCATGGTTAAAAGAACCCGAAAGTCCTGGTGAAAAGGACTCCATATTCATGTTGAATAGGACCCACATTTCTGGTGAATAGGACCCCATATTCCTGGTGAAAAGAACCCCACAGTTCTCGTGAAAAGGACCCTACTGTCCTGGTGAAAAGGACCCCACTGTCCTGGTGTATAGGACACCACAGTCCAGGTGAAGACACTCCACAGCCCTGGTGAAAAGGATCCCCAATTCCTGGTGAAAGAAACCCACAGTCCTGGTGATAGGACTCCAAATTAATGGAGACAATGACGCCACAGTCCTGTTTAAGGGACCCCACAGTCATGGTGAGATAACCCCACAGTCCTGGAGAAAAGGACCACACATATTACACCACAGTTGTGGTGATTATTACATCACAGTCCTGGTGAATAGGACACAACAGTGTTGGTGAAAATGACCTCAAAATCCTGGGGAATGGACCCATAATCATGGCGAAAATGACCCCACAGTCCTGGTGAAGGAACCCCAATTTTCTGGTGAGAAGGACCCCACAGACCTGGTGAAAATGACCACACAGTCCTGATAAAGCAGAGCCCACATTCCTGGCTAAAAGGACTCCACAGTCCTGGTGAAAAGACAGCACAGTCTCAGTGAAAATGACCCAATAGTCCTGGTGTAAAAGACCCCATGGTCCTGGTGAAAAGGACCCCACAGTCCTGGTGAGAATACTCCACTGTCCTGGTGAATAGGACCCAAAGTCATGGTGAATAGTACCCAAAAGTCATGTTGAATAGGACCCCACATTCCTGGTGAATAAGACCACACACTCCTGGTAAAAAGAACACAACAGTTTGGGGTAAAAGGATACCACAGTCCTGTTGAACATGACCCCACAGTCCTGGTGATAAGGACACCACAGTCCTGGTGAATAGGACCCCATAGTCCTGGTGAATAATACACCACCTCTTGCTGATTAGGACCTCACTGTTTTGGTGAAGGGACCCGAAATTCCTGGTGAATAGGACCCCACATTCATGGAGCAAAGGACCATGCAGTCCCAGTGAGAAGGACCCCACATACCTGGTGAAAAGGACCCCACAGTCCCTGTGAATAGGACCCCATTGTCCTGGCGATACGACCCCACATTCCTAGTGAAAAGGACACCACATTCTCAGTGTAAAGGACCCACAGACCTGATGAAAATGACCACAGACTCCTGGGGAAAAGGACCCCACAGTCCTGGTGAAAAGGACCCAACAGTCCAAGTGAAAGGGAACCAACAGTCCTGGTGAAATGAACCCCACAGTTCTGGTAAACAGGACCCACAGCCCTGGTGAAAAGTACAGCACAGTTCTGTAAAATAGGACCCCAAACTCCTGGTGAAGGGACCCCACACACTTGGTGCAAGGACCCCACAGACCTGGTGAAAAATCCTACAGTCCTGGTGAATAGGACCCCAAGGTCCTGTGGAAAAGTACCCCACAGTCCTGGTGAAAAGGTCCCAAATGTCCTGGTGAATACAAAGACCGAGTCATGGTGAATAACACCCCAATATCCTGGTGAAAAGGACCTCATAGTTTTGGTGAAAAGGACACACATTTCTGGTGAAAAGGACTTCAAAGTCCTGGAGAAAAGGACCACAGTCCTGGTGAAATGGACCCCACACTACTGGTGCAAAAAGTCAACACAGTTCTGGAGAAAAGGTCGTCGCAGTCCTGGTGACAATGACCCAAAAACCCTTGTGAAAAATACCCCATAGTTCTGGTGAAGAGAGCCCACACAGCTGGTGCAAGGACCCCACACTCCGGGTTATACATCCCACAGTCCTGGGGTTTAGGAAAGCACAGACATGGTGAAAAAAACCCAGAGTCCTTGGGAAAAGGACCCCAATGTCCTGTTGAAAAGTACCCTAAAGTCCTGGTGAAAAGCGCCATACAGTCCTGGTGAAAAGGACCACACAGTCCTGGTGAAATGGACCCCACAGTCCTGGCGAAAGGACCCCGCAGTACTCTTGAAGATACCACACTGTCCTGGTTAAAAGCAAACCAGAGTTTTCTTTTAGGGACCAAAGAGTACTGGTGAAAAGGACCCAACAGTTCTGGTGAAAAAGATACCAGAGTACTGGTGTAATTGACCACACAGTCCTGGTTAATAAGACACCACAGTCCTGGTGTAGGGTCCCCACAGTCTTGGCAAAATGACCCCGTAGTCCTTTTGAAAGGACTCCACAGTCCTGCTGAAGAAGATCCAACAGTTCTGTTGAAATTGACCCCACAGTTCTTTTGAAAGTTCTCCACAGTCCTGGGGTATAGGACGCCACTGTCCTGTTGAAATTGACCCCACAGTCCTGGTGAAAATTACCACTCCGTCCTGGTGAAAAGGACAACACAGTCGTGGTGAAGGGACACCACTCTCCTATTAAAATGGACCCCGGATTTCTGCTGAAAACGACCCCATACTCCTGGTGAAAAGGACCACACAGTCCTAGTGAAAAGAATCCCAAATTCCTGGTGAAAAAGACATAAAATTCATGATAAAAATACCCCAAATTACTAGTGAAAATGACACCATATCCCTGGTGAAAAGGACCACATAGTCCTAGTGAATACTCCTAGTCCTAGTAAGAACCTCAGAGTCCCAGTGAAAAGGGCCCCACAGTACTGGAGAAAAGGACCACACTGTACTGGTATAAAGGACCCCGCAGTCCTGTTGAAAAGGACCCTACAGTCCCAGTGAGAAAGACACTACAATCCTAGTGAAAAGGACCCCACATTCTTGGTGAATAAGACCACACAGTATGTCAAAAAGTACCACACAGTCCTAGTGAAAATGACACCACAGTCTCAGGGAAAAGGACCCCAAATTCCTGGTGAAAAGGACCTCAAAGTACTGTTAAAGGGACACCACCATCCTGGTGAAAGAAGTCCACACTCCTGGTGAAAGGACCCCAAAGTCCTGGTGAATAGGACTCCACAGACCTAGTTAAATGGACCCTACTGTCTTGGTGAAATGGACCCCAAAGTCCTGGTGAAATGGACTCCACAATCCTGGTGAAAGACCCCACTTTCCAGGTGAAAATGACCACACAGTCCTGGTGAAAATGTCCCCACTTTCTTGGTGAAAATGACCTCACAGTCCTGGTGAAAAGTACCCCAAAGTCCTGCTGAAAATAAACTCACAGTCCTGGTGAAGAGACCACAGATTCCCGGTGAAAAGGACCCCACAGTCTGGGTGAAAAGGAAACCAGAGTATTGGAGAAAAAGACCCCACAGTCCCGGTGAGAAGGACACCACAACACAAGTAAAAAGACCGCACAGTACTGGTGAATAGGAACCCAAATTCCTGACGAAAATGACCTCAAAGTCCTGGTGAAAAGAAAACCACAGTCTCGGAGAAAATGAACCCAAAGTTATGGTGTAAGGAACCCAACAGTCCTTATGAAAAGGAATCCACAGTCCTGGTGAATAGGATCCAACGTCCTGGTGCATAGGACCCCACAGTCCTGTTGAATAGGACCCCATAATCCTGCTGAATAGTACCACACAGTACTGGTGAAAAGGACCCCACAGTCCTGTGAAGGAAACCCACAGCCCTGGTGAATAGGATACCACAGTCCTGGTGAAAAGGACCACATATTACTGGTGTTAGGGAACCCACTGTACTAGTGAACAGGACGCCACAATCCTGTTGATGGAACCACACATTCCTTGTGAAAATGACCACACAGTCCTGGTGAATAGGACACAAGAGTTCTGAAGAAGGGACCCCACAATCCTCTTGAAAGGACCTCACAGGCCTTCTGAAAGGACCCCACAGTCCTGATGAATAGGACCCCAGAGTCCTGTTGAATAATACCACACAGTCCTGATGAAAAGGACCCCACAGTTATAGTGAATAGGATCACACAGTTCCGGTGAAAAGGACCCCACAGTCCCTTTGAAAAAGACCCCACTCTTCTAGGTATAGGACCTCCCGGTCCAGGTGAACAGGAGCCCACAGTTCTGGTGAAAGCACCCCACAGTTCTGGTGAATATGAACCCACTGTCCTGGTGAACAGGTTCCCAAATTCCTGAAGAAAAGGACCCCACAATCCTGGTGAACAGTACCTCACAGTGCTGGTGAACAGGACCCCACAATCCTGGTGAAAAGGACTACAAATTCCTGATGAAGGGAACCCAGGGTCCTGGTGAGAAGGACCCCAATGTTCCGAAGAGAAGGACTTCACATTCCCTGTGAAAATTACTCAAGAGTCCTTTGGAAGAGGACAACACAGTCGTGGTGAAAAGGACACTACTCTTCTCGTGAAATGGACCCCACAGTTCTGGTGAAAATGACCCAGAGTTTTGGTGAATAGGACCCCACAGACCTGTTGAAAAGGACCTCACAATCCTGGTGAAAGGGACCCCAAATTCCTGGTGAATGGGGCCCAACTGCCCTGGGAAAAAGGACCCAACTATCCTTCTGAAAATGACCGCACATTCATGACAAACAGGACCGCATACATCTGGTGAAAACGAACTCACATTTCAGGTGAAAAAGACCCCATAATCCTGGTGAAAAGGACCCAACACTCCTTGTGAATAGTACTCCACCATCCCGTTGAAAAGGACACCACAGTTCTGGTGAAAAGGGCCCCAGAGTCCTGGTGAATAGGACACCAAAATCCTGGGGAAGAGGACACCATAGTTCAGGTGAAAAGGATCCCATAATAGTGGGAAAAGAACCCGACATTCCTGGTGAAAAGGACCCCACGTTCCTGGTGAAAAGGACACCACAGTTCTGGTGAATAGGCCCCCACAATCCTGGTGATAAGGACCCCATTATCCTGGTGATTAGGACCCCTGAGTCCTGGAGGAAAGGACCCAACATTTATGGTGAAAAGGACTCCACTGTTCTGGTGAATAGGACACCACAGTCCTGGTGAAAGGACCCCATATTCCTGTTGAATACGAACCAAGTGTCCCGATTAATAGGACACCATAGTCCCGGAAAATGGACACCACAATGCCATTGAAAAGGACACCACAGTCCTGATGAACAGTACCTCACAGTGCTGGTGAACAGAAACCCACAATCCTAGTGAAAAGGACAACACATTCCTGGTGAAGGGACCCCAGAGTCCTGGTAAGAAGGACCCCAATGTTCCAAAGAGAAGGAATCCACAGCCCCTTTGAAAATCACTCCAGTGTCTTGGGGAATAGGACCACACAGTCGTGGTGAAAAGGACCCTACTCTCCTCGTGAAATGGACCCCAAAGTTCTGGTGAAAAGGACCCAGAGTTTTGGTGAATAGAACCCCGCAGTCCTGTTGAAAAGGACCACACAGTCCTGGTGAAAGGGACCACAAAGTCCTCGTGAATGGGACCCAACTGTCGGGGTGAAAAGGACCCCACTCTCCTTCTGAAAATGACCCCATACTCATGACGAAAAGGACCACACACTTCTGGTGAAAACGAACTCACATTTAAGGTGAAAAAGACCCCACAATCCTGGTTAAAAGCACCCTACACTCCATGGGAATAGTACTCCACCATCCCGTTGAAAGGACACCATAGTTTAGGTGAAAAGGGCCCCAGAGTCCTGGTGAATAGGACACCAAAATCCTGGGGAAGAGGACTCCAGAGTCTAGGGGAAAAGGATCCCACAGTACTGGGAAAAGATCCCCACATTCCCGGTGAAAAGGACCCCACAGTCCTGTTGAAAAGGACACCACAGTCCCAGTGAAAAGAACCCCACAGTCCTGGAAAAAAGGACGCCACAGTCCCGATGAAGTGGACCCCACAGTCATGATGAAAAGAACCCAAGTGCTGGGGAAAATGACCCCAAAGTCTCGGTGAAAACGACCCCACAGTACCAGTGAAAAGGACCCCACAATCCTGGTGAAAAGGATCCCACAATCCTGGAAAAAAGGACCCCACAGTCCAGGTGAAAAGGAATTCACAGACCTGGTGAAAAGGAGGCCACAGTCCTGGTTAATAGGACCCCACAATTCTGGGAAAAAGAACCCAAAAGTCTCATTGAAAAAACTCCGTTGTCCTGGTGAAAAGACCCCACAGATCTGGTGAAAAGGACTCCACAGTCCTGTTGAAAAGGACCTATATTCCTGGATAATAGGACTCCACAGTCCTGGTGAAAAAGACTCCACCGTTCTGGTGAATGTGACCCCAAAGTCCTGTTGAGTAGCAACCAACATTCCTGGTGAACAGGACGCCAAAATCCTGGTGAAAAGGAACCCACAATATTGGTGAACAGGACCCCACACTCCTGGTAAACAGGACCACACAGTTCTCTCGAAAGGACCCCACAGTCCTGGTGAAAAGGACCCTACAGTTGTGGTGAAAAGGACTCCACAGTCCTTGTGAAAAGGACTCCACCGAGCTGCTGAATAGGACCCATATTTCCGGTGAAAAAGACCCCACATCATGGTGAAAAGGACCCCACTGTCCTGCTGAAGAGGACCCATATTCCTGGTGAATAGAACCCCACATCCTGGTGAAAAGGACCCCACAGTCCTCGTGAATAGGACCTCAAAGTCCTGATGAAAAGGACCCCACAAGTGTCGAGAAAAGGACTCCACATTCCTGGTGAAACTGAAACCACTGTTCTAGTGAACATGACTCCACAGTCCTGGTGAACAGTACCCCACAGTCCTGATGAATAGGAACCAAATTTCCTTGTGAACAGGACCCCAAATTCCTGGTGAAACGGACCCCACTGTCTTGGTGAAAATGACCTCCCTGTCCTGTTGAACAGGACTACAGAGACCTGGTGAAAATGACCCCACTGTCTTGGTAAAAAGGACACAAAAATCCTGGTGAAAAGGTCTACAATGTTCTGGTGAAAAGGACCCACAGTGCTGGTTAAGAGACCCCACATTCCTGGTGAAATAGGTCCCAATGTTCTGGTGAATAGAACATCACATTCTTGTTAAAAAGGACGCCAGCATCCTTGAGAAAGAGACCACGAATTTCTGTGAATAGGACCCCACAGTTCTGGTGAAAATGACCCCACTATCCTTGTGAAAATGACTACGCAGTCCAGACGAATAACACCACACACTTCTGATGAAATGAACACACATTTCTGGTGAGAAATATCCCACAGTCCTGATGAACAGGACCCCACAGTCCTTGTGAATAGGACCCCAACTTCCTGGTGAAAAGGACCCCACATTTCTGGTAAAAATGGCCCCACAGTTCTGGTGAAAAGGACCCCAAAATTCTGGGGATAAGGACACCTGGGTCCAGGTGAAATGAATCCCACTGTCCCGGGAAAAGGACCCCACATTCCCGGTTTAACAGTCCCCACAGTCCTGGAGAAAAGGACCCCACAGTCCTGGTGAAAATGACCCCACAGTCCTGGTGAATAGGCCCCCACAGTCCTGGTGAAAAAGACCCCACTTTCCTGGGGATTAGGACCCCACAGACCTTGAGGATAGGACCCTACATTTCTGGTGATAAGGACTCCACAGTTCTGGTGAATAGGACCCCACACTCCTGGTGAAAGGACCCCTTAGTCCCATTGAAAACGACCCCACAGTCCTGGTGAATAGGACCCCAGGGTCCCGGGAAATGGACTCCACTATCCTGGTGAAAAGGACCCCACAGTCTTAGAGAAAAAGACCTCACAGTCCTGCTGAAAACGTCTGCACAGTCCAAGTGAAAAGGACCTCACAGTCCTGGAGAAAAGGACCCCACAGTCACGGTGAAGAGGACCCCACTTTCCTGTTAAATAGGCCCCCACAGTCCTGATGAATAGGACACAAATGTCCTCGTGAAGGGACCCCACAGTCCTGGTGAAAAGTAACACACAGTGTGGTGAAAATGATCCCACATTCCTGGGGAATAGGACCCCAGAGTCCTGTTTAAAAAGACCCCACATTCATGGTAAAAAGGACCCACAGTTCTTTTCAATAGGAACCCGCACTCCTAGTGATAAGGACAACACAGTCCCGTTGAAAAATACCAGACAGTACCAGTGAAAAGGACGCTGCAGTTCCTGTAAAAAGGACCCCACAGTCCCGGTGAAAAGGACCAGAGTGTCCTGGAGAATAGGACCCCACAGTCCTGCTGAAAAAGACCCCACAATCCCGATTAAAAGGTCCTCATAATTCCTTTGAAAAGGACCCCACAGTCTTGGGGAAAGGATCCCACAGTCCTGGTAAATATCACCTCACAGTCCTGGTGGAAGGACCCCATAGTCCCGGTGAATGGGACCCTACAGTCCTAGTGAAAAGAAACCCACAGTCCAGGTGAAATTAGCCCACAGTCCTGTTGAAAGGTAATCCACTGTACTGGTGAACAGGACCCCAGATTCCTGGTGAAAAATACCACATATTTGTGGTGAACAGGACCCCATAGTCGTGGTGAAGAGAACCCCACAGTCCTGGTGCAAAAGGACCCCATGGTCCTGGTGAAAAGGACCCCAATGTCCTGGTGAAAAGAACTCCACAGTTCTGGTGCAAAGGACTACAGAGTCCTGCTGAATAGGACCCATATTCCTGGTGAATAGGACCCCACATCCTGTTGAAAAGGACCCCACAGTCCTCGTGAATAAGTCCCCAAAGTCCTGGTGAACAGTAACCCACAGTCCTGGTGAATAGGAACCAAATTTCCATGTGAACAGGACCCCAATTCCTGGTGAAAAGGACCCCACAGTCTTGATGAACAGGACCCCATAGTTCTGTTGAGCACGACCGCAACATCCTGGTGAAAATGAACCTACAGTGTTGGTGAAAACGACCCAACAATCCTGGTGAAAAGTTCTACAATGTTCTGGTGAATATGGCCCACAGTGCTGATTAAGAGACCCCACATTTCTCGTGAAAATGGCCCCAAAGTTCTGGTGAACAGGACATCACATTCTTGTTGAAAAGGACCCCATAGTCCTTGAGAACGAGACCCAAGTTTCCTGTGAATAGGACCGCACAATTCTGGTGAAAATGACCCCACTGTCCTTGTGAAATTGACCCCGCAGTCCAGACCAATAGGACCACATATTTCTGGTGAAATGAACACACATTTCTGGTGAAAGAGACCCCACAGTCGTGGGGAAAAAGACCCCACAGTCCTTGTGAATATGACCACATCGTCCTGGTGAAAAGGACTCCAAATTTCTGGTGAAAAGGGCCTCACAGTCCTCGTGAAAAGGACCCCCAAATTTGGGGATTAGGACACCAGATTCCATGTGAAAATGATTCCACATTCCCGGTAAAGGGACCCCACATTCCCCTTGAATCAGTCCCCAGAGTCCTGGAGAAAAGGACCCCTCAGTCATGGTGAAAAGGACACCACAGTACTGGTGAATAGGCCCCCAGAGTCTGGTGAAAAGGACTTCACCTTCCTGGGGATTAGGACCCCAGCATCCTGGAGGAAAGAAACCCACATTTCTGGTGTTAAGGACTCCACAGTTCTGGTGTATAGGATCCCATAGTCCCGTTGAAAATGAACAAACACTCCCAGTGAATAGGACCCTAGTGTCCAGGGAAATGGACCCCACAATCAAAGGGAAAAGGATCACACAGTCCAGGGCAAGAGGGCCCCACAGTCCCTGAAAAAAGGAGCCCACAATCCTGGAGAAAAGGACCTCACACCCCCGGTGAAGAGGACCCCACAGCCCTGGTGAATAGGTCCCCAGTGTCCTGGTGATTAGGACCCAAATGTCCTCATGAAGGGACACCACAGTTCTGGTCAATAGAACCCCACAGTGTGGTGAAAAGGACCCCAATTTCCTGAGGAATAAGACCACAGAGTCCTGGTGAAAAAGACCCCACAATATTTTTAGAAATGACCCCACAGTTATTTTCAATAGGACCCCACACTCCTAGTGATAAGGACACCACATACCTGTTGAAAAGGACCAGACAGTACTTGTGAAAAGGACACCACAGCCCCGGTAAAAAGGACCCCACAGTCCCGGTGAAAAGGACCACAGAGTCCTGAAGAAAAGGACCCCACAGTGCTGCTGAAAAGGACCCCACAGTCCTGGTGAAAAGGACCTCAGAGTTCCGTTGAAATGGACACCACAGTCTTGGTGAAAAGGCTCCCACAGTCCTGGTGAATAGGATGTCACAGTCCTGGTGACAGAACGCCAGAAACCAGGGGAAAAGAACCTCACAGTCCTGGTGAAAAGGACCACACAGTCCCACAGTCTCGGTGAAAGGGATTTCAGACACCTGGTGAATAGGAGCCCACTCTCCTGGTAAATAGGATCCCACAGTCCTGGTGAAAATGACCCCACAGTCTCGTTGAAATTGGCCCCACTCTCCTGGTGAAATGTACAACACAGTCTCGGTGAAACTGACCACAGTCCTGGTGAAAAGGACACTAAAGTCCTGGTGAAAAGGACCCCATAGTCCTGGTGAAAAGGCCCCGAGTCGTGATGAATATGACCCCACATTCCTTGTGAAATTAACCCCACAGTCCTAGTGAAAAGGAATCAACAGTACTGGTGAATTGGACCCCACAGTCCTGTAGAAAAGGACCCTAAAGTACTGGTGAAAAGGACCCCAAAGTGCTGGTGAAATGACCCCACAGTGCTGGTGAAAGGGAACCCTCTGTCCTGGTGAACAGGACACCAAATTCCTGGTGAAAAATACCACACAGTCCTGGTGAACGATATCCCAGAGTCCTGGAGGAAAGGACCACACATTCCCATTGAAAAGAACCCCAAAGACCAGTTGAAAATGACCCCACAGTCTGGAGGAATAGGACCCCACAGTCCTGCTGAAAAGGACCCTACAGACCTGGTAAAAGGACCCCACAGTTCTGGTGAAAATAACCCACTATCCTGTTGAAAAGGACCCCACAGTCCTGGTGAAATCGACCCCACAGTCCTGGTGAAAGAGACCCTACATTCCTCTCGAATAGGACCCGAGAGTTCTGATGAAAAAGACCCTACACTACTGACGATAAGGACCCCACAGTCCATGTGAAATGGACCGCAGTGTTCTGGTGGAAAAACCCCACAGTTCAGGTGAAAATGACCCCAAATTTCTAGTGAAAAGGGCCCCGCAGTCCTGGTGAAAAGGACAACATGATAATGGTGAAAAGGACCCCACATTCCTTTTGAAAGTGACCCCACAGTCCTGGTGAAAAGGAACCCACAGTTCCAGTGAAAGGGACCCACAGTCCGGGTGAAAAGGACACCACTCTCCTGGAGAAAAGGACACCACATTCCTTCTGAACAGGACTCCACGGTTGTGGTGTAATTGACACCACAGTTCTGGTGAAAAGTTTCCCACATTCTTGTTGAAAAGAACCCCAGAGTCCTGCTGAAAAGAACCACACAGTCCTGGTGAAAATGGACCCCACAGTCCTGGAGGAAAAAAACCCAGAGTTCTAATGAAAAGGGTCCCACATTCGTGGTGAAAAGACCCAAAAGTCCAGGTGAAAAAGAACCGACAGTCTTGGTGAACAGGACCCCAGAGTCCTGTTGAACATACCCCACAGTCCTGGTGAAAAGAACCACACAATTCTGGTGATGGGACCCCAGAGGCCTGGTGAGAGGACCCCACAGTCCTCTTGAAAAGGACCCCACAGTCTTGGTGACAAGGACCACAGATTTCTGGTGAAGAATACCCCACCGTCCTGGCTAATTGACTCCACAGTCCAGGTGAAGGGACACCACAGTCCCGGTGAAAAGAACCCCACAGTCCTGGTGAATAAAACCACAGAGTTCTGGTGAAAATGGCCCCATATTTCTGGTGAAAAGGACCCCAATGTACTGGAGAAAAAGCCCCCACAGTCTTGAAGAATAGGACCCCACAGTCTTGGTGAAAAAGACATCACAGTCCTGGTGAAAAGGACACTACATTTCCGGTGAAAAGGAACTCACAGTACTGGTAAAAAAGACCTCGCAGTCCTGGTGAAAAGGACCCTACTGACCTGGTGAAAAGGACCGCACAGTCTGGTAAAAAGGACTCCAGAGTCATGGTGAATAGAATCCATTTTCCTGGTGAAAAGGGACCCGCACTCCTTGTGTGGGATGCCAAAGTACTGGTGAATAGGACTCTACAGTCCTGGTGAACAGCACCCCACAGTCCTGGTGAAAGGACCCCACAGTCCTGGTGAATAGGAACCAAATAGCCTGGTGACCAGGACAAAAAAAATCCTAGTGAAATGACCCCACAGTCCCGGTGAAAAATACATCACATTCCTGATGAAAAGAACCCTACAGTTCTGGTGAAAGTCACCCCACAGTCCAGATGAATAGGACCCTGCAGTCCTGGTTAAAAGACCCTCGCACATTACTGGTCAATATTATCCCAGAGTCCTGTTGAAAATGACACCAGAGTTCGGGTCTAAAGGGCACCACAGTGAGTGTGAATAGCTCGTCACAGTTCTGGTGAAAATGACCCCACATTCCCGTTGAAAAGGACGTTGCATTCCAGGTTAAAAGAACCTCACAGTCCCGGTGAAAAGGCACCCACATTCCCGGTTTAAAAGACCCCAAAATCCTGGATAAAAGGACACCATAGTCCCGGTTAAAAGGACCCCAAATTTCTTTTAGAAACGGACACTCAGTCTGGGTGAAAAGGACCCCAGAGTCGGGATGAAGGAGACCCACAGTCCTCGTGAAAAAGACCCCACAGTCCTGGTGATAAGGACACCAAATTCCTGATGAAAATAAAACCCACCGGCCAGGTGAAAAGGACCCCACTGTTCTAGTGAAAAAGACCACACATTTCTGTGTAAAAAGACCCCACATTTATGGTGAAAATGGCACCATATTCCTGGTGAATAGGACCCCTCACTTCAGGTGAATAAGACCAACGGTCCTGGAGAAGTGACCCCCCAATCCTGGATTAAAGGTCCCCACAGTCTCGTGAAAAGGAACCCAAAATCACGGTGAATAAGCCACCACATTCCTCATGAAAAGGACACCACATTCCGACCAAAAAAAAAAAAAAAAAAAAAAAACAACACACAATCCTGATGAAAACGATCCCACAATCCTGGTGAATAGGACCCAACAGTCCTGGTGCAAAGGATTCCAGAGACCTGGTGAATAGGACCCCACAGTTTTGGTGAAAAGGACAAACAGTCCTTATGAAAGTGACGCCATAGGACTGGTGAAATGGACCCCACAGTCCTGTGGAAAAGGACCCGACAGTCCTTGTGGAAAAGACCCCACAGTTCTGGTGATTAGGAGCACGGACTTCTTTGAAAAGGACACCACAGTCCTGGTGAAAAAGACTCCACAATTCTGTTGAATAAGACCCCACAATCCCGGTGAAAAGGAATCCACACTCATGGTGAAAAGTCCCCCATTGTACTACTGTATAGGACCCCACAACCGTGGTGAAAGGGACCCCACATTTCTGTTGTAATGGGCCCCACAGTCCTCATGAAAAGGACCCTAGTGTCCTGGTGAAAACGACTCCACAAACCTGGAGAAAAGGACCTCACATTCCTGGTAAAAGTACCCCACAATCTAGGTGATATGACGCCACAGTCCTGGTGAAAAAGACCACAGAGTTCTGGTGAAAAAGGCCCCACATTCCTGGTGAAATGGATCCCACAGTCTTGGTGCAAAGGTCCCTCAGTCCTGTTAAATAGGACCCCAAGGTCCTGGTGAAAAGGACATCACAGTCCTGGTGAAGAGTTCACGACGGTTCCCGTGAAAAGGACCCCACAGTTCTTGTGAAATGGACCCCACATTCCTGGTGAAAAAGACCACAATGTCCTGGTGAAAAGGACCTCACAGTCCTGGTGAAAATGACTCCACAATCTTGGAGAATAGTACCCACTTTCGTGGTGAACAGGACACCACATTCCTGGAGAAAAGGACCACACAATCCTGATGAAAAGACTGCACATTTCTGGTGAGTAAGACCCCAAAGTTTTGTTGAAAAAGACACCACAGTTCTCGGGAAAAGGTCCACATATTCCTGAAGAGAATCCCACTCTCCAGATGAATAAGATCCAACAGTCATGGAGAAGGGACCTATAGTCCTTGTGAAAAGGACCCCACATTCCTGTGGAAAAGGACACCACAGTCCTGATGAAAAAGAACCCACAGGCCAGCTTAAAAGGACCCCATAGTTCTTGAGAAAAACATACCACATTTCTGAGTAAAAATTTCATTTCTGGTGAAAGTGGCCCAACATTACTGGTGAATAGGACCCCACTCTCCAGGTGAGTAAGACCCAACAGTCCTGGAGAAGGGACTCCACAATCCTGGTGAAAATGTTCCCACAGTCTCGTGAAAACGAACCCAATATCCTGGTGGAAAGACACCACAGTCCTGGTGAAAAGGACACCACAATACTGACGAACAAGACCCACATCTTGGTGAATAGGACCCAACTGTCCTGGTGAAAAGGACCCAAATGTCCTGGTGAATAGGACCTCACAGTCTTGGTGAAAAGGACGCTACAGTCCTGATGAAAAGGACGACAGAGCTCTGGAGAAAAGGACCCAAACACCTGGTAAAAAGGACCCCACAGTCCTGGTGTAAAGGACCCCAAAGTCCTGGTGAAAAAGACCCCCGAGTCCTGTGAATAGGACCATAGAATCCGTTTGAAAAGGAACCCACATTCCTGGTGAAAAGCACCTCACTGTTCTGGTACATAGGACCTCACAGTCCCATTGAAAATGAATCAACAGTCATGGTGAAAAGCCACCCAAAGAACTGCTTTATAGGACCACACAGTCCTGGTGAAAAGGACTCCACATTTCTAGATAATAGCATGCAACTGTCCCGGTGAAAATGACCCCACTGTCCCGTTGACAAGAACCTCACATTTCCTGTGAACAGGAACCCACCGTCGTTTTGAAAAGGAATCCACATGCACGGTGTGAAGTACCCCACAGTCCTGGAGAAAAGAACACAATAGTCCCCGCGAAAAGGACCCCACAGTTCTGTTGAAAAGGGCCCAACAGTCCCGATGAAAAGGACACCACAATCTGGTGAAGAGGTACCCACAGTCCTTGTCAAGGGACCCCACACTACTTGTGAAAATGACCCATAGTCCTAGCAAAAAGAACCAACTGTCTCGTGAAATGGACATCACATTCCTTGTGAAAAGAACCCCAAAGTCCTGGTGAAAGGGTCCCACTGTACTGGGGAATAGGACCCCAGGTCCTGGTGAATAGTAACCCACACACCTGGTGAAAAGGACCCTACAGTCCTTTTGAATAGGACCCAAGGTCCTGGTGAATTTCATTCCACAGTCCTGGTGAGTAGGACACCACATTCCTTGTGAAAATGACCCCAAGGACCTGATGAAGATACCCAATATTCCTGGTGAGGGAAACCTAATGTCGTGGTGAATAGGACCCCAAAGTCCTTTTGAAAAGTACCCCATAGTCTTGGTGAATGGGACTCCTCAGTCCTAGTGAATAGGACCCCACAATCATGGTAAAAAAGAATCCACTGACATGGTGAAAATGACAACACAGTACTGGGGACCGGACCCCACATTCCTGGTGAAAAAGATCCCAATGTCCTGGTGAAGGAACCCCACAGTTCTACTAAAAATAGCCCATATTTCTGGTGAAAGGGATTCCACAGTCCCGGTAAAATGGACCCAAAAATCCTTTTGAAATATATTCCGCAGACCTGGTGAAAAGGACCCAAAGTCCAGGTGAAAAGGACCCCACATTCCTGGTGAAAAATAACCCACAGTCCTTGTGAAAAGAAATCAAAGTCCTGTTGAAAATGATCTCACACAACTGGTGAAATGACACCAATGTCCTATTGAAAAAGACCCCAGTCCTGGTGAAAAGGATTCCACAGTCCTAGTGGAAAGGACTACACAGTCCTGTTGAAGAAAGACTCCAATGTCCTGGAAAAAATGACCCCTCTGTCCTGGTGAATAAGACCGCTCAGTCTAGATGAAAATGACCTCACAGTCCTGGTTAAAGGACCCAAGAGTCTGGGTGAATAGGACCCCCCTGTCCTGTTGAAAAGAAACCCAACATCGTGTTGAATAGGACCCCACATTCTTGGTGAAAATGACCCTAGAATCCTATTGAAAAGGACTCCATACTCCTGGTGAAAAGGACACCACAGTCCTGGTGAAAAGTACACAAAAGTCCTGTTGGAAAGACCCCTGAGTCTTGGTGAATAGAACCTACAATCCTGGCCAAGGAACCCCACAGTCCTGGTGAAAATGACCCCACAGTCCTGGTGAACAGGATCCTATAGTGGTGGTGAAGAGCACCCCAGAGTCCTGCTGAAGGGAACCCAAAGTCCTGATGAAAAATGCCCCACAGTACTAGTGAAATCGACCCGAAATTCCTGGTGAAAAGGACTCCATAGTCCTGGTGAATGCACCCCACAGTCCTGGTTCAAAGGACCCCATTGTCCTGGTTAGTAGGACCCCACACACCTTCTGAAAATAACCCAACAGTCCTGGAAAATAAAACACCACAGTCTTGGTGAATATGACCCCACAGTCCTGTTGAATAGGATGCCACCATCCTATTGAAAAGAACCCCACTGTCCTGGTGAATAGGACCAGACTGTCCTGGTGCATAGGACCCCACAGTTCTGTTGAAAAGGACCCCAGAGTCCAGGTGAATCGGACCACACAGTCCTGTTTACAAGGACCCCACAGTCCAGGTGAATAGGACCCCACAGACCTGGTGAAAAGAACCTCCGTGTTTTGGAGAATAGCACCCCATAATCCTGGTGAAATAGAACCCAGTGTTCTGGTGAAAATGACCCCACGGTCCTGGTAAATAGGACTCCCACAATCGTCGTGAAAAGGACCCAAAAACCTTGTGATGGCACTCCAAAATCCTGGTGAGAGGGACCTAACCGTAATTGGTAATAGGACCCTAGAATAGTGGCGAAAGGACCCCACAGTCCAGGTGAAGGTACACCACAGTTCTGGTGAATTGGGCCCCACAGTTCTGATGAAAATGTCCTCACTGTCAGGGTGAATAGGACACCAGAATCCTTTTGGAAAGACCAAAAATTCTTGATGAAAGATCCCCACAATCCTGGTGTAGGGACCCCACAGTCCTGGTGAATAGGAACCAACCATCCTGTTGAATAAGACCCCACAGACCTGGAGAAAAGGACCCCAATCCCTGGTGAAAAGGATCTAAAAGTCCTGGTGAAAAGGACACCACAGTCCGGTAAAAAGGACACCATAGTCCTGTTGAAACGGACCCCAAAATACTGGTGAAAAGACCCACATTCTTAGTAAAGGGACCCCACACTCCTAGTGAATAGGACCCCGCACTCCTGTTGAAAAGGAAACCACAATCCTCTGAAAATGACCCCACATTCGTGGTGAATAGGACCCCACATTCCTGGTGAAAAGGACCTTAAAGTCCTGGTGAATAGGATCCACAGTCCTGGTGAAATTCACCCCGCTGTCCTGTGAGTAGGACACCACAATACTTGTGAAAATGACACCAAATACCTGGTGAAGGGCCTCCATATTTCTGGTGGGGGAACCCCACTCTCATGATGAATAGGACCCCACAGTCCTGTTGAAAAGTAATCCACAGTCCTGGTGAATCACACCTACATCCTGGTAAATCGGTCTGACAATCCTGGTGAAAATGACTCCATATTCCTGGTGAAAAGGACTCAAATGCCCTGGTGAAAATGACCCCGCAGTCCTCGTGAAAAGGACATCAAAGTCCTATTGAAATGTATTTCTCAGTCCTGGTGAAAATGACCCCAATGTCCTGGTAAAAATGACACATCAGTCCTGATGACAATGACCCCACAGTCCTGTTGAGAAGGACCTCACAATCCTGGTGAAAAAGACCCCACTGTCCTGGTGAAGGGACCTAACAGTCCTGTTGAGAAGGACAAACAGTCCTGCTGTAAAGGACCCCAGAGTCATGGTGAATAGGACCCCACAGTCCTGGTGAAAATAAGCCTACAGTCCTGGTGAGTAGGCAAACAGTCCTGGTGAAATGCACCACCCAGTCCTGGTGAATAGGACACCACACTCCTTGTTTAAATGACCCAAAATTCCTGGTGGAGGAACCCCATATTATGGAGAGGGAACCCCAATGTCCTGGTGAATAGGACCCCACAGTTGTTTTGAAAATAACCCCAGAGTCCTGGTGAATCAGACCCCAGATTCCTGCTGAATAGCACCCCAAAATCCTGGTGAAAAAGAATCCACAGTCATGTTGAAAATGACAACCGAGTCCTCCAGAAGGAAACCCACACACGTGGTGATAAGGACCCCTCAGTCCTGGTAAAATTACCCCGCAGACCTGGTGAAAAGGACCCCACAGTCCTGGTGAATAGGACCCGACTGTCAGGAAGAAAATAGCAAAGAGTTCAGCGGAAAAGTACCCTAGACTCCTGGTGAAAAGAACCCCACAGTCCTGGTGATAGGATCGCACAGTCATGGTGAAAAGGAACTAACAGTCCTGGTGAATTGGACCCACATTATGGTGTGAATGGGACCACACTGTACTAGTGAATAGGACCCCACAGACCTGGTGAAAAGGACCCCACAGTCCTGGTGAATAGGATGCCAAAGTCCTGGAATAGGTCCCCACAGTCCTTTTGCGAAGAACCCTACATTTCTGATGAATGGGAACCCACAGTTCTTGTCAAAAGGACTCCACAGTCCTGGTGAAAAGTAAATACAGTCCTCGTGAAAAGGACTAAACACTCCAGGGGAACACCAACCCACATTCCTGGTGAAAAGAACCCGACAGTCCTACTGAAATAGACTTCACATTTTGGTGATAAGGACCCCACAGTATAGGTGAAGTGACCCCACAGTCCTGGTGAACGGAACCCACAGTCCTGGTGAATAGGTCTCCACAGTCCTGGTGAAAACAACCCCGCAGTCTTGGTAAAAGGACACCACAGTCAACATGAAAATAATACACTGTCCTGGTGAATGGACCCCACTGTCCAGGTGAAAAGGACACGGAAGTCCTGGTGAAAAGCCCTCACAGTCCTGCTGAAAGAACCCCACAGTCCTGGTGAATAGAACCCCACAGTACTGGTGAAAGTCACCACCCAGACTGGTTGAAAAGTATCACAATGTCCTGGTGAAATGGTCCCCACAATACTGGTGAAAGGACCCCAAATTGCTGGTGAAAAGACCTCATAGTCATGGTGAAAAGTGCTCAACAGACTGGATGAAAAGTAACCCACATTCCGGTTAAAAAGAACCCCACAGTGTAGGTGAAAAGAACCCCACAGTCCTGGTGAAAATCACCACTCAGACTGGGTACAAAGTAACCCAAAGTCCTGGTGAAAACATCCCCACAGTCCTGGTGAAAGAACCCCATACATCTGGAGAAAAGACCTCACAGTCATGGTGAAAACTACCAAGCAGACTGGATGAAAATTACCCCACAGTCCTGTTAAAAAGGACCCCAGAGTCCTGGTGAAAAGGAACCCACTGTCCTGGTGAAAATACCCCACAGTCCTGGTGAAAACGACCCCACAGTCCTGGTGAAATGGACCCCAGAGTCCTGCTGAATAGGACCCACTGTCATGGTGAAAAGGATTTGTGAATCTGGTGAATATAACCACACAGTCCTGGTTAAATGGACCACACATTCCTGGTGAAAAGTACCACTCAGTCCTGGTGAAGGGACCGCAAGTCTTGGTGAAAGTGACTCGATTCTGGTGAAAAGGACCTACAGTCCTGGTGAAAAGGACAACACAGTCCTGGTGAAAAAGACCCCACTTTCCTGGTGAATAGGACATCACAGTTCTGGTTAAAAGAACCACACTGTCCTGGTGAAGGGGTCCCTCAATCCTGGTGAAAAGGAACTAACAATCGTGGTGAATAGGACATCACCGTACTGATAAAAAGGACCCCAAAACATGATGAAATGTACCTCAGAGTCCTGGTGAATAGGACCCAACCGACTTGGTGAAAAAGGACCCCAAGGTCCTGGTGAATAGAACCCCACAGTCCTGGTGAAATGATCCCTCAGTCTTGGTGAAAAGGACATGACAGTCCTGGTGAATAGGACCCAGCAATCATGGAGAAAAAGAGGACCACAGTCCTCTAGAGAATAACCCGACAGTCCGGGTGAAAATGACACAGACCTTGTGAATAGGACCCCACAGTACTGTTGAAAGGAACCCCAGAGTTATGATGAATAGGACCCACAGTCCTGGTGAAACGAACTCTTCAACCTGGTGATTAGGACCCCACATTCCTGGTGAATAGACCCATACTTCCTCGTAAAAATTCCCCCAGCGTCCTGGTGAATATACCCAAAAATACTGGTGAAAGTGAACCCACAATACTGGTGAAAAAGACCCATTCTCCTGGTGAACAGTACCCCACAGCACTGGTTAAAAGAACTACACAGTCCTGGTGAAGGGATCACACAGTCTGGTTGAAAAGAAACTTGCAGTCCTCGTGAATAGGACACCACTGTACTGGTAAAAACGACCCCAAAGACATGATGAAAAGTACCTCAGTGTCGTGGTGATTAGGACCCCACTGTCTTGGTGAAAAGGACCCCACAGTCCTGGTGCATAGGACCCCATAGTCCTGGTGAAAAGATCCCCCAGTCTTGGTGAAAAGGACCCGACAGTCCTGGTAAATAGGACGCCATAATTGTGGAGCAAAATGATGACCACAGTCCTGTAGAAAATCACCCCAAATTCCTGGTGAACAGGACCCAAAGTCCTGGAGAATAGGACCCCCACAGACATTGTGAATAGCACCCCACAGTAGTGTTGAAAGGAATCCCAGAATCCTGTTGAATAGGACACACACTCCTGGTGAAAGGGACTCGTGGACCTGGTGATTAGGACCCTACAGTCCTAGGAATAGACCCCTCATTCCTGGTGAAAATTTCCCCACAGTCCTGGTGAATATAATCCAAATTCCTGTGAATGTGACCCCACAAATCTGGCGAAAATGAATACCCATTTATCGTGAAAAGGACCCCACAGTCCTGGTGAATAGGACCACACAGTCCTGTTAAACATCACACCACAGTACGGCTGAATAGGACCCAACGTTCCTGGTAAAAACCATCACAGTCCTGCTGAAACGACCCCAAAGTCCTTGGGAATATGACCTCGCTCTCTTCTTTAAATGTAACCAACAGTCCAGCTGAGAAGGACGCCAAAGTCCTCGAGAAAAGGACCCCAGAGTCCTGGTTAATAGGACCCACATTTCTTCTGAAAAGAATCCAGATGTCCGTGTGAATAGGACCCCACATTACACTTGAGTTGACCCCACAGTCCTTGTGAAAAGTATCCCAAGTCCTAGTGAAGGGATCCCACAGTCCTGTTGAATGTGAGTACACAGTCCTGGTGAATAGGACCCCAACGTTCTGGTGAATAGGACCCCAGATGCCTGGTGAAAAGGACCCTGTATTCCTGATGAATAGGACCCCACAGTTCTTGTCAAATTCACCCCAGGTCCTGATGAAGAGGACCAAACAGTCCAGGGGAAATGGACCCTATATTCCTGGTGAAAACCACCCCACATTCCCGGTGAAATAGACTTCACAATGCTGGTGAAAAAGACCCCACATTACTTGTGGTGACCCCACAGTCCTGGTGAAGGAAATCCACATTCCTTGTGAATAGGACTCCACAGTATTGGTGAAAAAAAAAAAAAAAAAAAAAAAAACAAATTCTGGTTAAAATGACACCACAGTCCTCGTGAAAATAATCCAGTGTCCACTTGAAAATGTCACAGATGTCCTGGAGAAAAAACCTAACAGTCCTGCTGAAAGGACCCCACAGTCCTGGTGAAAAGAACCCCAAAGTCCTGGTGAAAAACACCACACAGACTGATTGAATAGTACACCAAAATCCTGTAGGAAAAGTCCACAGAGTGCTGTTTAAGAACCCCATATTCCTGGTGAAAAGATCTCAGAGTCATGGTGAAATTACCCCACAGACCGGATGAAAAGTACCACACAGTCCTGGTGAAAAGGACCCCATATTCCTGGTGAAATGGACCCCAGTGTCCTGCTGCATTGGACCCGACGTCCTGGATAAAAGTACTCGTGGACCTGGTGAATATGACACCACAGTCCTGGTAAATGGACCCCACATTCCTGGTGAAAAGTACCCCTCAGTCCTGGTGAAGGGACTTCAAGTTCTGGTGAAAGTGACCCCGAATTCTGTTGAAAGGGACACACAGAACTGGTGAAAAGACAACACAGTACTTGTGAGAAGGACTACACTGTCCAGGTGAATAGGACCCCACAGTCTTGGTTAAAAGAACCACCCAGTCCTGGTGAAAAGGAACTAACAATCCTGGTGAATAGGACACCAACATACTGGTAACAGGACCCCAATGTCCGGATTAAAAGTACCTCAGAGTTGGTGAATACGACCCCACATTCCAATTGAGTTGACCTCACAGTCTTGGTGAAAATTATCCACTCTCCTGGTGAAGGGAACCCACTGTCCATGTGAAAAGGACACGGAAGTCATGGTGAAAAGACCTCAGAGTCCTGCTGAAAGAACCACACAGTCCTTCTGAAAATCACCACTCAGACTGGGTGCAAATGACCCAAAGTCCTTGTGAAAAGGTCCCCACAGTCATGGTGAAAGAACCACATTCTCCTGGTGAAAAGACCTCACAGTCATGGTGAAAGTACCCCACAGACAGGATGAAAAGTAAATAATAGTCCTGTTAAAAAGGACCCCACAGTTCAGGTTAAAAGGAAACCACTGTCCTGGTGAAAATACCCCACAGTCCTGGTGAAAGGGAACACAGAATCCTTTAGAGATGGACCTCAGAGTCCTACTGAATAGGACCCACTGGCATGGTCAAAAGGATTCCTTGACCTGTGAATATGACCCCACAGTCCTGGTTAAATAGACCCCACATTCCTGGTGAAAAGTACCACTCAGTCCTGTTGAAGGGAACCCAAGTCTTGGTGAAAGTGACCCCGATTCTGGTGAAAAGGACCTACACTCTGGTGAAAAGGACAACACAGTCCTGGTGAATGGGATACAAAAGTCTTGGTTAAAAGAACCACCCAGTCCTGGTGAAGGGATCCCTCAGTCTTGGTGAAAAGGAACTAACAGTCCTGGTGAATAGGACACCACCATACTGGTAAAAGGACACCAAAGTCCTGATGAAAATTCCCTCAGAGTCCTGGTGAATAGGACCCCACATTCCAGTTGAGTTGACCCCAGAATTTTCGTGAAAATAATCCACTCTCCTGGTGAAGGGACCCCACTGCCCAGGTGAAAAGGACACGGAAGTCCAGGTGAAAAGACCTCACAGTCCTGCTCAAAGGACCCCACGTTCCTGGTGAAAAGAACCCCACAGTCTTGGTGAAAATCACCACTCTGACTGGGTAAAGTAACCCGAGGTCCAGGTGAATATGCCCCCACAGTCCTGGTGAAAGAACACCATACTCCTGGTGAAAAGACCTCACATTCATGGTGAAAGGACCCCACAGTCCTGGCGAAATGGACCCCAGATTCCTGCTGCATAGGACACAAAGTACTGTAGAAATGGACTCTTGGATCTGGTGAATATGACCCCACAGTCCTGGTAAATGGACCCCACATTCCTGATGATATGCACCCCATAGTCCTGGAGAGGGGACACCAAGTTCTGGTGAAAGTGACCCGAATTCTGTTGAAAAGGACCCACAGACCTGGTGAAAAGTACAACACAGTCCTCGTGAAAAGGACCACACTGTCCTGGTGAATAGGACCCCAAAGTCTTGGTTATAAGAACCACCCAATCCTGGTGAAGGGATCCCTCAGTCCTGGTGAAAAGGAACTAACTGTCCTGGTGAATAGGACACCACTGTACTGGTAAAAGGACCCCAAAGTCCTGATGAAAAGTACCTCAGAGTTGGTAAATAGGGCCCCACATTCCAGTTGAGTTGACACCACAGTCTTCGTGAAAATAATCCACTCTCCTGGTGAAGGGACCCCACTAACCAAGTGAAAAAGACAAGGAAGTCCAGGTGAGAAGACCTCACAGTCGTGTTGAAAGGACACCACACTCCTGGTGAAAAGATCCCGACAGTCATGGTAAAAATCACCAGTCAGACTGGGTGCAAAGTAACCCAAAGTCCTGGTGAAAAGGTCCCCACAGTCCTGTTGAAAGAACCCCATACTCCTGGTGAAAAGACTTCACAGTCATGGTGAAAAGTACCCCATAGACTGGATAAAAAGTACACCACAGTCCTGTTAAAACGGACCCCACAGCCATGGTGAAAAGGAAGCCACTGTTTTGAGAAAATACCCCACAGATCTGGTGAAAAGGACCCCACAATCCTGGTGAAATGGACCACAGAGTCCTGCTGAATAGGACCCACTCTCATGGAGAAAAGGATTTGTGGACTTGGTGAATGTGACCCCACAGTCCTTGTTAAATGGACCTGACATTCCAGGTGAAAAGTGCCACTCAGTCCTGGTGAAGGGACTGCAAGTCTTTGTGAAAGTGACCCTGATTCTGGTGAAAAGGAACTACAGTCCTGGTGAAAAGGACCCCACTTTCCTGGTGAATAGGACATCACAGTCCTGGTTAAAAGAACCACACTGTCCTGGTGAAGGGATCCCTCAGTCAAGGTGAAAAGGAACTAACTGTTCTGATGAATAGGACACCACTGTACTGATAAAAAGTACCCAAAGTCTTGAGGAAATGTACCTCACAGTCCTGGTGAATAGGACCCCACTGTCTTGGTGAAAAAGGTCCCCACCGTTCTGGTGAATTAAACCCCACAGTCCTGGTGAAATGTTCCCACAGTCTTGGTAAAAAGGACCAGACAGTCCTGGTGAATAGGACCACACAATCATGGAGAAAAAGAGGGCCAGAATCCTGTAGAAAATAACCCGACAGTCCGGGTGAAAAGGACTCCACAGACCTTGTGAATAGGACCCCACAGTACTGATGAAAGAAACCCCAGAGTCATGTTGAATAGGACCCACAGTCCTGGTGAAAAGGACTCTTGGACCTGTTGTTTAGGACCCCACATTCCTGGTGAATAGATCAGTCATTCCTCGTGAAATGTCCCCCAGAGTCCTGGTGAATATACCCGAAAATCCTGGTGAAAGTGACCCCACAATACTGGCGAAAAAGACCCATTGTCCTGGTGATTAGGACCCCACAATCCTGTTTAAAAGAGCCACACAGTACTGGTGAAGGGATAGCATAGTCTGGTTGAAAAGAAACTAACAGTCCTGGTGAATAGGACACCACCATACTGGTAAAAACGACCCCCAAGTCCTGATGAAAAGTACCTCAGTGTCGTGGTGATTAGGACCCCAGTGTCTTGGTGAAAAATGAACCCACCGTCCTGGTGTATAGGACCCCATAGTCCTGGTGAAAAGATCCCACAGTCTTTGTGAAAAGGTCCTGAGAGTCCTGGTAAATAGGACCCCAGAGTCCTTAGAAAATCACCCCACATTCCTGGTGAGCAGGACCCAACGTTCTGGAGAATAGGACCCCCACAGACATTGTGAATAGGACCCCACAGTAGTGTTGAAAAGAAACCCAGAATCCTGTTGAATAGGACACACACTCCTGGTGAAAGGGACTCGTGGACCTGGTGTTTAGGACCCCACAGTCCTGGGGAATAAACCCCTCATTCCTGGTGAAAAGTTCCCCACAGTCCTGGTGAATATACCCCAAATTCCTGGTGAATGTGACCCCACAATTCTGGCGAAAATGACTACACATTCATCATGAAAAGGACCCCACAGTGCTGGTGAATAGGACCACACAGTCCTGTTAAACATCACACCACAGTACAGCTGAATAGGACCCTACGTTCCTGGTGAAAATCATCACAGTCCTGCTGAAAGGACCCCAAAGTCCTTGGGAATATGACCTCACTCTCTTCTTGAAATGTAACCAACAATCCAGCTGAGAAGGACCTCAAAGTCCTGGGGAAAAGGACCCCACAGTACTGGTTAATAGGACCTACTTTTCTTCTGAAAACAACCCAGATGTCCGTGTGATTAGGACCCCATATTACACTTGAGTTGACTCCACAGTCCTTGTGAGAAGTATCCCAAGTCCTAGTGTAGGGATCCCACAGTCCTGTTGAATGTTACTCCACTGTCCTGGTGAATAGGACCCCACAGTCCTGGTAAAAAAGGACCCTACATTCCTGATGAATGGGACCCCACAGTTCTTGTCATAAGCACACCACAGTCCTGGTGAATAGTATCCCAAGTCCTGGTGCAAAGGACCAAACAGTCCAGGGAAAAAGGACCCCACATTCCTGGTGAAAAGAACCCCACAATCCTGGTGAAATAGACTTCACAATGCTGGTGAAAAAACCCCACAGTACTGGTGGTGACCCCACATTCCTGGTGAAGGGAACCCACAGTCTTTGTGAATAGGACTCCACAGTATTGTGAAAAGAACCCCGGAATTCAGGTGAAAATGACACCACAGTCCTCGGGAAAATAATCCACTGTCCAGGTGAAATGATCACGGAAGTCCTGCGAAAAGACCTCACAGTCCTGCTGAAAGGATCCCACTGTCCTGGTGAAAAGAACCCCAAAATCCTGGTGAGAAACACCAGACAGACTGGTTGAATAGTACACCAAAGTCCTGTAGGAAAGGTCCTCAGAGTGCTGTAGAAAGAACACCATATTCCTTGTGAAAAGATCTCAGAGTCATGGTGAAATTACCCCACAGACCGGATGAAAAGTACCCCACACTCCTGGTGAAAAGGGCCCCACAGTCCTGGTGAAATGGACCCAAGAGTCCTGCTGCTTAGAACCCAAAGTCCTGGAGAAAAGGACTCGTGGACCTGGTGAATATGACCCCACAGTCCTGGTAAATGGACCCCCACATTCCATGTGAAAATTACCCCTCAGTGCTGGTGAAGGGGCACCAAATTTTGGTGAAAGTGACCCTGAATTCTGTTTAAAAGGACCCACAGACCTGGTGAAAAGTACAACACAGTTCTGGTGTAAAGGACCACACTGTCCTGGTGAATAGGACCCCACAGTCTTGGTTAAAAGAACCACCCAGTCCTGGTGAAGGGATCCCTCAGTCCTGGTGAAAAGGAACTAACAGTCCTGGTGAATAGGACAACACCGTACTGGTAAAAGGACCCCAAAGACCGGATGAAAAGTACCTCAGAGTTGGTGAATAGGACCCCACATTCCAGTTGAGTTGACACCACAGTCTTCGTGAAAATAATCCACTCTTCTGGTGAAGGGACCCCACTGTTCAGGTGAAAAGTACTCGGAAGTCCTGGTGAAAAGACCTCACAGTCCTGCTGAAACGACACCACAGTCCTGGTGAAAAGAACCCCAAAGTCATGGTGAAAATCAGGACTCAGACTGTGTGCAAAGTAATCCAAAGTCTTGGTGAATAGGTCACCACAGTCCTGGTGAAAGAGTCCCATACTCCTTGTGAAAAGACCTCACATTCATGGTGAAAAGTACCCCACAGCCTGGATAAAAAGTACCCGATCATCCTGTTAAAGATGACCCCACAGTCCTGGTGAAAAGGAAGCCACTGTCCTGGTGAAAATACCCCACAGTCATGGTGAAAAGGACCCCACGGTGCATGAGAAATGAACCGCAGAGTCCAGTTGAATAGGACCCACTGTCATGGTGAAAAGGATTCGTTGACCTGTGAGTATGACCCCACAGTCCTGGTTAAGTGGACCCCACGTACCTGTTGAAAAGTACCACTCAGTCATGGTGAAGGGACACCAAGTCTTGGTGACAGTGTCCCTGATTCTGGTTAAAAGTACCTACAATCCTGGTGAAAAGGAAAACAGTCCTGGTGAAAAGGACCCCAAATCTTGATTAAAAGAACCACCCAGTCCTGGTGAAGAGATCCCTCATTTCTTGTGAAAAGGAACTAACAGTCATGGTGAATATTACACCACCATACTGGTAAAAGGACATCAAAGTCCTGATGAAAATTCACTCAGAATCCTGGTGAATAGCAACCCATATTCCAGTTGCGTTGACCCCACAGTCTTCCTGAAAATAATCCACTCTCCTGATGAAGGAACCCCACTGTCCAGGTGAAAAAGACACCGAAGTCCTGGTGAAAAGAACCCCAGAGTCCTGGTGAAAATCACCACTCAGACTGGGAAAGTAACCCAAAGTCTCGGTGAATAGGTCCCCACAGTCCTGGTGAAAGATCACCATACTCCTTGTGAAAAGACCTCGCAATCATGGTGAAAAGTACCCCACAGACTTGATGAATGGTACACCACAGTCACGTTAAAAAAGACCACACAGTCCTGGTGAAAAGAAAGCCATTGTCCTGGTGAAAATACCCCACAATCCTGGTGAAAAGGACCCCACAGACCTGGTTAAATGGACCCCACATTCCTGGTGAAAAGTACCACTCAGTCCTGGTGAGGGGACCCAAGTCTTGGTAAAAGTGACCCCGATTCTGGTGAAAAGGACCTACAGTCCTGGGGAAAAGTACAACACTGCACTGGTGAAAAGGACCCCACCTTCCTGGTGAATAGGACATCAGAGTCCTGGTTAAAATAACCACACTGTCTGGTGAAGGGATCCCTCAGTCCTGGTGAAAAGGAACTAACATTCCTGGTGAATAGGACACCACCTTACTGGTAAAAACGACCCAAAAATTTGATGAAATGTACCTCGGAGACCTGGTGAATAGGACCCCACCATCTTGGTGAAAAAGGACCCCACGGTCCTGTTGAATAGAACCCCACAGTCCTGGTGAAATGATCCCACAGTCTGGGTGAAAAGGACCCGACAGTCCTGGTGAATAGGACACTACAATCATTGATAATAAGGGTACCACAGTCCTGTAGAAAATAACCCAACAATCCGGGTGAAAAGGATCCCACAGACCATGTGAATAGGACCCCACGGTACTGTTGAAAGGAACCGCAGAGTCATGATGAATAGTACCCACAGTCCTGGTGAAAAGGACTCTTGGACTTGTTGATTAGGACCCCACAGTCCCAGTGAACAGACCCCTCATTCCTCGTGAAAATCCACCAGAGTCCTGGTGAATATACACGAAAATCCTGGTGAAAGTGACCCCACAATACTGGCGAAAAAGTCCCATTGTCCTGGTGAATAGAACCCTACAGTCCTGGTTAAAAGAACCACACAGTTCTGGTGAAGGGATCACACAGTCTGGTTGAAAAGGAACTAACAGTCCTTGTGAATAGGACCCCACATTCCAGTTGAGTTGACCCCACAGACTTTGTGAAAATTACCCCAACTCCAAGTGAAGGGATCGCACAGTCCTGTTGAATTTGACACCACGGTGCTGGTGAATAGGACCCCAGAGTCCTGGTGAATAGGACGCCACAGTCCTGGAGAAAAGAGCCCTACATTCCTGATGAATTTGACCCAACAGTTCTTGTCAAAAGTACCCCACAGTCGTGATGAAAAGGACCAAACAGTCTAGGCGAAAAGGACCCCATATTCCTGGTGAAAAGAACGCCACAGTCTTGGTGAAATACACTTCACATTGTTGGTGAAAAGGACCCCACAGTACTGGTGAAAACACCCTACAGTCCTTGTGAAGGGAACCCACAGTCCTGGTGAAGAGGACTCCACAGTCCTCATGAAAATAAACCATTGATCTGGTGAAGGTACACCACTGTCCAGGTGAAAAGGACACGGAAGTCCTGGTGAAAAGACCTCACAGTCCTGGTGAAAGGACCCCAAATTCCTGTTGAAAAGACCTCAAAGTAATGGTGAGAATTACCCCACAGACCGAATGAAACGTACCCCGGAGTCCTGTTAAAAACGTTTTCACAGTCCTGGTGAAATGGACTCCAGAATCCTGCTGAATAGGACACAAAGAACTGGTGAAAAGGACTCGTGGACCTGGTGAATATGACCCCATAGTCCTGGTAAATAGACCCCATATTCCTGGTGAAAATTACCCCTCAGTACTGGTGAAGGGACCCCAAGTCCTGGTGAAAATGTCTACGAATTCCGGTGAAAAAGACACACAAACCTGTTGAAAAAGACAACACAGTCCTCATGAAAAAGACCCCACAGTCCGGGTGAATAGGACCCCACATTCCTGGTTAAAAAAACCACACAGTCCTGGTGAAGGGATCGCTCAGTCTGGTTGAAAAGGAACTAACAGTCCTGGTGAATAGGACACCACTGTACTGGTAAAAACGACCCCCAAGTCCTGATGAAAAGTACCTCAGTGTCGTGGTGATTAGGACCCCAGTGTCTTGGTGAAAAAGGACCCCACCGTCCTGGTGCATAGGACACCACAATCATGGTGAAAAGATCTACACAGACTTGGTGAAAAGGACCCGACTGTCCTGGTGAATAGGACCCCACAATCGTAGGGAAAAATGATGACCACAGTCCTGTAGAAAATCCCCCCACATTCCTGGTGAATAGGACCCAATGTCCTGGAGAATAGGACCCCCACAGACATTGTGAATCGGACCCCACAGTACTGTTGAAAGGAAACCCAGAATTCTGTTTAATAGGACACACAGTCCTGGTGAAAGGGACTCATAAACTTGGTGATTAGAACCCAGAGTCCTGGGGAATAGACCCCTCATTCCTGGTGTAAAGTTTCCCACAGTCCTGCGGAATACACCCCAAATTCCTGGTGAAAGTGATCGCACAATTCTGGCAGTGATGACTACACATTCATCATGAAAAAGACCCCACAGTCCTGGTGAATAGGACCACACAGTCCTGTTAAACATCACACCACGGTATGGCTGAATAGGACCCCACGTTCCTGGTGAAAATCATCACAGTCCTGCTGAAACGACCCCAAAGTCCTTGTGAATATGACCTCACTCTCTTCTTGAAATGTAACCAACAGTCCAGCTGAGAAGGACGCCAAAGTCCTCGAGAAAAGGACCCCAGAGTCCTGGTTAATAGGACCCACATTTCTTCTGAAAAGAATCCAGATGTCCTTTTGAATAGGACCCCACATTACACTTGATTTGACCCCACATTCCTTGTGAAAAGTATCCCAAGTCCTAGTGAAGGGATCCCAGAGTCCTGTTGAATGTGACCACACAGTCCTGTTGAATAGGACCCCAAAGTCCTGGTGAATAGGACCCCACAGTCCTGGTGAAAAGCACCCTACATTCCTGATGAAAGGGACCCCAAAGTTCTTGTCAAAAGCACCCTACAGTCCTAGTGAATAGTACCCCACAGTCCTGGTGAAATAAACATAACATTGTTGCTGAAAATATCCCACAGTATTAGAGAAAATACCCCACATTCCTGGTGAAAAAGACCCCTCAGTTCTGGTGAAATGGACCCCAAATTCCTGCTGAATAGGACCCACTGTCCTCGTGAAAAGTACTCCTTGACCTGGTGAATATGACTGCACAGTCCTGGTAAATGAACCCCACAGTCCTGGTGAATTAGACTTCACAGGGTTGGGGAAAAGGCCCTAGAGTACTGGTGAAGTGACCCCACAGTGTTGGTGAAGGGAACCCACAGTCCTGATGAATAGGACTCCACAGTTCTGGTGAAAACAAACCCGCAATCCTGGTGAAAAGGACACCACAGTCCTCATGAAAATTATCCATTGCCCTGGTGACATGACCTCTCTGTTCAGGGGAAAAGGATATGGAGGTCCTGGTGAAAAGACCTCACAGTCCTGCTGAAAGGACCCCACAGTCCTGGTGAAAATAACATCACAGTCCTGTGAAAGGACCCCAAATTCCTGGTGAAAAGACCTCATAGTCATGGTGAAAATTATACCACCTACCAGATGAAAAGTACCCGGCAGTCCTGTTAAAAACGATTCCACAGTCCTGGTGAAATGGAACGAACTGTTCTGGTGAAAGGGACCCCAGAGTCCTGCTGAAAGGACCCAAAGTCCTGGTGAAAAGGACTCGTGGACCTGGTGAATATGACACCACATTTCTGGTGAATGGACCCCATGTTCCTGGTGAAAAGTACCCCTCAGTCCTTCTGAAGGGACCCAATATCCTTGTGAAAGGGACCCCAAATTCTGGTGCAAAGGACCCACAGACCTGATGAATAGGACCCCACATTCCTGGTTAAAAGATCCGCACAGTCCTGGTGAAGGGATCCCACACTCCTGGTGAAAAGGAACTAACATTCCTGGTGAATAAGACACCACCGTACTGGTAAAAACGACCCCAAAGACCTCATGAAAAATACATCAGGGTCCTGGAGAATATGACCCCACTGTCTTGGTGAAAAAGGGCCCCAACTTCCAGGTGAATAGGACCCCACAGTCCTGGTGAAGAGATCCCACCAGTCTTGGTGAAAAAGACTGTCCAACAGTCTTTACCAACAGTCCTGGTAAATTTTACCCCACAATCATGGAGAAAAAGATGACCACAGTCCTGTAGAAAATCACCACACAATCCTGGTGAACAGGACCCAAAGTTCTGGTGAATAGGACCCCACAGACCTTGTGATTAGGACCCAACGGTACTGTTGAAAGGAACCCCAGAGTCCTGTTGAATAGGACACAAAGTCATGGTGAAAAGGACTCGTGGTCCTGGTGATTAGGACCCCACAGTCCTGGTGACTAGACCCCTCATTCCTGGTGAAAAGTTCCCAAAGTCCTGGTGAATATACACCAATTCCTGGAGAAGTGACCCCACTATGGAGGTGAAAAGGACACGGAAATCCTGGTGAAAAGACTTCACAGTCCTGCTGAAGGCACCCCACAGTCCTGGTGAAAAAACCCCACAGTCAAGGGGAAAGGACCCCAGATTCTTGGAGAAAAGACCTCAGAGTCATGGTGAAAAGTACCGCAGAGACTGAATTAAAAGTACCCCACAGTCCTGGTGAAAATGACCTCACTGTTCTGATGAAATGGTCCCCGGATTCCTGCTGAATAGGACACAAAGTCCTGGTGAAAAGGACACGTGGACCTGGTGAATATGACACCACAGTCCTGGTAAATGGACCCCAAAATCTCGTGAAAACTACCCCTCATTCCTGGTGAAGGGACCCCAAGACCTGGTTAAAGTGACCCCGATTTCTGCTGAAAAGGACCCACAGACCTGGTGAAAAAGACAACACCATCCTCGTTAAAAGGACCCCACTGTCCTAGTGAATAGGACTTCACAGTTCTAGTTAAAGGTACCACACAGTCCTGGTGAGGGGATCCTACAGTCCTGGTGAAAAGGAACTAACAGTCCTGGTGAATAGGACACCACCTTACTGGTTAAAACGACCCAAAATCCTGTTGAAAAGTACCTCAGTGTCCTGGTGAATAGGACCGCACTGTCTTGCTGAAAAAGGACCCCACTGTCCTGGTGCATAGGACCCCACAGTCCTGGTGAAATGATTCCACAGTCTTTGTGAAAAGATCCGACAGTCCTGGTGAAAGACCCCACAATTGTGAAGAAAAAGATGACCACAGTCCTGTAGAAAATCACCCAGAGTCCTGGTGAGCACGACCCAAAGTCCTGGTGAATAGAACACCACAGACCTTATGAATAGGACCCCACAGTAGTGTTGAAAGGAACCCCAGAGTCCTGTTGAGTAGGACACACAGTCCTGGTGAAAAGAACACATGGACCTGGTGATTAGGACCCCACAGTCCTGGTGAATAGACCCCTAATTTCTTGGGAAAAGTTCCAAAAGTCCTGGTGAATATACACCAAATTCCTGGTGAAAGTGATCCCACAATTCTGGCGAAAAAGACCCAGAGTCCTGGTGAAAAGAACTACACATTCATACTGAAAAGAACTCCACAATCCTGGTGCATAGAACCCCACAGTCCTGTTGAAGATCACAACACAGTACGGCTGAATAGGACCTCACGTTCCTGGTGAAAATTTCACCACAATCCTGGTGAAACGACTCCAAAGTCCTTGTGAATATGACCTCACTCTATTCTTGAAACGGACCCACAGTCTGGCTGAAAAGGGCCCACAGTCCTGGTGGAAAGGACCCCAGAGTCCTGGTTAATAGGACCCACATTTCTGCTGAAAAGTACCCAGATGTCTTTGTGAATATGACCCCACATTACAGTTGAGTTGACTCCACATTTCTTGTGAAAAGTACCCCAAATTCTAGTGAAGGTATTCCACAGTCCTGTTGAAAGTGATTCCCTACTCCTGCTGAATAGGACCCCAAAGTCCTGGTGAATAGGACACCACAATCCTGGTTAAAAGGATCCTACATTTCTGAATAAGTGGACACCACAGTTTTTTGTCAAAATGACCCCACAGTCCTGGTGAAAAGTAACACACTGTGCTGCTGAAAAAGACCAAACATTCCAGAGGAAATAGATCCCAAAATCCTGTTGAAAACAACCCCACAGTCCTGGTGAAATGGACTTTGCAGTGTTGGTGAAAAGGACCCCACAGTACTGGTCAAGTGACCCCACTGTCCTAGTGAAGGGAACCCACAATCCTGATGAATAGTTCCCCACATTCCTGGTGAAAACAACCCCGCAGACATGGTGAAAAGGACTCCACAGTCCTCGTGAAAATAATCCACTGTCCCGGTGAAGGGACCCCACAGTCCAAGTGAAAAGGACACAGAAGTCCTGGTGAAAAGACATCACAGTCCTGCTGGAAGGATCCCACAGTCCTGGTGAAATGATCCCCAAAGTCCTAGTGAAAATCACCACTCAGACTGGATTAAAAGTAACCCAATTCCTTGTGAAAATATCCCCAAATTCTGGTGAAAGAACCCCATAGTCATGGTGAAAATACCTCACAGTCATGGTGAAAAGTACCCCAAAGCCTGCAGGAAAAGTAGCCTACAGTACTGTTAAAAAGAACACCACAGCCCTGCTTAAATGGAACCCAGTGTCCTGTTGAAAATAAGCCACAGTCCTGTTGAAAAGAACCCCACATTCTTGTTGAAATGTAATTCACAGTGTTGGTGAAAAGGACCCTAAAGTACTAGTGATGTGACACCACAGTCCGGGTGAAGGGAACACACAGTCCTGGTGAATAGGACTCCACAGTCCTGGTGAAAACAACCCCAAAATCCTGGTGAAAATGACAACACAATCCTCGTGAAAATAATCCACTGCCCTGGTGAAGTGACCCCACTGTCCATGTGAAAAGGACATGGAAGTCCTGGAGAAAAGACCTCACTGTCCGGGTGAAAAGACCCCAGAGTCCTGGTGAAAAGAACCCCACTGTCCTGGTGAAAGGACTCCAAATTCCTGGTGAAAAGACCTCAGAGTCATGGTGAAAAGTACCCCACAGACCGGATGAAAAGTACCCCACAATCCTGTTAAAAACGATTCCACAGTGCTGGTGAACAGGAACCACTGTCCTGGTGAAAATACCCCACGGTCCTGGTGAAAAGGACCCCACAGTCCTGAAGAAATGGAGCCCAGATTCCTGCTGAATAGGACCCAAAATCCTGGTGAAAAGGACTCGTGGACCTGGTGAATATGACACCACAGTCTCGGCAAATGGACCCCAAATTTCTGGGGAAAAGTACCCAACATTCCTGGTGAAGGGACCCCAAGACCTGGATAAAGTGACCCTGATTTCTACTGAAAAGGACCCACAGACCTGGTGAAAAAGACAGCCCCATCCTCGTAAAAAGGACCCCACTGTCCTGGTGAATAGGACTTCACAGTTCTGGTTAAAGGGACCACAGAGGGCTGGTGAAGGGATTCCACCGTCCTGGTGAAAAGGAACTAACAGTGCTGGTGAATAGGACACCACCTTACTGGTTAAAACAACCCAAAGTCCTGTTGAAAAGTACCTCAGTGACCTGGTGAATAGGTCCCCACTGTCTTGCTGAAAAAGGACCCCACTGTCCTGGTGCATAGGACCTCACAGTCCTGGTGAAATGATTCCACAGTATTTGTGAAAAGGACCCGACAGTCCTGGTGAATAGACCCCACAATCGTGGAGAAAAAGATGACCACAGTCCTGTAGAAAATCACCCAGAGTCCTGGTGAACACGACCCAAACTCCTGGTGAATAGGACACCACAGACCTTGTGAATAGGACCCCCCAGTACTGTTGAAAGTAACCCAGAGATCTGTTAAATACGACACACAGTCCTGGTGAAATGGAATCGTGGACATGATGATTAGGACCACACAGAACTGTTGAAAATACCTCTCATTCCTGGTGAATATTCCCCAAATTTCTGGTGAAAGTGACCCCAAATTCTGGCGAAATGGACACAGAATCCTGGTGAAAAGGACTACACATTTCTCATGAGAAGGACCCCACAGTCCTGGTGAATAGGACTCCACAGTCATGTTGAACATCACAACATAGTAGAGCTGAATAGTACCCCACAATCTGGTAAAAGGTCACCACAGTCCTCGTGAAATGACCTCAAAGTCCTTATGAATATGACCTCATTCTCTTGTTGAATTGTATCCCACAGTCCGACTGAAAAAAAACCCACAGGCCAGGTGAAAAAGACTTCAGAGTCCTGGTGAATTGTACCCACATTTCTGCTGAAAAGAACCCAGATGTCCTTGTGAATAGGACCCCATATTCCAGTTGAGTTGACCCCACTGTCTTTGTGAAAATTACCACAACTCATAGTGAAGGGATCCCACAGTCTTGTTGAATTTGACCCCCCCAATCCTTGTGAATAGGACCCCAGAATCCTGGTGAAAAGACCCAGCAGTCCTGGTGAAAATGATCCTACATTTCTGAAGAATGGGACCCCAAAGTCCTGCTGAAAAGTACCCCACAGTCCTGGTGAAAAAGACAAAAGAGTCTAGGGGAAAAATACCCCATATTCCTCGTGAAAAGGACCCCACAGTCCTGGTGAAATAGACATTATATTGTTGGTGAAAAGGACCACAAAGTATGGTGAAAAGGACCCCACAGTCCTGCTGAAATGGACTCCAGAATCCTGCTGAATAAGACCCAATTTCCTGGTGAAAAGGACTCATTGACCTGGTGAATATGACTGCACAATCCTTGTAAATGGACCCGACATTCCTGGTGAAACGAACCCCACAGACCTGGTGAAATAGAATTCACAGTGTTGGTGAAAAGTACCCAACAGTACTGGCGAAGTCACCCTCCATTCTGGTGAAGGGAACCCAGAGTCCTGGTGAAAGACTCCACAGTCCTGGTGAAAACAAACCCGAAATCCTGGTGAAAAGGATACCAAAGTCCTCAGGGGAAAAAAGAAAAAAAAAAATTGCTCCGTTGAAGGGACGCCACTGTCCAGGTAAAATGGACACGGAAGTCCTGGTGAAAATACCTCACAGTCCTGCTGAAAAGACCTCATATACATGGTGAAAAGTACCCCACAGACTGAATGAAAAGTACCCCGCAGTCCTGTTAAAAATGATTCCACAGTCCTGGTGAAAAGGAACACACTGTCCTTGTCAAAATTCCCCACTGTTCTGGTGAAATGGACCCCAGAGTCCTGCTGAATGTGACCCAAAGTCCTGGTGAAAAGTACTCGTGGACCTGGTGAATATTACACCACAGTCCTGGCAAAGGGACCCCACATTCCTGGTGAAAAGTACCCAACATTCTTGGTGAAGGGATCCCAAGTCCTGGTGAAAGTGACCCTGTATTCTGGTGAAAATGACACACAGACTTGGTGAAAAGGACAAAGCTCTCCTCTTGAAAAGGACCCAACAGTCCTGGTGAATAGGAACTACAATTTTGGTTAAAAGGACCACACATTCCTGGTGAAGGGATTCCACAATCCTGGTGAAAAGGAACTAACAGTCCTTGTGAATACGACACCACCGTACTGGTAAATGGACTCCAAAATCCTGATAAAATGTACCTCAGAGTACTGGTGAATAGGACCCCACTGTCTTGGTGAAAAAGGACCCCACCGTCCTGGTGAATAGGACCCCAGAATCCAGGTGAATCGGACCAAACAGTCCAGAGGAAAATGACCCCATATTCCTGGTGAAAAGGACCCCACAGTCCTGGTAAAAATACCCCACAGTCCTGGTGAATCGGACCCCATAGTCCTGGTGAAATGGACTCCAGGTTCCTGCTGAGTAGGACCCACTATCCTGGTGAAAAGGACTCGTTGACCTGGTGAACATCACTTCGCAGTCCTTGTAAATGGACCCCACATTTCTGGTGAAAAGAACCCCACAGTCCTGGTGAATAGGACACCACCGTACTGGTAAAAACGACCCCAAAACCTTGATGAAAAGTACCTCAGTGTCCTGGTGAATAGGATCCCATAGTCCTGGTGAAATGATCCCACAGTCTTGGTGAAAATGATCCGACAGTCGTGGTGAATAGGACCACACATCGTGGAGAAAAATATGACCACAGTCCTGTAGTAAATCACCCCAGAGTCCTGGTGAACAGGACCCAAAGTCCTGGTGAATAGAACACCACAGACCTTGTGAATAGCACCCCACAGTACTGTTGCAAGGAGCCCCAGAGTCCTGTTGAATAGGACACAGAGTCCTGGTGAAAAGGACACGTGAACCTGGTGATTAGGACCCCAAAGTCCTGGTGAATAGACCCCTCATTCCTCGTGAAATGTTCCCAAAGTCCTGGTGAATATACATCAAGTTCCTGGTGAACGTGACCCACATTTCTGGCGAAAAGAACCCAGAGTCCTGGTGATAAGTACTACACATTCATCGTGTAAAGGACACCACAGTTCTGGTGATTAGGACCCCACAGTCCTGTTGAACATCACACCATAGTATGGCTGAATAGGACCCCATGTTCCTGGTGAAAAGTCACCACAAACCTGGTGAAACGATCCCAAGGTCCTTGTGAATATGACCTCACTCTCTTCTTGAAATGTAACCCACAGTCTGGCTGAAAAGGACCCTAGAGTCCTGGTGAAAATGACCCCAGAGTCCTGGTTAATAGGACCCATATTTCTGCTGAAAAGAACCCAGATTTCCTTGTGAATAGGACTCCACATTCCATTTGAGTTGACCCCACAGTCCTTGTAAACATTACCCCAAGTCCTATTGAAGTGTTCCCACAGTCTTGTTGAAAGTGACCCCACAGTCCTAGTGAATAGTACCCCAATGTCCTGGTTAAGAGGACCGCACAGACCTGGTGAAAAGGACGCTGTATTCCTGATGAATGGAACCCCACAGTTCTTGTCAAAAGGACCCCAACGTCCTGGTGAATAGTACCCCACAGTCCTGGTGAAGAGGACCAAACATTCCAGGGGAAAAGGACCCCATATTCCTGGCGAAAAGAACCCCACAATCCTGGTGAAATAGACTTCACAATGTTGGTGAAAAGGACCCCACAACACTGGTGATGTGACCCCACAGTCCTGCTTAAGGGAATCCACAGTCCTAGTGAGTAGGACTCCACAGTACTGGTGTAAACAACCCCCAGTTCTTTTAAAAAGACACCACAGTCCTCGTGTAAATAATCCATTTTCCAGGTGAAAAGGATTCGGAAGTCCTGGAGAAAAGACCTCACAGTCCTTCTGAAGGGACCTGGTAAAAATTACCCCACAGTCCTCGTGAAAAACAAAACACAGATGGGTTGAATACTACAACAAAGTCCTGGAGAAAAGGTCCCCACAGTGCTGTTGAAAGAACACGAAATTCCTGGTGAAAAGACCTCACAGTCATGTTGAAATTACCCCAAAGACCAGATGAAAAGTACCCCACTGTCCTGTTAAAATTGACCCCAGAATACTGGTGAAAAGGAACCCACTGTCCTGGTGAATATACCACACAGTTCTGGTGAAAATGAACACACTGTCCTGGTGAAAATACCCAACAGTCCTGGTGAAATGGACTGCGCAGTCCTGGTGAAATGGACCCCAGTGTCCTGCTGAATAGGATCCACTGTATTGGTGAAAAGGACTCGTGGTCCTGGTGAATATGACCCCACAGTCATGGTAAAAGACCCCACTTTCCTGGTGAAAATACCCCTCAGATCTGGTGAAGGGACCCCAAATACAGGTGAAAGTGACTCCAAACTGTTGAAAAGGACCCACAGACCTTGTGAAAAGGACAACACAGTCCTCATGAAATGGACCACACAGTCCTGGTGAATAGAACCCCACATTCCTGGTTAAAAGAACCACACAGTCCTGGGGAATGGATCCCTAAGTCCTGGTGAAAAGGAATTAACAGTCCTGGTGAACAGGATACCACCGTACTGTTAAAAGGACCCCAAAGTCCTGAAGAAAAGTACCTCAGTGTCCTGGTGAATAGGATCCCACTGTCTTGGTGAAAAAGCACCCCACCCTCCAGGTGAATAGGACCCCACAGTCCTCCTGAAACCATCCCATAGGCTTGGTGAAATGACCCGATTGTCCTGGTGAATAGGACCCCACAATGGTGAAGAAAAAAATGAACACAGTTCTGTAGAAAATCACCCCACAGTCCTGCTGAATAGGACCTCAAAGTCCTGGTGAAAAAGACCCCCACAGACCTTGTGAATAGGACTCCACAGTACTGTTGAAAGTAACCTCAAAGTCCTGTGAAATAGCACAAACAGTCCTGGAATAAAGGACTCCTGGACATGGTGATTAGGACCCCACAGTCCTGGTGAATAGACCCCTCATTCCTGGTGAAAATTTCCCCATAGTCCTGTTGAGTATACCCCAACTTCCTGGTGAAAGTGCCCCCAGAATTCTGACGAAATTGACCCAGAATACTGGTGAAAAGGTCTACACATTCCTCGTGAAAATGACCGCATTGTCCTGGTGAATACGACCCCACAGTCCTGTTGAACATCACAAAACACTATGGCTGAATAGAACCACACTTTCCTGGTGAAAAGGTCACCACAGTCTTGGTGAAATAATCCCAAAATCCTTGTGAATATGTCCTCACTCTCTTGGTGAAATTTAACCCACAGTCCGGCTAAGGAGGACCCCAGATTCCAGGTAAAAAGAACCCCAGAGTCCTGGTTAATAGGACCCACATTTCTGCCAAAAAGCACCTAGATGTTCTTGTGAATAGGACCTCACATTCCAGTTGGATTGACCCCAGAGTCTTTGTGAAAAGTACCCCAACATCTATTGAAGGATCCCCACAGTCCTGTTGAATGTGACCCCCTAATTGATGAATAGGACCCCAAAGTCCTGGTAAATAGGACGCCACTGTCCTGGTGAAAAGGACCCTACATTGCTGATGAATGGGACCCCATAGATCTTGTCAAAAGGACCCAACAGTCCTGGTAAAAAATACCTTTCCTGGTGCAAAGGACCAAGGAGTCCAGGGGATAACGAACCCACATTCCTGGTGAAGAGAACCCCACAGTCCTGATGAAATAGACTTCACATTGTTGGTGAAAAGACCCCACAATACTAGTGAAAATACCCCACAGTCCTGGTGAATAAGACCCCACAGTGTTGGTGAAATAGACCCCAGATTCCTGGTGAATAGGACCCACTGTTCTCGTGAAAAGGACTCGTTGACCTGGTGACTCGTTGACACACAGTCCTTGTAAATGGACCCCACATTCCTCGTGAAAAGAACCCCAGAGTCCTGGTGAAATAGTCTTCAAGTGTTGGTGAAAAAGACCTCAGAGTACTGCTGAAGTGACCCCACATTCCTGGTGAAGAGAACACACAGTCCTGGTGAATAGGACTACACAGTCCTGGTGAAAACAACCCTGAAATCCTGGTGAAAAGGACAACATAGTGCTCGTGAAAATAATCCATTACCCCAGTAAAGTGACACCTCTGTCCAGGTCAAAAGGACACGGAAGTCCTGGTGAAAAGACCTCACAGTCCTGCTGAAAGGACCCCACTGTCCTTGTAAAAAGAACCGCACAGTCCTGTGAAAGGACCCCACATTTCTGGTAAAAGACCTCGTAGTCAAGGTGAAAATTACCCCACAGACCGTATGAAAAGTACCCGGCAATCCTGTTAAAAACGATTCCACAGTCCTGGTGAAAAGGAACCCATTGTCCTGGTGAAAGGGACCCCAGAGTCCTGTTGAATAGGACTCAAATTCCTGGTGAAAAGGAATCATGGACCTGGTGTATATGACACCCCAGTCATGGTAAATGGACCCCAGATTCCTGGAGAAAGGTACCCCTCAGTCCTTCTGAAGGGACCCCAAGTCCTGGTGAAAGTGACCCCGAATTCTCATGCAAAGGACCCACAGACCTTGTGAATAGGACCCCACAGTCATGGTTAAAAGAACCACACAGACCTGCTGAAAGGACCCCACAGTCCTGATGAAAAGAAACCCGCAGACCTTGTGAAAGGACCCCAAATTCTTGGTGAAAAGATCTCTCAGTCATGGTGAAAAGTACCCCACAGACCGGATGAAAAGTACCCCGCAGTCCTCTTACAAATGATTCCACAGTCTTGGTGCAAAGGAACCCAATGTCCAGGTAAAAATACCCCACAGTCCTGGTGAAAAGGACCCCACTTTTCTGGTGAAATGGACCCCAGATTCCTGCTGAATAGTACCCAAAGTCCTGATGAAAAGAAAACGTGGACTGGTGAATATGACACCACAGTCCTGGTAAATGGACCCCACATTCCTGGTGAAAAGTACCTCTCAGTCCTGGTGAAGGGACCCCAAGACCTGGTGAATGGGACCCCTAAATCTGCTGAAAAGGACCCACAGACCTGGTGAAAAAGACAACATCGTCCTCATGTAATGGACCCCATCATCCTGGTGAATAGGACTCCACAGTCCTGGTTAAAGGTATCGCACAGTCCTGGTGAAAGGATCCCACACTCCTGGTGAAAAGGAACTAACAGGCCTGGTGAATAGAACACCACCATACTGGTAAAAAGGACCCCAAATAATGAGGAAATATACCTCAGTGTCCTTGTGAATAGGACCCTGCTGACTTGGTGAAAACGAACCCAACTGTCCTGGTGCATAGGATCCCACAGTCCTGGTGAAATGATCTCACAGTCTTTGTGAAAAGGACCCAACAGTCCTGGTGAATAGGACTCCACAATCGTGGAGAAAGAGATGACCACAGTCCTGTAGAAAATCACCCAGAGTCCTGGTGACCTGGACACAAAGTCCTGGTGAATAGAACACCACAGACCTTGTGAATAGGACCCCACAGTACTGTTGAAAGGAACCCCAGAGTCCTGTTGAATAGGACACACAGTCCTGGTGAAAAGGACTCATGGACCTGTGATTAGGACCCCACAGACCTGGTGAATAGACCCCTCATTTCTGGTGAAAAGTTCCCAAGTCTTGGTGTATATACACCAAATTCCTGGTGAAAGTGACCCGACAATTCTGGAGAAAAAGACCCAGAGTCCTGGTGAAAAGAACCACACATTCATCGTGAAAAGGACTCCACTATCCTGGTGAATAGGACCCCACAGTCCTTTTGAACATCACAGCACAGTATGGCTGAATAGGACCCCAAATTTCAGGTGAAAATTTCATCAGATTCCGGGTGAAATGACTCCAAAGTCCTTGTGAATATGACCTCACTCTCTTCTTGAAATGTAACCCACAGTTCGGCTGAAAAGGGCCCACAGTCCTGGTGAAAAGAACCCCAGAGTTCTGGTTAATAGGACCCACATTTCTGCTAAAAGGAACCCAGATGTTTTTATGAAAAAAATCCCACATTACAGTTGACTTGACCCCACAGTCCTTGTGAGACGTACCCCAAGTGCTATTGAAGGGATCCCACAGTCCTGTTGATTGTGATCCCCTTGTCCTGGAGAATAGGACCCCAAAGTCCTGGTGAATAGGAGACCACAATCCTGGTTAAAAGGAGCCTACGTTCCTGATTGAATGGAACCCACAGTACTGGTCAAAATGACCCTAAAATAATGGTGAAAAGAACCCCACAGTCCTGGTTAAATGGACTTCACAGTGTTGGTGAAAAGGACCCCACAGTACTGGTGAAGTGACCCCACTGTCCTCGTGAAGGGAACCCACAGTCTTGGTGAATAGGACCCCAAATTCCTGGTGAAAACAACCCCGCAGTCCTCGTGAAAATAATCCACTGTCCTTGTGAAGGGTCACCACTGTCCAGGTGAAAAGGACCCGGAAGTCCTGTTGAAAAGAATTCACAGTCCTGCTGAAAGGACCCCACAGTCCTGGTGAAAATGTCCCAAGTCCTGGTGAAATAACCCCATAATCCTGGTGAAAAGACCTCACAGTCATGGTGAAAAGTACTCCAGAGCCTGGATGAAAAGTACCCCACAATCCTGTTAAAAAGGACCCCACATTCCTGGTGAAATGGAACCCAGTGTCGTGGTGAAAATAACCCACATTCCTGGTGAAAAGAATCCCACAGTGCTAGTGAAAAGAACTTAACAATGTTGGTGTAAAGGACATCACAGTACTGGTGATGTGAACCCACTGCCCCGGTGAAGGGAACCAACAGTCCTGGTGAATAGGACTACACAGTACTGGTGAAAACTACCCTGCAATCCTGGTGAAAATGACAACACAATCCTCGACAAAATAATCCACTGCCCTGGTGAAGTGACCCCATTGTCCAGGTGAAAAGGACACGGAGGTCATGGTGAAAAGACCCCACAGTCCTGTTGAAAGGACATCAGATTTCTGTTGAAAAGAACCCCACAGTCCTGGTGAACTGACCCCGATTTCCTGGTGAAAAGACCTCAGAGTCATGGTGAAAAGTACCCCACAGACCAGATGAAAAGTACCCCGCTATTCTGTTAAAAAAAGATTTCACAATCCTAGTGAAAAGGAAACCACTGTCCTGGTGAAAATACCCCTAGTGTTGGTGAAAAGTACCCCACAGTCCTGGTGAAATGGACCCCAGTCTCCTGCTGAATAAGACCCAAATTGCTTGAGAAAAGAACTCGTGGACCTGATGAATATTACACCACAGTCCTGGCAAATTGATCCCACATTCCTGGTGAAAATACCCCTCAGTCCTGGTGAAAGGACACCAAGTCCTGGTGAAAGTGACCCCGAATTCTGTGTAAAGGAGCCACAGGCCTGGTGAAAATGACAACACAGCCCTTGTGAAAAGGACCCCACAGTCATGCTGAATATGACCCCACAGTCCTGGTGAAAAGAACCAAGTCCTGTTGAAGGGATCCCACACTCCTGGTGAAAAGTAACTAACAGTCCTGGTGAATGGGACACCACCTTACTGGTAAATAGACCCCAAATTCCTGGTGAATTGTTCCTCAGAGTACTGGTGAATAGGACTCCACTGTCTTGGTGAAAAAGGACCCCACTGTCCTGGTGAATAAGATCCCACAGTCCTGGTGAAAAGATACCACAGTCTTGGTTAAAAACACCTGACAGTTCTGATGAATATGACCCCACAATCATGGAGACAAAGATGACCACAGTCCTGTAGAAAATCACCCCAAAGTCCTGGTGAATAGGACCCCAAAGTCCTTGTGAGAAAAACCCACAGACCTTGTGAATAGGACCCCCAAGTACAGTTGAATGTAACCCCAGAGTCCTGTTGAATAGGACACAGAGTCCTGGTGAAATGGAATCGTGGACATGATGATTAGGACCACACTGGTGAATAGACCCCTCATTCCTGGTGAAAAGTTCCCCATATTCCTGGTGAACATACCACAAATTTCTGGTGAAAGTGACCCCAAAATTCTGGCGAAATGGACACAGAATCCTGGTGAAAAGAACTACACATTCTTCGTGAAAAGGATCCCACAGTCCTGGTGAATAGGACTCCACAGTCATGTTGAACATCACAACACAGTACGGCTGAATAGGACCCCACATTCCTGGTGAAAAGGTCACCACAGTCCTGGTGAAATGACCCCAATTTCCTTGTGAATATAACCTCACGCTCTTGGTGAAATGTAACCCACAGTCCAGCTGAAGAAGACCCCACAGGCCAGGTGAAAAAGACTTCAGATTCCTGGTGAATTGGACCCACATTTCTGCTGAAAGGAACCCAGATATCCTTGTTTTCAGGACCCCACATTCCAGTCGAGTTGACCCCACATTCTTTGTGAAAATTAGCACAATTCCTAGTGAAGGGATTACACAGTCCTGTTGAATTTGACCCCACAGTCCTGGGGAATAGGACCCAGTGTCTTGGTGAATAGGACCCCACAGTCCTGGTGAAAATGACCCTACATTTCTGATGAATGGGACCCCACAGTTCTTGTCAAAAGGACCCCACAGTCCTGCTGAAAAATACCCCACAGTTCTGTTGAAAAGACCACAGTGTCCTGGTGAAAAAACCCCACACTCCTAATTAAAAGGACGCATATTCCTGGTGAAGGGGTCCCGATCCTTGCGAAAAGGACCCGAGAATCCTGGTGAAAATGACCCCACATCCTGGTGAATAGGAACCCTCAGTCTTGGTGAATAGGACTCCACATTAATGATGAAAGGGATCCCACAGTCTTGGTGAAAACGATCCCATATTCCTGTTGAAGATTTCCTAGTATCCTTGGGAAAATGACCCCAATGTCCTGGTGAAATGGACACCACATTTCTGGTAATGAGATCCCACAGTCTGGTGAAAATGACCCCAAAGAACTGGTTGAAGCATGCCAAATTCCTGGTGAATAGGACGTCACAATATTGGTGAAAATTAACTCACAGTCCGGCTGAAAAGGACCCCACAGTCCTGCTGAAAAGAACCCTACATTCCTGGTGAAAAGGACTGCACAGTCATAGTTAAAATACAACACATTCCTGGTAAATAGGATCCATCAGTCTTGGAGAAATGTACACAAAAGTCCTGGTAAAAACGACCCCACAGTCCTGGTGAATAGGATCCCACAATTCTGTTGAAAATGAGCCACAGTTCTGGTTAAAAGGATTCCTCAACCTTGTGAAAAAGACCCCGCAGTCCAGGTAGAGGAACCCTACAGTCCTGGTGAAATTACCTCACAGTCCTGGTGAAAAGAATAACACCGTCCTGGTGAATACTACCCGATTGTCCTGTTGAATAGGACCCCACAGTAATTGTGCAAAAGGACCCCACAGTCCTGATGATATGGACCCCCGTATTTCTGGTCAAAAGATCCCACAGTCCTGGTGAAATGTACCCCAATCCTAGTGAAAAGGACAAAACATTCCAGGTGAAAAGGATCCCACATTCCTTTTGAAAATGACCCCACAGTCCTGGTGAAAGGACCCCACAATTCTGGTGAATAGGATTCCACAGTCCAAATGAAAGTACCCCACAGTCCAGGGAAAAGGACCTCACAGTCCTGGAGAAGGGACCCCATATTCCTGGTGAAAAGGACCCCACAGTTTTGGTAAAGAGATCCCAGACACGTGTTGAAAAGGACCACACAGACCTGGTGAAAAGGATACTCACTCCCGGTGAAAAGAACCCCAAAGTCCTGGTGAAGGTATCCCATAGTCCTTTTGAAAGGACCAAAAAGTCATGGTCAAAAGGAACCCACAGTCCTGGTAAATAGGACCAAATATTCCTGGAGAATAGGACTCCACAATCCTGGTGAATAAACCCAAGTTATTGGTGAATAGGATCACACAGTCCTGATGACTAGGACCCCACAATCCTGCTGAAGGGACTCTACAGTCCTCGTCAAAGGACCCCAATATCCAGGTGTCAAGGACCACACAGTCCTGTTGAAATGATCACAAACTCCTGGTGAATGGGACCTCACAGTCTTGTTTAAAATTTCCCCACTGTCCGGCAGAAAGGACCACATAGTCTTACTGAAAAGTACCCTCCAGTCCTGGTGAATAAAACCACATATTCCTATTGAAAAGGACACCAAAATCCTGGTGAATAGGACGCCACAATCCTGTTGAAGGCACTCTACAGTCCTCGTCAAAGGACCCCAATATCCAGGTGAAAAGAACCACGCAGTCCTGTGAAAGGACACAAAAGTCCTGGTGAATCGGACCTAACAGTCTTGGTAAAAAGTACCCCACAGTCCAGCTGAAAGGAACACACAGTCGTTTTGTAAAGAACTCCAAGGTCCTGATGAAAATTCAGCAAAGTCGTGGTGAAAAGCACCCCAGAGTTCTGCTGAAAAAACCTAAAGTTCGAGTAAAAAAGAACTGACAGTCCTGGTAAAATGGATCCCACAATTTTGGTGAAAAGGACCCATATTCCTGGTGAAAAGGACCACACAGTCCTGGAAAAAAGGAACATACTGTTCTGGTTAATAGGAGCCCACAAACAAGATGAAAAGGAACCCACAGTCCTGGTGAATGGACCCCACATTCCTGGTGAAAAGACGCCACAATTCTGGTGAAAAAAAACCACAGTCCTAGTGAAAAGCACCCATGTTCCTTGTGAACGGATCCTGCTCCTTGTGAAAAGGACACCAGAATCCTGCTGAAAAGGACCCCAAATTTTTAGTGATTAGGTCCCACAGTCCTGGTGAATAGGACCCCACAGTAATGGTGAAAAGGAACCCAGAATTCTGGTTAAAACGACCCCGCATGCCTGTTGAAGAGTCCCTACAGTCCTGGGAAAAATGACTCCAATATCCTAGTGAAATGGACCCCACAGTCCTTGTGATTGAGAACTCAGAGTCATGGTAAAAAGGACCCCATATTCCTGTTGAAGGTGCCCTACACTCCTGGTGAGAAGGACCCCAATGTCCTGGTGAAAGTGACCCCACAGTGCTGGTGAAAATTACGCCAATGTTCTGGTGAAAGAACCCCGAAGGTCTGGTGTATATGATTTCACAATATAGGTGAAAATTATCCCACAGTCCGACTGAAAAAGACCCCACAGGCCTGATGCATTGAACTCCACAGTACTGGTGAAAATGACTACACAGTCCTGGTTAAAATGCACCACAGTCCTAGTAAAAAGGGCCCCTCAATCCTGGTTTAAAGGACTCCAAAATCCTGTTGAAAAGGACCCCACAGTCGTCATAAGTAGGGCCCCGCAAACATGGTGAAAAACACACCACAGTCCTGATGAAGGTACTCCAGGAATGTGTGAAAAGCCCTCACCATCCTTGTGAAAATGACACCAGAGTTCTGGTCAAGGGACACCACAGTCCTGGTGAAAAAGACCCCACAGACGAGGTGAAATACACAACCATATTCCTGCTGAATAGGACCCCACAGTACTGGTGAAAAGTACACCAGAGTCCTGGTGAAAAGGACCCAATAGTTCTGGTGAATAGGATCCCACAGTCCTGGTGAAAAAGACCCACAGTCCTGGTGAAATTACACCAGAGTCTTGGTGAAAGGACCCCAAAGTACTGCTGAGTAGGACCCCACAGTACTGGTGAAAAGTACCACACTGTCCTGGTGAAAAGTACCAAATAATCCTGGTGGATGGGACCCAACAGTCCTGGTGAATAGGAGCCCACAGTCCTGGTAAAAAAGACCAACACTCCTGGTGAAAATTTCAACACAGTCATGGTGAAAAGGACCCCACAATTCTGTTGAATAGAACCTTCCAGGCCTGGAGAGAAGAACCCCACAATCCCGGTGAATAGGACCTCACAATTCTGGTGAAAACGACTTACAGTCCTGGTGTAAAGGACACCACAGTCCTGGTGACAAGGACCCACATTCCTGGAAAAGGGACACCACAGTCCTGTTCAAAAAACCCCAACAGTCCTGGTGGAATGGACCCACATTCCTGGTAAAGGGAAAACACAGCCCGGGTGAATAAAAACCCACAGTCCTGAGGAAGGAACTGCACAGTCCCTGTGAGAAGGACAAAATAGTCCTGGTGAAGGGACCTCACACTCCTGGTGAAAAGACCCCACTGTCCTGGGGAAAAGGACCTCACAGTCCTGATGAAAAGAACTCCACAATCCTGGTGAATAGGACTATACTGTCGTGGTGAAAAGGACCTCACAATGCTGGTGAAAAAAGCCCACAGTCCTGGTGAAAGAAAACTGCAGTCCTAGTGAAAAAGACGCATATTTTGGGTAAAGGGATCCCACTCTTTTTGTAAAGGACTGCAGAATCCTGGCGAAAAGGTCCCCACATTCCCAGTGAATAGGCAACCAAAGTCTGGTGAATACGACCCCACAGTAAAGGTGAAAGGGACACCACAGTCCTGCTGAAAATGACCTCATATTCCTGTTGAAGAGTCCCTAGATTACTCAGGAAAATGACCCCAATGTCCTGGTGAAATGGACCCCACTGTCCTGGTGAATAAGACCCCACAGTTCGGTGAAAAGGACTCCACAGTCTTGATGAAATGACCACATAGTCCTGGTGAACATAACCCCAATATCTTGGTGAAAAGGACCCCACAGTGCTGGTGAAATGGGCCCCACAGTCCTGGTGAAAGGACCCCAAAGTTCTGGTGAATGGGACCTCAAAATGTTGGTGAAACGTACCCCACAGTCCAACTGAAAATGTTCCCACAGTCCGGGTGAAAAGAAACCCACAGTCCTGGTGGAAAGCACTACACAATCCTGTTAAAATACACCACATTCCTGGTAAATAGGACCTCTCAGTTAGGGAGAAATCCGCCCAACAGTCCTGCTAAAAACGTCACCACAGTCCTGGTGAATAGGATCTCACAATTCTTGTGAAAATGACCCACAGTACTGGATAAAAGGACTCCTCAGTCCTGTTGAAAAAGACCCCAAGGTCCTGGTAAAGAGACCTCACAGTACTGGTGAAAATTACCTCACAGTCCTGGTGAAAAGGATACCACAGACCTGGTGAATTCTACCCGTCAGTCCTGTTGTATAAGACTCACAGTACTTGTGAAAAAGGACCCCACAATCTTGATAAATTGACCCCACATTTCTGGTCAAAAGGACCATACAATCTTGGTGAAAAGTACCTCAATTCCTGGTGAAATGGACCAACGAGTCCAAGTGTGAAGGATCCCACATTCCTTTTGAAAATGACCATATAGTCCTGGTGAAAAGGATACCACAGTCTTGGTGAAAGGACCCCACAGTTGGGGTTAAAGGTCCAAAAAGTCCTGGTGAGCAGGACCTCACAGTCTTGGTTAAAATTACCCCACTATCCGGCTCAAAGGACCACAGATTCTCCAGTCCTGTTGTAAAGGACCCCAGAATCCTTGTGAAAATTCACCACAGTCCTGGTGAAAAGGACCCCACAGTCCTTGTGAAATGTACCACAAGTCCTGGTGAAAAGAACCAAACTGTCCAGGTATAAAGGATCACACATTTCTTTTGAAAATGACCAGATAGTCCTGGTGAAAAGGACACCACAGACCTGGTTAAAGGATCCCAAATAGGGGTGAAAGGACCCAAAAGTCCTGGTGAATAGGACCTCACATTCTGGGTTAAAGTACCCCACAGTCCTGCTGAAAGGTCCACAGTGTCCTGGTAAAAATTCACCACAGTCCTGGTGAAAATAACCCCACAGTCCTGGTGAAAAAGACCCAAAGACCTGGTTAAAAGGAACCCACAGACCTGTTGGAAAGAATCCCACAATTTTAGTGAAAATGATCCACATTACTGGTGAAATTGACCCCACAGTCCTGGAGAAAAAGACCACCCAGTCCTGGTAAATAGGACCGTACAAACCAGGTGAAAAGGACCCCAGAGTCCTGGTGAAGGGACCCCATATTCCTGGAGAAAATACCCCAAATTTCTGGTGAAAAAGACCTAACAGTCCTGGTTGAAAGGAACCTACAGTCCTGGAGAAAAGACCCCACAATCCTGGTGAAAAAAAAAAAACAAACAGTCCTAGTGAAAAGGACCCATAAACCTGGTAAAGGGATCCCTCTCCTTGTGAAAAGGACCCAAGAATCCTGGTGCAAATGACCCCACATACCTGGTGATTAGGATCTCACAGTCCTGGTGAATAGGACCACACAGTAATGGTGAAAAGAACCCCAGAGTCCTGGTGAAAGGACCCCACACTCCTGATGAAGGGACCCCATAATCCCGGTGAAAAGTACCTCACATTCCTGGAGAAGAGACCCCAAATTCATCGTGAAAAGGTCCCCAGAGTTTTGGTAAAGTGACCCCACATACGTGGTGAAAAGGATCACACAGTCCTGGTGAAAGTGATACTCACTCCCGGTGAAAAGTACCCTAATGCCCTGGTGAAGTGATCCCACAGTCTTGGACCCCAAATTCCTGGTGAAAAGACCGCACAGTCCTGGTGAAAAAAAACCCACATTCCTAATGAAAAGGACCCATATTTCTAGTAAACAGATATCACTTCTTGTGAAAAAGACCCCAGAATCCTGGTGAAAGGACCCCACATTCTTGGTGATTATTATCTCACAGTCCTGGCGAATAGGACACCACAGTAATGCTGATAAGTACCCCGGAGTCCTGGTGAAAATGACCCCACATTCCTGTTGAACGTTCCCTACAGTCCTGGAAAATGACCCCAATGTTCTGGTGAAATGGACCCCACAGTCCTTGTGATTAAGATCCCAGAGTCTTGGTGAAAAGGACACCATATTTCTGTTGAAGGTACCCCACAGTCCTGGTGAGAAGGACCCCAAAATGTCCTGGTAAAAAGGACCCCACTGTCCTGGTGTAAAATACCCCACAATCTTAGGGAAAGAACCCCAAAGTTCTGGTGAATTTTACCTCACAATATAGGTGAATAGTACCCCACAGTCTGGCTGAAAATGACCCAACAGTCCTGTTGAAATGAACTTCACAGTCCTGGTGAAAATGACTACACAGTCCTAGTAAAAACATAAAACAGTCCTGGTAAAAAGACCCCTCAGTCGTGATTAAATATAACCAAATATTCTGGTAAAAAGGACCCAACATACTGGTGAATAGGACCCCAAAATTTTTGTGAAAATGACCCACCGTCCTGGTTTAAAGGACTCCACTGTCCTAGTGAACAGGACCCCACAGTCCTGATAAATAGGACCCCACAAAACTGGTGAAAAAGACAACACCCTCCTGGAGAAGTTACTCTAGGCTTTGGGAAAAGGACCTTACCATTTTTTGAAAATGACCCCAGAGTCCTGGTGAAGGGACCCCACAGTTCTGGTGAAAAGGACCCCACAGTCATGGTGAAAATGACGACCACAGTCCTGCTGAGTAGGATCCCAGAGTACTGGTGAAAAGTACACTATAGTCCTGGTGAAAAGGACCCAATAGTCCTGGTGAACAGGATCCCAGTCCTGGTGAATAGGACCCCACAGTCCTGGTGAAAAAGAGCCACAGTCCTGGCGAAAATTACACCGCATTCATGGTGAAAAGGACCCCACAATTCTGGTGAATTGGACCATTCAGTCCTGGTGAAAAGGACACCAAAGTCCCGGGGAATAGGACACCACAATTCTGGTGAAAACGACCCAGAGTCCTGCTGTAAAGGACAACACAGCCCTGGTGAAAATGACCCACATTCCTGGTAATGGGACACCACAGTCCTGGTGAAAAAAGACCAGACTGTCCTGGAAGAAAGGACCCACATTCCTGGTGAAGGGACAACACAGTCCGGGTGTATGAAAACAAACTGTCCTGAAGAAGGGAATCCACAGTCCCGGTGAAAACGACAACATAGTCCTGGTGAAGGGAGTCCTGGTAATAAGGACCTAACAGTCTTAATGAAAAGGACCCCAAAGTCCTGTTGAATAGGACACCACAGTCCTGGTGAGTAGGACTTCAGAATACTGGTAAAAAGGACCCCTCAGTCCTGATGAAAAGGACTCCAGAGTCCTGGTGAATAGGACCTCACTGTCCTGATAAAAAGGAACCCACGGTCCTTGTGAAAACCCTCAGAGTCGTGGTGAAAGAACCCACAGTCCTAGTCAAAAAGACCCATATTGCTGGTAAACGGATCCCGCTCTTTGTGAAAAGTACACCAGAATCCTGGTGAAATGTACCCCACTTTCCTGGTGAATAAGAACCCACAGTTCTGGTGAATAGGACCCCACAGTAATGGTGAAATTGACCCCACAGTCCTTGTGAAAATAACCCCATATTCCTGTTGAAGAGACCTTACAGACCTGGGGAAAATGACCCCAATGCCCTGATGTAATGGATCTCAGAGTCCTTGTGATTAAGACCCCAGAGTCTTGGTTAACAAGACCCCATATTCCTTTGAAGGTACCCTACAGTACTGGTGAGAAGGACTCCAATGTCCTGTTGAACAGGAACCCACAGTCCTGATGAAATGTACCCCACAGTCCTGGTGTACAGAACCCCAAATTTCTGGTGTATATGACCTCATAATACAGGTGAATTGTACCACACGGTCCAGCTGAAAAGGACCCCACAAGCCCGGTGAATTGAACCCCACAGTCCTAGTGAAAATGACTACAGAATCCTGGTTAATATACACCACAGTCTTGGTAAAAAGGTGCCCTCAGTCCTGGTGATATGTACCCAAAAGTCCTGGTGAAAATGAATCCACAGTTCTCGTAAATAAGACCCCAAAAACCTGGTGAAAAAAACACCACAGTCCTCGTGAAATTACTCCAGGATTCTGTGAAAAGGAAATCACCATCCTTGTGAAAATGACACTAGAGTACTGGTGAAGGAATCCCACAGTCCTGGTGAAAAGGATCCCACAGTCGTGGTGAAAATGGCGACCACAGTCGTGGTGAAAATGGCGACCACAGTCCTTCTGAATAGGACCCCACAGTACTGGTGAAAAGTACCCTGCAGTCCTGGTGAAAAGCACCCCATAGTCCTGGTGAATAGGTCCCCAATATCCTCGTGAATAGGACACCACAATCCTGGTGAAAAAGAACAACGATCCTTGTGAAAAGTACACCACAGTCCTGTTGAAAAAGTCCCTATATTTCTGTTGAATAGGACCCCGCATTCCTGGTGAAAAGAAACTCAGTGTCCTGGTGAATAGGACCTCATAGTCCTGGTGAAGAGACCCCACATTCCTGGTGAAAAAGACCCCACAGTCCTGGTGAAAGTCCTCCACAGTTCTATGAAAAGGACCTCACTGTCCTTGTGAAAATGACACCAGATTACTGTTGAAGGGTCTAGACAGTTCTGGTGATTTGTACTCACATTCCGAGTGAAAAAAAACAAAGTTCTGGCACAAAGGAACCCACAGTCCTGGTGAGAAAGATCCCATAATTCTGGTGAAAATGACCCACATTCCTGGTGAGAAGGACTCCAGAGTCCTGGTGAAAAGGACCCCACAGTTCGGTGATTAGGATCCCCCAGTCATGTGAAAAGAAACACACAGTCCTGGTGAATAGGACCCCACAATTCTTGTGAAAACGACCCACAGTCCTGGTGAAGTGACCCACACACTGATGAAAAAAAACACAAAGTCGTGGTTAAAAGAGGAATACAGTCCTGCTGGAAATGACCCCACAGTACTGGTGAAAGGTACCCCGCAGTCCTTGTGAAAAGGAACCCAGAGTTCTGGTGAATAGGTCCCCAAAGTCCTCGTGAACAGGACCGCACAGTCCTGGTGAAATAGTACCACAGTCCTGTTGAAAAGTACACCACAGTCCTGGTGAAAATGACCCTACATTTCTGTTGAATAGGACCCCGCATTCCTGGTGAAAAGAATTCCACTGTCCAGGTGAATATTACCTCATAATCCTGGTTGAAGTGACCCCACATACCTGGTGGAGAGACCCGACATTCCTGGTGAAAATGACCTCATAGTGCTGGTGAAATTGACACCAGAGTCCTGGTGAAAAGACCCTAGGTTCTGGTGAAAATACCCCAAAAGTTCTAGTTAAAAGGATCCATGTTCCTGGTAAAGGTATCCTGCTCGATATGAAAACGACTCCAGAATCCTGGAGAAAAGATCCCCACATTCGTGGTGAATAGGAACCCACAGTCCTGGTGAAAACGACTCCACAATACATTGGTGAAAGGAAACCCACAGTCCTGGTTAAAATGAGCCCAAATTCCTGTTGAAAAGTTCCTAAGTTTTGGAAAAAATGATCCCAATGTCCTGTTGAAATGGACCCCAAAGTCCTGTTGAAAAATATCCCACCCCACAGTCTGATGAAAATTACCCCACAGTCCTGGTGAAAAGAACCTAACAGACCTGGTGAAAAGGACTACACAGTCCTGGTTAAAATACACCAGAGTCTTGGTAAATAGGACCCCTCAGTCCTGGAGAAATGTACGCAACATTCCTGGTAAAAACGACCCCACAGTCCTGGTGAATAGGATCCCACAATTCTGGTAAAATCATCCACAGTCCTGGTTAAAAAACTCATCAGTCCTGGTGAGAAAGACCCCAACGTCTGGTAAAGGTACCCCACAGTCCTTGTGAAACGTACCTCACAGTCCAGGTGAAAAGCATACCACCATCCTGGTGAATACTACCCGACAGTCCTGTTGAATAGGACCCTACAGTACTTTGAAAAAAGGACCCCATGGTCCTGATGAAATGTTCCCCACATTCCTGGTCAAAAGGACCCCACAGTCCTGGTGAAAACGACCCTACATTTCTGTTGAATAGGACCCCACTTTCCTGGTGAAAAGAATACCACTGTCCTGGTGAATAGGACCTCATAATCCTGGTTGACGGGACCCCTCATACCTGGTGAAAAGGCCCCACAGTCCTTGTGAAAATGACCTCACAGTGGTGGTAAAAAGGACCACAGAGTCCTGGTGAAAAGACACTAGAGTCCTGGTGAAAAAAAACCCACAGTCCTACTTAAAAGGACACATGTTCCTGGTGAAGGGATCCCGCTCGATGTGAAAACGACCACAGATTCTCGGTGAAAAGGGCCCAGCATTCCTGGTGAATAGGAACCCACAACCCTGGTGAAAAATACCCCACAGTAATGGTGAAAAAGAACCCACAGTCCTTAGAAAAATGAGCCCATATTCCTGTTGAAAAGTTCCTACAGTCCTGGGGATAATGACCCCAATGTCCTGGTGAAATGGAACCCAAAGTCCTGTTGAATAAGACCTCACAGTCTGGTGAAAATGACCCCACACTGCTAGTGAAAAGAATCCCACAGTCCTGGAGAAAAGGACTACACTGACCTGGTTAAAATACACCACAGTCTTGGTAAATAGGACCCCTCAGTGCTGCAGAAATGTACCCAACATTCCTGGTAAAAACGACCCCACAGTCCTGGTGAATAGGATCCCACAATTCTAGTAAAATGACCCACAGTCCTGGTTTAAAAGACTCATCAGTCCTGGTAAGAAAGACCACAACGTCCTGGAAAAGGGACCACACATTCCTGGTGAAAAGTTCCTCACACTCCAGGTGAAAAGGATACCACCATCTTGGTAAATACTACCTGAAAGTCCTGTTGAACGGGACCCTACAGTACTTGAGAAAAAGGATCATACAGTCCTGATGAAAGGATCCCCACATTTTTGGTCAAAACGACCCCAAAGTCCTGTTGAAAGCACCCAAGTCCTGGTGAAAATGAACAAATTGTACAGGTGAAAAGGATCCAACATTACTTTTGAAAATGACCCCATAGTCCTGGTGAAAAGGACCCCATAGTCCTGGAGAAATGGCCTCACAGTTCTGGTGAAAAGAACGCCACTGTCCTGGTGAAAAGGACCCCATATGCCGGGTGAATAGGACCCCAAAGTCCTCATAAATAGAGCCCCACTGTCCTGGTGAAAAAGAATCAGAGTCCTGGTGAAAATTATACCACAGTCCTGGTGAATACATCCCTACGTTTCTGTTGAATAGAACCCCGCATTCCTGGTGAAAAGAATCCCAATGTCCTGGTGAATATTACCTCATAGTACTGGTGAAGGGACCCCACATTCCTGGTGAAAAAGACCCCACAGTCCTGGTGAAGGTACTCCACAGTTCTATGAAAATGTCCTCACTGTCCTTGTGAAAATGACACCAGAGTCCTGTTGAAGGGACCCCAAAGTCCTGATGAATACCACAGACATTCCTTGTGAAAAAAACCCAAAGTCCTGGTAAAAAGGAACCCACAGTCCGGTTGAGAAAGATCCCACAATTCTGGTGTAAATGACCCACATTCCTGGTGAAAAGGACTCCAGATTGCTGGTGAAATGGACCCCACTGATCGGTGAAAAGGACCCCAAGTTCTGGTGAAAAGAATCACACAGTCCCAGTGAATAGGACCCACAATTCTTGTGAAATTGACCCCCAGTCCTGGTGAAAGGACCCCACAGTCCTGGTGAAAAAGACCACACATTCATGTTTAAAAAGATGACCACAGTCCTGCTGAATAGGACCCCAGAGGACTGCTGAAAAGTACCCTGCAGTCCTGGTGAAAAGGACCCTATAGAACTGGTAATTAAGACCCCAATGTTCTCGTGAATAGGACTTCACAGTCCTGGTGAAAAAGAACCACAGTCCTGGTAAAAAGTACACCACAGTCCTGGTGAAAAGAATCATACATTTCTGTTGAATTTGACCCGCATTCCTGGTGAAAAGAATCCCACTGTCCCTGTGAATAGGAACTCTTAATCCTGGTTGAATGGACCCCACATACCTGGTGAAAAGATTCCACATTCCTGGTGAAAATGACCTCACAGTGCTGGTGAAAATGACCCCAGAGTCCTGGTGAAAAGACCCTAGAGTCCTGGTGAAAAAAAAACACAACAGTTTTTAGTTAAAAGGGCCCATGTTCCTGGTAAAGGGATCCCGCTCGATGTGAAAACGACCCAAACTCCTGGTGAAAATGACCCCACATTCCTGGTGAATATGAACCCACAGTCCTGGTGAAAAGAACCCACAGTAATGGTGAAAGGGAACCCACAGTCCGGGTGAAAATGAGACAATATTCTGTTGAAAAGTCCCTAAAGTCCTGGGAAAAATGACCCCAATGTCCTGGTAAAATGGACCCCAAAGACCTGTTGAATAAGTCCCCACATTCCAGTGAAAAGGACCTCACACTCCTGGTGATAAGAATCCCACAGTCCCGGAGAGAAGTACTACACAGTCCTGATTAAAATACACCAGATTCTTGGTAAATAGGACCCCTCAGTCCTGCAGAAATGTACCCAACAGTTCTGGTAAAAACGACCCCAAAGTCCTGGTGAATAGGATTCCACAATTTTGGTAAAATGACCCACAATCCTGGTTAAAAAGACTCATCAGTCCTGTGGAGAAATACCCTACCATCCTGGTAAAGGGACCTCACAGTCCTGGTGAAAAGTACCTCACAGTCCAGGTAAAAGGATACCACCATCCTGGTGAATACTACCCGACAGTCCTGTTGAATAGAACCCTACAGTATTGTGAAAAAGGATCCCACAGTCCTAATGAAATGGTCCCCACATTTCTGGTCAAAAGGAACCCAAAGTCCTGGTGAAAAATACCCCAAGCCCTGGTGAAAATTACCAAACACTCCAGGTGAAAGGATCCAACATTCCTTTTGAAAATGACCCCATACTACTGGTGAAAAGGACCCCACAATCCTGGAGAAAGGAGCCCAGTGTTCTGGTGAATAGGACCCAACAGTCCTGATAAGGTGACACTACAGTCCAGTGAAAAGGACCTAACAGTCCTGGTGAATGGACCCCACATTCCTGGGGAAATGACCCCGGACTTTTGATAAAGTGACCAAACACACTTGGTGAAAAGGACCACTCAGTCTTGGTGAAAAGGACACTCACTTCAGGTGAAAAGTACCTCAAAGTCCTGGTGAAGGCATCCAATAATCCTGGTGAAAGGACGTAACAGTCATGGTGGGAAGGAACCCAAAGTCCTGGTGAATAGGACCACATATTCCTGGTGAATAGGACCCTACAGTTCTGGTGAATAGCACCAATATTCCTGGTGAAAAAGAAAAAAAAAAAAAAAAAACGAAAGTCCTGGTAAAAAGAAACCCACAGTCCTGGTGAGAAAGATCCCACAATTCTGGTGAAAATGACCCACATTCCTGATGAAAAGAACTCCAGAGTCCTGGTGAAAATAACACCACATTTCGGTGACAAGTACCCCCCAGTTCTGGTGAAAAGAATCACACAGTCCCAGTGAATAGGACACCACAATTCTTGTGAAAACGACCCACAGATCTATGAAGGGACCCCTCAGTCCTGGTGAAAAAGACCACACATTCGTGGTTAAAAAGAGGACCACAGTCCTGCTGAAAAGGACCCCATAGTACTACTGAAAAGTACCCCCATTCTTGGTGAAAAAGACCCCATTGTCTTGGTGAATAGGTCGCTAAAGTCCTCGTGAATAGGACCCCACTGTCCTGCTCAAAAAGTACCACAGTCCTGGTGAAAAGTACACCAATGTCCTGGTGAAAAGTACCCTACATTTCTGTTGAATAGGACCCCGCATTTCTGGTGAAAAGAACCCCACTGTCCTGGTGAGTAGGACCTCAAAATCCTGGTTGAAGTGACCCCACATACCTGTTGAATAGACCCCAATTTCCTGTTGAAAATGACCTCACAGTGCTGGTGAAATGACCCCAGAGTTCTGGTGAAAAGACCCTAGAATCCTGGTGAAAAAGACACAACAGTCCTAGTTAAGAGGACCCATGTTCCTGGTAAAGGGATCCCGCTTGATGTGAAAACGATCCCAGAATCCTAGTGAAAAGGGCCCCACATTACTGGTGAATAGGAACCCACAGTCCTGGTGAAAAAGACCCCACAGTAATGGTGAAAGGGAACCCACAGTCTTGGTGAATATGAGCCCATATTCCTGTTGAAAAGTTCCTTGAGTCCTGGGGGAAACGACCCCAATATCCTGGTGAAATGGAACCCAAAGTCCTCTTGAATAAGATCCCACAGCCTGGTGAAAATGACCCCAGAGACCTGGTGAAAAGAACCCCACAGTCCTGGTGAAAAAGACTACACAGTCCTTGTTAAAATACACCTGAGTCTTGGTAAATAGGACCCCTCAGTCCTGGAGAAATGTACTCAACAGTTCTGGTAAAAATGACCCCGCAGTCCTGGTGATTAGATCCCACAATTCTGGTAAAATGACCCACAGTCCTGGTTAAAATGATTCATCAGTTTTGGTGAGAAAGACCCCACCGTCCTGATTAAGACAACCCACAGTCCTGGTGAAAAGTATCTCACAGTCCAGGTGAAAATGATAATACTGTTCTGGTGAATATTACCCGACAGTCCTGTTGAATAGAACCCTACAGTACCTTTGAAAAAGGATCCCACAGACCTGATATAATGGTCCCCACATTTCTGATCAAAATGATCCCAAAGTCCTGGTGAAATATACCACAAGTCCTGGTCCAAATGAGAAAACTGTCCAGGTGTAGAGGATCCCACATTCCTTTTGAAAATGACCTCATAGTCCTGGTGAAAATGACCCCATAGTCGTGGACAAAGGGCCCCACTTTTCTTTGGAATAGGACCCCACAGTCCTGAGGAAGCGACTCCACAGTCATGGTGAGAAGGACCTCACAGTCCTGTTGAAGAGGCCCCACATTCCTGGTGAAAAGGACCCCAGAATTTTGGTAAAGTGACCCCATATACGTGGTGAAAAGGACAACTCAGTCCTGATGAAAAGGACACTCACTCCCAGTGAAAAGTACCCCAAAGTCCTGGTGAAGACATCCAATAGTCCTGGTGAAAAGACCTAACAGTCATGGTGAAAAGGAACCCAAAATCCTGGTGAATAGGACCACGTATTTCTAGTGAATAGAACCCCACAGTTCTAGTGAATCTGACAGCCCATTCGGGGTGGAAGGGACTCTACATTCCTGGTGAAAGTACCCCAATGCCCAGGTGAAAAGGACCCCACAATAGCGTTTAAAGGACCTCAAGATCCTGGTGAATACGAGGTCACAGACTTGGGTAAAAGTGCCCCACTCTCCCACTGAAAGGAGCACAAAGTCCTGGTGAAAAGGACCTGGTGAAACGGACCTCAGTGTCCTGGTGAAAATACACCACATTCCTGGTGAAAAGGACCCCACAGTCCTGTTGAAAAAACCCAAAGTCGTGGTAAAAAGGAACCCAAAATCCTGATGAAAAGGATCCCACAATCTGGTTAATGTGACCCACATTTCTGATGAGAAGGACCACACAGTCCTGGTAAAAAAATCACAGAGTCCTGGTAAATAGGATCCAACAAACCTGGTGAAAAAGACCCCAAACGCCTGGTGAAGGTACTCCACTCTTCTGTGAAAAGGAATTCATGGTCCTTTTGAAAATGACACAAGAGTCCTGATGAAGGAACCCCACAGTCCTGGGGAAAAGGACCCCACATTCGTGGTGAAATAGACAACCACAGTACTGCTGAATTGGACACCACAGTACTGGTGAAAAGTAGACCAATATCCTGGTGACAAGGACCCCATTGTCCTGAAGAATAAGACTCCACACTCCTGGTGAATGTAACCCCAGTGTCCTGGTGAAAAGGACCCTACAGTTTGGTGACTAGGACCCCCCATTCCTGGTGAAAAGAACACCAGAGTCCCGGTGAATAGGATCCCAGAATTCTTCTGAAAATGAACCACAGTACTGGTGAAGGGACCCCACAGTCCTGATGAAAAAGACCACACAGTCATGGTTAAAAAGACGACCACAGTCCTGCTGAAAAGGACCCCACAGTACTGGTGAAAATACCCCACAGTCCTGGTGAAAAGTACCCCATATACCTGGTGAATAGGCCGCCAATGTCCTCGTGAATAGGACCCCACTGTCCTCATTTAAGAAGAACCAGAGTCCTGGTGAAAAGTACACCACAGTCCTGTTGAAAATGCCTGTACATTTCTGTTGAGTAGGATCCCGCATTTCTGGTGAAAAGAATCCCACTGTCCTAGAGAATAGGTCCTCATGGTCCTGGTGACCACATTCTTGGTGAAAGAGACCCTACAGTTCTGGTAAAGGTACTCCACAGTTCTCTGAAAGGTTCTCACAGTCTTGTGAAAATGACACCAGAGTCCTGTTATCAGACCCCACAGTCCTGGTGCATAGCACCCATATTCCTGGTTAAAAAACCCAAAGTCCTGATAAAAAGGAACCCACAGTCCTGGTGAGAAAGATCCTACTATTCTGGTAAAAATGGCCCACATTCCTTGTGAAAAGCACTCCAGAGTTCTGGTAAAAAGGACCCCACAGTTTGGTGACAAGGACCCCCCAGTTCTGGTGAAAAGAACCACACAGTCCTGGTGAACAGGACACCACAATTCTTGTGAAAACGACCCACAGTCCTGGAGAAGGGACCCCACACTCCTGGTGGAAAATACCACACAGTCGTGGTTAAAAAGATGACCACAGCCCTGCTGAAAAGGACCCCACATTATTGGTGAAATTACCCCGCAGTCCTGGGAAAAGGACCCAAAATCCTAGTTATTAGGTTCCCAATGTCCTCGTGAATAGGACCCCACAATCCTGCTGAAAAAGAACCACAGTCCTGGCCAAATGTACACCACGGTCCTGGTGAAAACGTCCCTACATTTCTGTTGAATATGAACTCGCATTCCTGTTGAAAAGAAACCCAGCGTCCTGGTTAATAGGACCTCATAGTCCTGGTGAATGGACCCCAAATTCCTTGTGAAAAAGACCCCAGAGTCCTGGTTAAGGTACTCCAGAGTTCTGTGAAAAGGACTTCACTCTCCATGTGAAAATGACACCAGAGTCCTATTGAAGCGTCCCCTCATCCTGTTGAAAAATCCCTACAGTCCTGGGGAAAATGACCCCCATTTTCTGATTAAATGAATCACACAGTCCTCGTGAATAAGACCCCACAATCTGGTAAAAAGTACCCCACAGTACTGCTGAAAAGTACCCCGAAGTCCTGGTGAAAAGAACCACACAGTCCTGGTGAAAAGAACCCCACAGTCCTGGTGAAAAGGACCACACAGTACTGGATAAAATACACCACATCCTTGGTAAATAGGACCCCTTAGTCCTGGAGAAATGTACACAACAGTCCTGGTAAAACGACCCCACAATTTGTGTGAATAGGATCCCACAATCCTGGTAAAATGACCCACAGTTCTCTTTAAAAATACTCATCTGTCCTGGTGAGAAAGACCCCACTGTCCTGGTAAAGGGACCCCACACTCCTGGTGAAAAATACCTCACAGTCCAGGTGAAAAGTGTACCACCTTCCTTGTGAATACTACCCAACAGTCCTGTTGAATAGGACCCTACAGTACTTTTGAAAAAAGACCCCACATTCCTGATGAAATGGTCGCCACAATTCTGGTCAAAAGGAACCCAAAGTCCTGGTGAAATGTACCCCAAGCCCTGGTGAAAATTACCAAACACTCCAGTTGAAATGAATCCCACATTCCTTTTGAAAATGACCCCATAGTCCTGGTGAAAAGATCCCAGTCCTGGTGAAAGGACCGCACAGTGCTGGTGAATAGGACCCCACAGTCCTGATTAAGGGACCCCACAATCCCGGTGAAAAGTACCTCACAATCCTTTGAAGGGACCCCACATTCCTGGTGAAAAGGAACCCAGAGTTTTGGTAAAGTGACCCCACACACGTGGTGACATGGACCACTCCGTCCTGGTGAAAAGGACACTTACTCGCGGTGAAAAGAATCTCAAAGTCCTGGTGAAGGCATCCAATAGTCCTGATGAAAACACCTAAAAGTCTTCGTGCAAAGGAACTCACAGTCATCGTGAATAGGACCACATACGACAGGTGAATGGGACCCCACATTTCTGGTGAATATGAAGGCACATTTCAGTTGAAGGGACTCTACAGTCCTGGTGAAAGTACCCCAATGTCCAGGTGAAAATGACCCCACAGTCCTGTTTAAAGGACCTCAATGTTCTGGTGAATATTACATCACAGACTTGGTTAAAATTACCTCACTCTTCCACTGAAAGGACCACAGAGTACTGGTGAAGAGGACTCCCCAGTCCTGGAGAAATGGAACCCAGTGTCCTGTTGAAAATACACCACATTCCTGGTGAAATGGACCCCACAGTCCTGCTGAAACAACCCAAAGTCGTGGTAAAAAGGAAACCAAATTCCTGGTGAAAAGGATCCAACAATCTGGTGAAAATTACCCACATTAATAGTGAAAATGACCCCACAGTCCTGGTGAAAAGGACCACACAGTCGTGTTGAATAGGACACCACAAACCGGTGAGAAAACCCCAAAGTGCTGGTGAAGGTGCTCCACTGTTCTGTGAAAAGGAACTCACCATCCTTGTGAAAATGACACCAGAGTCCTGCTGAAGGGACCCCACAGTCCTGGTGAAAAGTACAACACATTCGTGATGAAAAGGACCCTACAATTCTGTGACTAGGAACCACCAATCGTGGTGAAAAGAATCCCACAGTCCCGTTGAATAGGACCCCACCATTTTTTGAAAACGACCAACAGTCCTGGTGAAGGGATCACAAAGTCCTGGTGAAAACGACCCCACAGTCCTGGTGAAGGTACTCCACAATTCTGTGAAAAGAACCTCACCGTCCTTGTGAAAATGACACCAGAGTCCTGTTGAAGGGACCCCACAGTCCTGGTGAAAAGCACCCACATTCCTGGTGAAAAAATCCAAAGTCCAGGTTAAAAGGAACCCACAGTCCTGGTGATAAAGATCCCACAATTCTGGTGAAAATGACCCGCATTCCTGGTGAAAAGGACTCCAGAGTCCTGGTGAACAGGACCCCACATTTTGGTGACTAGGATCCCCCAGTTATGGTGAAAGAACCACAGAGTCCCGGTGAATAGAACCCCACAATTCTTGTGAAAACGACCCGTCCTGGTGAAAAACACCACACCGTCGTGGTTAAAAAGAGGACCACAGTAATGCTGAAAAGGACCCCACAGTACTGCTGAAAAGTACCCCGCAGTCCTTGTGAAAAGGACCCCATAGTCCTGCTGAATAGGACCCCAATGTCCTCGTGAATAGGAATTCACAGTCCTGCTTAAAAAGAACCACAGTCCTGGTGAAAAGTACACCAATGTCCTGGTGAAAAGGACCTTACATTTCTGTTGAATAGGACCCCACATTCCTGGTGAAAAGAACCCCACTGTCCTGGAGAATAGGACTTCATAGTACTGGTGAAGGGACCTCATATTCATGGCGAAAAAACCCAACAGTCTAGGTAAAAGGACCCATGTTCCTGGTAAAGGAATCCAGTTGGATGTGAAAATGACCCAAGAATCCTGGTGAAAACGACCCCACATACCTGGAGAATATGAACCCACAGTCCTGGTGAATAAGACCCCACAGTAATGGTGAAAATGACCCCACAGTCCTGGTGAAAATGACCCCATATTCCTGTTGAAAAGTCCCTACAGTCCACGGGAAAAGTGACCCCATTGTCCTGGTGAAATGGACCCCACAGTCCTGGTAAATAAGACCCCACTGTCTGGTGAAAAGGACCCCACATTTCTGGTGAAAAGACCGCATAGTCCTGGTGAAAAGAACCCCAGAGTGTTGCTGAAAAAGGCCCCAAAGTCGTCGTTAAAAGAACCCCAAAGACCTGGTGAAAGGACCTCAAAGTCCTGGTGAATAGGACCTGACAATATTGATGAAAAACACCCCACAGTCCGGCTGTAAATGACCCCAGAGACCTGGTGAAAAGAACCCCACAGTCCTGGTGAGAAAAACCCTACAGTCCTGGTGAACGAACTACACAGTCCTGGTTCAAATACACCACAGTCTTGGTAAATAGGACCCCTCAGTCCTGGAGAAATGTACCAAAAAGTCCTGGTAAAAACGACTCAACATTACTGGTGAATAGGATCCCAAACTTCTGGTGAAAATGACCCACAGTCCTGGTTAAAAAGACTCATCAGTCCTGGTGACAAATACCCCACCGTCCTGGTAAATGTACCCTACAATCCTGGTGACGAGTACCTCACAGTCCAGGTGAAAATGATACAACTCTCCTGATGAATACTACACTACAGTCCTGTTGAATACTACCCTACAATACTTGTGAAAAAGGACCCCACATTCCTGATGAAATGGTCCTCACATTTCTGGTCAGAAGGACCCCAGAATCCTGGTGAAAAGTACCCCAAGTCCTGGTGAAAATTACCAAACACTCCAGTTGAAATGAATCCCACATTCCTTTTGAAAATGACCCCATAGTCCTGCTGAAAAGGACCCCAAGTCCTGATGAAGGGACCCCACAGTCCCGGTGAATACGACCTCACAGTACTTTGAATGGACTCCCCATTCCAGGTGAAAAGGGCTCTCACTCCCGGTGAAAAATACCTCAAAGTCCTGGTGAAGGGAACCCACAGTCCGGGTGAAAGGACCAAACAGTCTTGGTGAAAATGAACCCACAGTCCTGGTGAAGAGCACCACATATTCCTGATTAGTAAGACCACACAGTACTGTTGAATAGGACTGCACATTCCGGTTAAAGGGACTCTACACTCCTAGTGAAAGTACCCCAATTTCCAGGTGAAAGAACCCCATAGTCCTGGTGAAAGGACCTCAGTGTCCTGGTGAATACAACGTCACAGACTTGGTTAAAAGTACCCCACAGTCCCACTAAAAGGACAACAGAGTTCTAGTGAAAAGGACCTTCCAGTCCTGGTGAAATGGACCCCAGAGTCCTGGTGAAAATACACCACATTCCTGGTGACAAGAGCCCACAGTACTGCTGAAAATGCCTGAAGTCGTGGAAAAAAGGAACCCACAGTCCTGGTGAAAAAAATCCCATAATTCTGGTAAAAATGACCCACATTCATGGTGAAACCCATGACCCACAGTCCTGGTGAAAAGGACCACACAGTCCTGGTAAATAGGAACCCAGAAACCTGGTGAAAAAGTCCCCACAGTCCTGTTGAATGTACTCCACAGTTGTGTGAAAAGGACCGCACCATCCTTGTGAAAATTATACCAGAGTCCTGTTGAATGGACACCACAGTCCTGTTGATTAACACCTACATTCCTGGTGAAAAAATCCAAAGTCCTGTTACAAAGGAACCCACACTCCTGGAGAGAAAGATCTTACAATTCTGGTGAAAATGACCCACATTTCTGGTCAAAAGGACCCCAAGTCCTGTTGAAACGTACCACACAGTCCTGGTAAATAGGACACCACAAACCAGGTGAAAAGGAACCCACAGTCTTGGTGAACGTACTCCAGTGTTCTGTGAAAATGTTCTCACCATCCTTGTGAAAATGACACCAGAGTCCAGGAGAAGAGACCCCACAGTCCTGGTGAAGAGGAACCCACATTGCTGGTGAATAGGACCCCACAGTAATGGTGAAAGGGACCCCACATTCCTAGTGAAAATAACCCCATATTCCTGCTGAAGAATCCCTACAGTCCTGGGGAAAATGACACTAATGTCCTGGTGAAATGGACCCCACATTCTGGTGAAAAGGACCCCACAGTCCTGGTGAAATGACCGCCTAATCATGGTGAAAATAACCCCACAGTCTTGGTGAAAAAGACCCCACTGTCTTGGTTAAAAGGACCCCACAGTCCTGGTGAAAGGTCCTCAAATTCCTGGTGAATAGGACCTCACAATAATGGTGAAAAATACACACAGTCTGGCTGAAAAGGACCCCATATCGTGGTGAAAAGAACCCCACAGTCCTGATGAAAAGGACTACACAGTCTTGGTTAAAATACACCACAGTCCTGGTAAATAGGACCCCTCACTCCTGGAGAAATGTACCCAATAGTCCTGGTAAAAATGACCCCACTGTCCTGGTGAATAGGATCCCACAATTCTGGTAAAATGACCCACAGTCCTGGTTAAAAAGATTCATCAGTCCTGGTGAGAAAGACCCCACACTCCTGGTAAAGGGACCCCACAGTCCTTTTTAAAGTACCTCACAGTCCAGTTGCAAAGATACCACCGTCCTGGTGAATACTTCCCGACAGACCAGTTGAATTGGACCCTAAAGTACTTGTGAAAAAGAACCCCATCGTATTGATGAAATGATCCACACATTTCTGGTCAAAAGGACCCTGAAGTCCTGGTGAAAAGTACCCCAAGTCCTGGTGAAAATGACCCCAAAGACCTGGTGTAAAGAATCCACAGTTCTGGTGAATAGGACCCCAAAGTCCTGATGAAGGGACCCCACAGTCCAGTGAAAATGACATCACAGTCCTGGTGAAGGGACTCCACATTCCTGTTGAAAAGGATCCCAGAGGTTTGGTAAAGTGAACCCACATACGTGGTGAAAAGGACCAATCAGTCCTGGTGAAAAGGACACTGACTCCCGGTGAAAAGTACTTCAAATTCCTGGTGAAGGAATCCAATAGTCGTGGTGAAAGGACCTAACAGTCACGGTGAAAAGGAACCCACAGTCCAGGTGAATAGGACCACATATCCCTGGTGAATAGGACCCCACAGATATGTTGAATACAACAGCACACTCCTGTTGAAATGTTTCTACTGTCCTGGTGAAAGTACCCCAATGTCCAGGTGAAAAGGACCCCACAGTAGTGTTTAAAGGACCTCAAGATCCTGGTGAATACGAAGTCACAGACTTGGGTAAAAGTGCCCCACTCTCCCACTGAAAGGAGCACAAAGTCCTGGTGAAAAGGACCCCCCAGACCTGGTGAAATGGACCTCAGTGTCCTGGTGAAAATACACCACACTCCTGGTGAAAAGGACCCCACAGTCCTGTTGAAAAAAAACAAAGTTGTGGTAAAAAGGAATCCAAAGTCCTGATGAAAAAGATTCCACAATCTGGTTAAAGTGACCCACATTCCTGATGAGAAGGACCCCACAGTTCTGGTGAAAAGGACCACACAGTCCTGGTAAATAGGACCCCACAAACCTGGTGAAAAAGACCCCAAATTCCTGGTGAAAGTACTACACTGTTCTGTGAAAAGGAAATCACTGTCCTTGTGAAAATGACACCAGAGTCCTGGTGAAGGGACCCCACAGTCCTGGTGAAAAGGACACACATTCCTCATAAATGGACACCAAAGTCCTGGTGAAAAAGACACGACAGTCCTGGTGGAAAGGACTCACATTTCCGTTGAAGGCATCCCACAGTCCCGGTGAAAAACACCTCACAATCCTGGTGAAAAACCCAAAGTCCTAGTAAAAGGGAAACCACCATATTGGTGAAAACGATCACACAATTCTGGTGAAAGTGGCCCACAGTCCTGATGAAGGGACCCCATAGTCCCGGTGATAAGGACCTCCTATTCCTGTTGAAGAGATCCCACATTCCTGGGGAAACAGTCTCCACAGTCTTGGTAAATGGTCCCCACACTCATGCTGAAAAAGACCACACATTCATGGTGAAAATGTCCCTCACTCCCAGGGAAATGGACCCCAATACCCAGGTGAAGGGATCTCATAGTTCTGGGGAAAAGAAACCCCATCCTGGTGAATAGGACCCCACATTTCTGGTGAATAGGACCCCACAGTCCTGAGAATAACCTCAATGAATTGGTGAAAAGGACCCAAGTGTCCTGGTGAATATGACCACACATTCTGGTTGAAGGGACTCTACAGTCCTGGTGAAAGTACCTCAATGTCCAGGTGAAAAGTACACCACTGTCCTGGTGAAAAGACCTCAATGTCCTGGTGAACACGACCTCATAGCCTTGGTAAATGTACCCCACACTCCTGCTGAAAGGACCACAGAGTCCTAGTGAAAAGGACCCCACATTCCTCATGAAAAAGACCCCAATGTCCTGGTGAATGGACTCCACAGTCCTGGTGAATAGGACCCCACAATCCTGGTTAAGAGGACACAAAATTAGTGGTGAAACAAATTTCAATTCCTGGTGAAAATAACCCATATACCTGTTGAAGCTACCATACAGACCTGGTGAGAAGGTCCCCAATTTCCTGGTGAAAAGGACCCCACAGACCTGGTGAAAAGCCCACTGTCCAGTTGAAGGAACCCCAAATTTTTGGTGAATAGGACCTCACAATATGGGTGAAAAGTACCCCACAGTGCGACTGAAAAGGACCCCACAGTCCTGGTGAAATGAACCCCACATTCCTGTTGAAAATGACTGCACAGTCTTGTTTAAAATAAACCACATTTCTGGTAAAAAGGACCCCACAGTACTGGTGAATAGGACGCCAAAATTTTGGTGATAATGACCCACAGTCCTGGTTTAAAGGACTCCACAGTCCTGGTGAAAATTATCCCATATTTCCGGTAAATAGGACCCCACAAACTTGGTGAAAATAACAGCACAGTCCTGGTGAAGGTAATTCAGATTTCTGTGAACAGGAACTCACCTTCTTTGTGAAAATGACACAACAGTCCTGTTGAAGGGACCCCAGATTCCTGGTGAAAAGGACCCCATAGTCCCGGTGAATAGAACTCCACTTCCCTGGTAAATAGGACCAAGCAGTTTTAGTGGAAAAGACCCAGAGTCCTGGTGAAATGTACACCACATTCCTGTTGAAAAGACCCTACATTTCTGTTGAATAGTATCATGCAGTCCTGGTGAAAAGATCCCCACAATCCTGGTGAATAGGACATCATAGGAAACCTACATTCCTGGTGAAAAAAAACCCCACATTCCTGGTTAAAAGAACCCCAGAGTCCTGGTGAATAGGACCCCACAATTCTGGTGAAAATTACCCACAGTCCTGGTGTAAAGGACAATACAGTCCTGGTGAAAAGGTCCCACATTCTGGTGAAGGGACAGCACAGAGCAGGTGAATAAAATCCCACAGTCCAGAAGAAGGTATCCCAACGTCCCCGTGAAAAGGACCATATAGACCTGGTGAAGGGACCCCACATTCCTGGTGAAAAGACCCACTCATGGTAAAAAAAAAAAAAAAAAAAAAACTAACAGTCCTGGTGAAAAGAACCCACGTTCCCACGTTTCTGGTGACTAGGACCCCACAGTCCTGGTGAATAGGACCTCAGAGTACTGGTTAAATGACCCCGCAGTACTGATGAAAAGACCCCACATCCTGATGAAAAAACCCCACAGTCCTAGTGAAAAGAACCCATATTCCTAGTAAAGGGATCCCGCTCCTTGTTAAAAGGACCCCAAAATCCTGTTGAACTGGATCCCAGATTCTTGGTGATTAGGAACCCACAGTCCTGGTGAATAGGACCCCACAGTAATGGTAAAAAGGACCCCAGAGTCTGGTGAATGTGACCCCACATTTCTGTTGAAGAGTCCCTAGAGTCCCGCAGAAAATGACCCCAATATCCTGGTGAAATAGACCCCACAGTTCTGGTGAATAAGACCCCACAGTTCTGGTGAAAAGGACCCCACAGTCCTGGTGAAAAGAACCCCACAGTCCTGGTGAAAAGGACCTCATAGTCTTGGTGAAGGGACCACATATTCCTGGTGAAAAGACCCCACAGTCCTGGTGAAAAGGACTTTAGAGTCCTGATTAAAAGGACCCCACAGTCCTTATGAGAAGGACTCCAGAGTCCTGGTAATTAGGATGCCACTACCTGGGGAAAAGGACCCCACTATCCTGGTGAATGGACCCCACAATCCTGGTGAATAGGACCCCACATTCCTGTTCAATGGATCCCGCAGTTCTCGTGAAAGGACCACAATTCCTGGTTGATAGGACCCCATAGTTTTGGTGAAGAAAACTTAACAGTCCTGGTGAAAAGGACTCCATATTCCTGTTGATGGTATCCTACGGTTCTAGTGAGAAGGACCCTAAAGTCCTGGTGAAAGTGATCCCAGAATCCTGGTGAAAAGGACCCAATAGTCCTGGTGAATGAATCAAAAAGATCAGGTAAATAGGACCTCACAATATAGGTGACAATTACCCCACATTCCTGCCGAAAACGACCCCATTGGCCTGGTGAAATGAAACCAACAGTCCTGGTGAAAATGACTACACAGTCCTTGTTAAAATACACAACAGTCCTTTTAAAAAGGACACTTCAGTCCTGGTGAAATGTACTCAATAATCCTGATAAAAAGGACCCCACAGTACTGGGAAATATGACCCCACAATTTTTGTGAAAATGACCCACAGTCATGGTATAAAGTACTCCACAGTCCTGGTGAAAAGTTACGCAGGGTCCTGGTAAATAGGACCCCATAAGCCTGGTGAAATAGACACTGGAGTCCTGGTGAAGATATTCCAGGGTTCTGTGAAACGGACCTCAATCTCCTTGTGATAATGATTCCAGAGTTCTGGTGAAGGGACCCACAGTCTTGGTGAAAAGGACCCAAGAGTCGTGGTTAAAAAGACGACCAGATTCCTGCTGAAAAGGACGCGAAAGTACTGCTGAAATGTACCCCAAATTCCTGGTGAAAAGGACCGCATAGTCCTGGTGAATAGGACCCCACTATACTGGTGAAAAAGACCCTCAGTCCTGGTGAAATGTACACCACAGTCCTCCTTAAAATGAATAGGACCTTTCTGTTGAATAGGACCCCACATTTCTGGTGAAAAGAATTCCACAGTCCTGGTGACAAGGACTCTTCATTTCTGTTGAATAGGACCCTGCAGTCCTGGTGAAATGAACCACAGAGTTCTGGTGAAAAGGACCTCACTTTCCTGGTGAATGGACCCCACAGTCCTGTTGAATAAGACCTCACATTCCTGGTTAAAAGGACTCCACAGTCTGGGTAAAGGGACCCCACACTCGTGGTGAAAAAGACCACACAGCCTTGGTGAAAAGGACCCACACTCAGGGTGAAAAGGACCGAAAGGCCTGGTGAAGGGATCCCATGTTTCTGGTGTAAGGACATAACTGTTCTGGTGAAAAGGAACCCACAAACCTGGTGAGTAGGACCCCACATTCCTGGTGAATAGGACCCAAATTCCTAATGAATAACTTCAATGTATTGGTGAAAATGACCACACAGTCCTGATGAATAGGACCACACATTCCGGTTGAAGGGACTCTACAGTCCTGGTGAAAGTACCTCAATGTCCAGATGAAAATGACCCCACAGTCCTGGTGAAAGGACCTCAATGTCCTGGTGAATATGACCTCACAGAAGTGGTTATAATACCCGACAGTACGGCTGAAAGGACCACCGAGTCCTGGTGAAAAGGACCCCCAATTCCTGGTGAAAAAGACCCCAGAGTCCTGGTGAAAATACACCACATTCCTGGTGAAAAGGACTCCAAAGTCCTGGTGAAAAAAAAACGAACTGAAGATCAAAATGATCCCACAGTCCTGGTGAAAATGATCCCACAATTCTGGTGAAAACCACACACATTCCTGGAGAAAAAGGACCCCAAAGTCCTGGTGAAAAGGACCACACAGTCCTGGTAAATAGGACCCCACGAACCTGTTGAAAAGGACCCCAACGTCTTGGTGAAGGTACTCCACAATTCTGTGGAAAGGAATTCACCATTCTTGTGAAAATGACATCAGAGTCCTGTGAAAGGAACCCACATTCCTGGTGAAAAGACCCCACAGTCCTGGGGAAAAAGACCTAACAGTCCTGGTGAAAGGATACGACAGTCCTGGTGAAAGGATACGACAGTCCTGGTGAATAGGACCTCAGAGTACTGATATAAAGAACACCACAGTCCTGATAAGAAGGATCCTAGAGTCTTGGTGAATAAGACACCACTGTCCTGGTGAAACGGACCCCACAGTCCTGATGTAAATACTCCACAGTCCTGGTGAATGGAACCCACCGTCCTAGTGAAAAGGACCCCACAATAATGGTGAAAAGAACCCCACAGTCCTGGTGACTGACCCTACTTTCCTGTTGAAGATTCCCAACAGTACTGGGGAATATGACCCCAATGTCGTGGTGAAATGAACCACACAGTTCTGGTGAATAAAACCTTACACTACTGGTGAAAATGACCCCACAGTCCTAGTGAAAAGACCGCATAGTCTTAATGAAAAGAACCCCAGAGTCTCGTTGAAAAGGACCACAAGACCAGGTGAAAAGGACCAAACAGTCCAGGTGAGAAGGGCAACACATTCCTGGTGAGAAGGACCCCACAGTCCTGATGAAGGAACCCCACAGTCCCTGTGATAAGGACCTCACAGTCCTGTTGAAGGGTCCCCACATACCTGGTGAAAAGGAACCCACAGTCTTGGTAAAGGGACACTACACTCTTGGTGAAAAAGACCACATATTCCTGGTGAAAAAACCCTCACTCCCAGTGAAAAGGACCCCAAAGGCCTTGTGAAGGGATCCCATAGTTCTGGTAAAGGAAATAACAGTCCTGGTGAAAAGAAACCCAAAATCCTGGTGAATAGGACCCCACATTCCTGGTGAATAGGACCCCACAGTCCTGGTGAATAACCTCAAAGTATTAGTGAAAAGGGCTCAAATGTCCTGGTGAATACGACCACACATTCTGGTTGAAAGGACTGTACAGTCCTGGTGAAAGTACACCAATATCGAAGGAAAAGGACCCCAAGTCCTGGTGAAAGGATTTCATTGTACTGGTGAATACGACCTTGGAGTCTTGGTTAAAAGTACCCCACAGTGCGGCTGAAGGGACCACAGAATCCTGGTGAAAAGGACGCCCTCCAACCTGGTGAAAAGGACCCCAGAGTCCAGGTGGAAATACACCACATTCCTGGTGAAAAGGACCCTCCTACAATCCTGATGAAAAAACCCAAAGTCGTGGTAAAGAAAAAAAAAAAATCCTGATGAAAAGGATCCCACAATTCTGGTAAAAATGACCCCCATTCCTGGTGAAAAGAACCCCACAGTCCTGGTGAAATGGATCACACAGTCCTGGTAAATAGGACCCCACAAACCTGGTGAAAATGACACCACAGTCCTGGTGAAGGTATCCAAGGTTGTGTGAGAAGGACCTCACTGTCCTTGTGAAAATGACCTCAGAGTCCTGGTGAAGGGACCCCACAGTCCTGGTGAAAAGGATCCCACAGAACTGGTGAAAAGTACCCCTCAGTACTGGTAAAAAGGCCCCAATATTCCTCATGAATACGACCCCAGAGTTCTGATGAATAGGACCCAACAATCCTGGAAAAAATGAAAAAATGATCCACAGTCCTGGTGAATATTACACCACAGTCCTGGTAAAAAAAAAAAAAAAAAAAAAAAAAAGTGCTGGTGAGTACCACCCCACAATTCTGGTGAAAATGACCCACAGTCCTGGTGGAAAGGATGCACTTTACTGGTGACGGGACACCACAGTCCGGTTGAATAAAAACCACAGTCCTGAAGAAGGGATCCCACAGTCCCGGTTAAATGGATCACATTGTCCTGGTGAAGGGACCCCGATATCCTGGTGAGAAGACCCTACTCCTGGTGAAACGGACCTAACAGTCCTGGTGAGAAGGACCAGAGAGTCCTGGTGAATAGGACCCCATGGTCATGTTGAATAGGACCTCACAGTACTGGTAAAAAGGACCCCACAGTCAGGGTGAAAACTACCACACAGTCCTGGTAAATAGGACCACACAAAGCAGGTGAAAATGACCCCACAGACCTGGGGAAGGTACTCCAGATTTTGTTGAAAATGATCTCACCGTCCTTGTGAAAATGACACCAGATTCCTGGTGAAGGGACCCCACAGTCCTGGTGAAAAAAACCCCACAATCGTGTTTAAAAGGCTACCACATTCCTGCTGAAATAGACCTCCCAGTACTGGTGAAAAGTTCCCCACAGTCCTGGTGAAAATGACCCCATAGTTCTCATGAATAAGACCACAGATTCTTTGTGATAGGACCCCACTGTCCTGGTGAAATGGACCCCACAGTCCTGGTGAAAGGAACCCACAGTCCAAATGAAAATGACCCATATACCTGCTAAAGAGATCCCGGTCCATGTGAAAATGACCACAGAATCCTGGTGAAAAGTATGCCACATTCCTGGTGAATAGGAACCCGCAGTCCTGGTGAATAGGACCCCACATTCTTGGTAAAAATGACCCAGAGTGTTGGTGAAATGGACCTAACAGTCCTGGTGAAAGGACCCCACAGTCCTGGTGAATAGGTCCTCAGAGTACTAGTGAAAAGGACCCGAAATTTCTGATAAGAATAACCCCAGAGTCCTGGTGAATAGCACCCCACTGTCCTGGGGAAAAGCACCCCACAGTCCGGGTGATAGGAACCCATACTCCTGGTGAATAGGAAACGACAATAATGGTGAAAAGGACCCCGCATTCCTGGTAAAAATGACCGCACATTCCTCTTGAAGTGTCCCTAAACTCCTAGGGAAAATGACCCCAATGTCCTGGTGATATGGACCCCATTGTCCTCGTGAATAAGACCCCATAGTCTTGGTGAAAAGGACCCCACAGTCCAGGTGAAAAGACCGCATAGTCCTGGTAAAAAGAACCTCAAAATCTTGGGGAAAAGGACTACAAGACCTGGTGAAAATGACCAAATAATCCAGGTGAAAAGGATCCCACATTCCTGGTGAGAAGGAACACACAGTCCTTTAAAAAGACTCCAAAGTCCTGGTGAAAATGACACCACAATACTGGAGAATAGGACCACATATTCCTGATGAAGGGACCCCACACTCCCAGTGAAAAGAACCTCACACTCCTGTTGAAGGGACCCCACCTTCCTGGAAAAAATAACCCCACAGTCTTGCTAAAGGGACCCCACACTCGTGGTGAAAAAGACCACACAGTCCTGGAAAAATGAACCCTCACTCCCGGTCAAAAGTACTCCAAAGTTCTTGTGAGGAGATCCCATACTTCTGGTGAGAGGACATAACAGTCCTGGTGAAAAGGAAGCCATAATGAAGGTCAATAGGACCCCGCATTCATGGTGAATAGGACCCCAGAATCTCGGTGAATAACCTCAATGTAATAGTGAAAAGGACCCCACAGTCCTGGTGTATAGGACCCCACGTTCCAGTTGAAGGAACTGTACGGTCCTGGTGAAAGTACCCCAATGTCCAGGTGGAAAGAACCACACAGTTCCGCTGAATATGACCCCAAAATTCTGGTAAAAACGACCCACAGTCGTGGTGTAAATTACACCACAGTCCTGGTGGAAATTATCCACATTATTTGTGAAGAGACACCACAGTCCTGGTGAAAAACCCCACTACTGGTGAAAAGGACCTCACTGTCCTGGTGAAAAGAACCCCAGAGTAATGGTGAATAGGAACCACAGTCCTGGTGAATAGGACCTCAGAATACTGGTAAAAATGACCCCACAGTCTTGATGAGAAGGACACCAGAGTCCTGTTCAATAGAATCCCACTTTCCTAGTGAAAAGAATCCCACAGTCCTGATGAAAAAAAAACTCCGTCCTGATGAAAAAATCCCACAGTCCTAGTGAAATGGACACATATTTCTTGTTAAAAGGACCCGAGAATCCTGTTGAAAAGGACCCCACATTCCTGGTGAATAGGAACACAATGTCCTGGTGAATAGTACCCCACAGTAATGGTAAAAAGACCCCACAGTCCTGGTAAAAATGACCCTACATTCCTGTTGAAGAGTCCCTACTGTCCTGGGGAAAATGACCCCAATATCCTGTTGAAATGGACCCCACACTCCTGGGGAATAAGACCCCACAGTTGTTGTGAAAAGGACACCACAGTCCTGGTGAAAAAGACGCCACTCTCCTGGTGATAAGGAACCCACATTCCTACTGAATAGGACCTCACAGTCCAGTAGACAATGGCCCCACAGTCCTGGTGAATAGGACCCCATTGTCCTGGTGAATGGAGCCCACATTCCTGATGAAAAGGACCTCACATTCTCTGTGAATGGATCCCAGAGTCCTCGTGAAAGGTCCCCATATTCTTGGGGAATACAACCCCAAAGTATTGGTAAAAAAATCTTCAACATCCTGGTGAAAAGGACCCCATATTCCTGTTGAAGGTACCCTACAGTCCTTGTTAGATGGACCACATTGTCCAGGTGAAAATGACCCCACAGTCATGCTGAAATTACTCCACAGTCTCGGTGAATGAACCACAAAATTCTGGGGAACAGGATTTTATAGGTGAAAAGGACACCACAGTCCGGCTGAAAAGGACCCCACAGGTCTGCTGAAATGAACCCCCAAGTCCTGGTGAAAATGACTACAAAGTCCTGGTTAAAATACACACAGTCCTGGTAAAAAGAAACCCTCTGTCGTGGTGAAATGTATCCAATAGTCCTGGTAAATAGGACCCCACAGTACTGTGGAATAGGACACCAGAATTATGGTGAAAATGACCCACTGTTCTGCTTAAAAGCACTCCATAGTCCTGGTGAAAAGAACCCCATTGTCCTGGTAAATAGGACCCCACAATCCTGGTGAAAGGGACCACACAGTCCTTGTTAAGGGACCCCATACTCCTGGTGAATAGTACTGCACAGTCGTGGGGAAAATGATCACACATTCCTGTTGAAGAATCTCCACAGTCCTAGAGAAAATGACCCCAATGTCCTGGTGAAATGGACCCCAGAGTCTTGGTGAATAAATCCCAACAGTCTTGGTGAAAAGGACCCCAAATATTGGTGAAAAGGCCGCATAGTCCTGGTGAAAAGAACCCCACAGTCTTGGTCAAAAAGACCACAAGACCTGGTGAAAAGGACCAAACGGTCCAGGTGAAAAAGATCCCACATTCCTGGTGAAGAGGACCCCAGTCCTGGTGAAAAGAACCTCACAGTCCTGGTGAAAAGGACCCCACAGTACGTGTGAATATGACACCACAGTCCTGGAGAAAAGGCCGCATAATCCTGGTAAAAAGAACCCCAAAGTCTTGGTGAAAAAGACCACAAGACCTGGTAAAAAGGACCAAATATCCAGTTGAAAAGGATTCCACATTCCTATTGAAAAGGACCCCACAATCTTGGTTAAAAGCACCCCACACTACTGATGAATAGGAATCCACACTCCTGATGAAGATACCCCACATTCCTGGTGAAAAGTACCACACAATCATGGTAAAGAGACCCCACACTCGTGTTGAAAAAGACCAGAGAGTCTTGGTGAAAAGGATACTCAATCACTGTGAAAAGGACCCCAAAGCCCTGGTGAAGTGATCCCATAGTGCTGGTGAAAGGAAATAACAGTCCTGGTGAAAAGAACCCCACATTCCTGGTGAAGAGGATCCCACAGTCCTGGTGAATTACCTCAAAGTATTGGTGAAAGCGACCCCACAGTCCTGGTGAATAGGACCCCACATTCCGGTTTAAGGGACTCTACAGTCCTGGTGAAAGTACCCCAATGTCCATGTGAAAAATACCCCACAGTCTGGTGAAAGGACTCCAAAGTCCTGGTGAATATGACCTCACAATCTTGGTTATAATTACCCCCGACCGGCTGAAAAGATGACAGTGTGCTGGTGAAAATGACCCACCCGTCCTGGAGAAAAGACCCCAGAGTCCTGGTGAAAATACACCACAGTCCTGGTGAAAAGGACCCCAGAGTCCTAGTTAAAAAAAAAAAAAATTCCTGGTAAAAAGGAGCCTACAATCCTTTTAGGGATCCACAGTAAAAAGGATCCCACAATTCTGGTGAATAGGAGCCCACAGTCCTAATGAAAAGGACCACACAGTCCTGGTAAATAGGACACCACAAACTGGTGAAAAGGACCCCTCAGTTCTGAGAAGTTTCTCCAGAGTTCTGTGAAAAAGACCTCACAGTCCTTGTGAAAATCACACCGAAGTCCTTGTGAAGGGACCACATATTTCTGGTGAAAAGGAACCCACATTTGTGGTGAAAAAATGACCACATTCCTGAAGAATAGGACCACACAATACTGCTGAAAAGTACCCCACAGTCCTGGTGAAAAGGACTCTACAGTTCTGCTGAATAGGACCCCCCAATCCTGTTGAATAGAATCCCACAGTACTGGGAAATAGGACTCCAAAATTCTGGTGAAAACAACCCACAGTTCTAGTGTAGTGGACAGCACAGTACTGGTGAATAAGACCCATATTTTGGGTAAAGGGACAACACAATCCGGGTGAAAGAGACACCACAGTCCTGGTCAATAGGACCCATATTCCTGGTGAAGGGAAACCACTGTCATGGTGAATAAAATCCACAGTCCTGAAGAAGGGACCCCACAATTCACGTGAAAAGGACCACGTAGTCCTGGTGAAAAGACCCCACACCTGGTGAATAAAACCTCAGAGTACTGGTAAAAAGGACCCCACAGCCCTAATAAAAAGGACACCAGAGTCCTGGTGAATAGGATCCCACTGTACTGGTGAAAAGTACCCCACAGTCCTGGTGAAAAGACCCCAGTGTCCTGGTGAAGGGAAACCACAGTCCTAGAGAAAAGGACCCATATTCCTGGTAAATGAATCCCGCTCCTCATGATAAGGACCCCAGGATCCTAATGAAATGGACCCCACATTCCTGGTAAATAGGAACACACATTCCTGGTGAGTAGGACCCCACAATAATGGTGAAAGGGAAAAAAAAAAAAAACACAAAAAAAACACCTCTCCTGGTGAAAATGACCATACATTCCTATTGAAGGGTATTGAAGGGTCCCGTGGTCCTGGAGAAAATGACCCCAATGTCCTTGTGAAATGGACCCTACGCTCCTGGTGAATAAGATCCCCCCTTTTTGGTGAAAAGGACCCCAAAGACCTGGTGACGTCTGCATTGTCCTGGTGAAAAGAACCCCAGAGTCATGGTGTAAAGAACAGCACATTCCTGCTGAAGAGGACCTCACATTCCTGGTGAATAGGACTTCAGAGTCTTGGTGAAAATGATCCCACTGTCCTGGTGAAAGGACTCCTCTGTCCTGCTGAATGGACCCCACAGTCCTGGTGAATAGGACCCCACATTCCTGGTGAATGGATCCCATAGTCCTCGTGAAAATACCTCAAATTCCTTGAGAAAAGGACGCCAATGTATTGGTGGAAAAAACTGCACAGTTCTTGTGAAAAGAACCCCATAATCCTGTTGAAGGAACCATACAGTCCTGGTGAGAAGGTTCTCAATGTCCTGGTGAAAAGGAACCCACAGTCCTGGTGAAAAATACCCCACAGTCCTGGTGAAAGAACCCCAAATTTCTGGTGAATAAGACCTCACAACATAGGTGAAAAGTACCCACAATCCAGCAGAAAATGACCACACGGTCCTGTTGAAATGAGCCCCATAGTCCTGTTGAAAATTACTACACAACCTGGTCAAAATACACCACAGTCCTGGTAAAAAGGAACCTTCAGTCCTGGTGAAATGTACCCAATAGACCGGGTAAAAAGGACCCCAAGTACTGGTGAATAGGACCCCACTATTCAAGTGAAAATTACTCACAGGCCTGGTTAAAAGTACTCCACAGTCCTGGTGAAAAGGACCCCACAGTTTGGTAAAGGACCCACAGTCCTTGTATAAAGTACATCACAGTTCTGGTAAATAGGACCCAACAAACCTGGTCAAAGGACCCCATAATCCTGGTGATGGTACTCCACAGTTCTGTGAATAGGACCTCAACTTTCTTGTGAAAATGACACCAGAGTCCTATTGAAGAAATCCAACAGTCCTGGTGAAAATGACCCCCCAGCCATGTTGAGAAAGATGAGGACATTCCTGCCTTAAAGAACCCCACAGTATAGAGGAAATGTACCCCACAGTCCTGGAGAAAATTACCCCATAATCCTGATGAATAGGACCCCACAGTCCTGGTGAATAGGACCACATATTCCTGGTGAAAAAGACCCACAGTCCTGGTGAAAAGTACACCACAGTCCTTGTGAAATTGTCTCCACAGACCTGGTGAATATGACCCCCCCAGTTCTGGTGAAAAGAACCCCAAACACCTGGTGAATAGGACCACAATTCTGGTGAAAACCACCCACAGTCGTGGAATAAAGGACACCACAGTCCTGGTGTAAAGAACCCACATTCCTGACAAATGGGAAACCAGAATTCTGGTGCAAAAGACCCCACAGTCCTGGTGGAAAAGACCCACATTCCTGGTGAAGGGACAACACTGTCCTGGTGAATAAAACCACACAGTCCTGATGAAGGGAAAACACTGTCCCGGTGAAAAGGACCTAACAGTCTTGGTGAAAAAGACCCCACAGCCCTGGTGGAAAGGACCCCACAGTCTTGGTGAATAGGCCCTCAGAGTACTACTAAAAAGTATCCAACCCTCCTGATGAGATGGAGTGTCCTTGTGAATAGCACGCCACCGTCCTGGTCGAAAGCACCCCACATACTGGTGAAAAGACTCCACAATTCTAGTGAAAGGAACACATAGTCCTAGTGAAAAGGACCCATATTCCTGGTAAATGGATCCCACTCCTTGTGAAAAGGACCCCATAATCCTGGTGAAAAGGCCACACATTACTGGTGAGTAGGAATCCACTGTACTGGTGAAAAGGACCACACAGTAATGGTGAACAGAACCCAATAATCCTGGTGAAAATGACCTCACATTCTGTTGAAGAGTCCTTAAAGTCCTTGGGAAAATGACCACGATGTTCTGGAGAAATAGACCCCACAGTCTTGTTGAATAAGATTCCACAATCTTGGTGAAACGGACCCCACAGTCCTGGTGAAAAGACCGCATAGTCCTCGTGAAAAGAAGTCTACAGTCCTGGTGAAAAACACCCACAGTCCTGTTGAAAAGTACACCAGAGTCCTGGTGAAAAGAAACCCACAGTCCTGGTGAATAGGACCCCCAGTGCTGGTGAAAAGAACGCCAGAGTCCTGGTGAATAGGACCACACAATTATGATGAAATTGACGCACATCTTGGTTTAAAAGACACCACAGTCCTTGTGTAAAAGAAACACATTCCTGATAATGGGACACCAGAGTCCTGGTGAAAAATACCACACAGTCCTGTTGGAAAGAACCTACATTTCTGGTGAAGGGACACCAAAGTCATGGTGAATAAAACCCATCAGTCCTGATGAAGGGGCCACACAGTTCTGGTGAATAGGACCTTAGAGTACTACTAAAAAGTATCCAACCCTCCTGATGAGATGGAGTGTCCTGGTGAATAGCACGCCACCATCCTGGTGAAAAGCACCCCACGTACTGGTGAAAAGACTCCACAATTCTGGTGAAAGGAACACATAGTCCTAGTGAAAAGGACCCATATTCCTGGTGAAAAAGGCCACACATTACTGGTGAATAGGAACCCACTGTACTGTTGAAAAGGACCACACAGTAATGGTGAACAGAACCCAATAGTCCTGGTGAAAATGACCTCACATTCTGTTGAAGAGTCCCTATAGTCCTTGGGAAAATGACCACGATGTTCTGGAGAAATAGACCCCACAGTCTTGTTGAATACAATTCCACAATCTTGGTGAAACGGACCCCACAGTCCTGGTGAAAAGACCGCATAGTTCTCGTGAAAAGAAGTCTACAGTCCTGGTGAAAAACATCCACAGTCCTGTTGAAAAGTACACCAGAGTCCTGGTGAAAAGAAACCCACAGTCCTGGTGAATAGGACCCCCAGTGCTGGTGAAAAGAACGCCAGAGTCCTGGTGAATAGGACCACACAATTCTGATGAAAATGACGCACATCTTGGTTTAAAAGACACCACAGTCCTTGTGAAAAAGAAACACATTCCTGATAATGGGACACCAGAGTCCTGGTGAAAAATACCACACAGTCCTCTTGGAAAGAACCCACATTCCTGGTGAAGGGACACCAAAGTCATGGTGAATAAAACCCATCAGTCCTGATGAAGGGGCCACACAGCCCTGGTGAATAGGATCCCAGTTTACTGGTAAAAAGGACCTCGCAATCCTGATAAAAAGACCCCAGAATCTGGGTGAATAGGACCCCACTGTACTGGTAAAAAAGACCACACAGTCCTGGTGAAAAGACCCCAGAGTCATGGTGAAAGGAACCCACAGTCCTAGTGAAAATGATCCATATTCCTGGAAAAGGGATCCTCCTCCTTGTGAAAAGCACCCCAGAATCCTGGTGAAAAGGACCCCACATTCCTGGTGTAGGAAACCACAGTCCAGGTGATTAGAACCCCACAGTAATGGTGAAAAGGACCCCACAGTTCTGGTGAAAATGACCCCACATTGCTGTTGAAGAGTCCCTTCAGTCCAGGGGAAAATGACCCCAATGTCCTGGTGAAATTGCCTCAAAGTGCTGGTGAAGAAGACCCCACAGTCTTGATGAAAAGGACCCCACAGTCGTGTTGAAAAGACTGCATAGTTCTGATGAAAAGAACCCCACAGTACTGGTGAAATGTACCACACAGTCCTGGTGAAAATGACCCCATAGTTCTGGTGAATAGCACCCCAAAGTCCTGGTGAAAAAGACACAACAGTCCTGTTGAAAAAGACCCACAGTCCTGGTGAAATGTACACCGCAGTCCTGGTGAAAAGGCCCCCAGAGTCCTGGTGTAATGGACTGACATTCTTGATAAAGGGACACCAGAGTCCTGGTGAAAAAGACACCAAAGTACTGGTGGAAAGGACCCAAATTTCTGGGGAGGTGACACAAGAGTACTGATGAATAAAACCCCACAGTCCTGATGAAGGGACCACACAGTTCCGATGAAAAGGACCCCACAGTCCTGTTAAAGGGACCACGTATTCCTGGTGAAAAGACCCCGCAGTCTTGGTGAAAAGGACCTAACAGTTGTGGGGAAATGTTCCCCAAAGTCCTGGAGAATAAAAAGGACCACACATTCCTGATGAAAATGTCCCCAGAGTCCTGGTGAATATGACCCCACTGTCCTGGTGAAAAGGATCTCACAATCCTGGTAAAAATTCCCCACAGTCCTGGTGAATGGAACCCACATTCCTGGTGAAAAGGACCCAGTTTACTGGTAAAGGGATCTGGCTCCTTGTGAAAAGGACCCCAGAATACTTGGGTAAAGGACCCCATAGTCCTGGTGAAAAGAACCCAACAGTCCTGGTGAAAAGGACTGCACAGTCCTGATTGAAATACACCAGAATCCTGGTAAAAAGGACCCCTCAGTCCTCGTGAAATGTACCCAAGAGTCCGGGTAAAAAGGACCCCAGAGTTTTGCTGAAGAGTAATCCACAATTCAGGTGAAAAGGAACCCGAGGTTCTGGTGAAAAGTATCCAATGTCCTGGTGAAAATGACCAAAGAGTTCAGGTGAAAAGTATCCCATATTTCTGGTGTGAAGGATCCCACTGTCATGGTGAAAGGGACACCACTGTCCTGGTGAAAATGACCCCACAGTACTGGTGAATAGGACCCTACAGTCCTGATGTAGGGACACCACATTCCCGGTTAAGGACCTCACAGTCCTTGTGAAAGGATCCCACATTCCTGGTGAAGAGCACCACACAGTCCTGGTGAAAAGGACTCTCACTCCCGGTGAAATGGACCCCAAAGTCCTGGAGAAGGGATCCCATAGTCCTGGTGAAAGGACCTAACAGTCCTGGTTAAAGGTAATCCATAATCCTGGTGAATAGAATCCCACATTCCTGGTGAATAGGATCCCACATTTCTGTTGAATTGACTCTACAGTCCTGGTGAATTTCTCCAATGTCCAGGTGAAAAGGACCCCACAGTCCTAGTGAAAGGACCCCAAAGTCCTGGTGAATAGGACCTCAAGTCTTGGTTAAAATTACCCCACAGTCCTGCTGAAAGGACCACAAGGCCCTGGTGAAAAAGTCACAGCAATCCTTGTGAAAAACACCCCAGAATCCTGGTAAAAATACACCACATTCTGGTGAAAAGTTCCCCAAAGTCCTGGTAGAAGGACTCCAGATTCCTGGGGAAAATACACCACAGTCCTGGTGAAAAGGACCCCATATTCCTGGTGAAAAGGACCACACAGTCCTGGTAAATAGAACCCCACAAATCTGGTGAAAAAGCCCCCACAGTACTGATGAAAAGGACCTAAAAGTCCTGTTGAAAAGAACCCCACAGTCCTAGTGAATAGAGCCCCACAGTCCTTTGAATAGAACCTCAGATTACTGGTAAAGAGGACCCCATATTCCAGATGAAGAGGACATCAGAGTCCTGGTGATTAGGATCCTACTGTCCTGGTGAAAAGCACCCCACATTCCTGGTGAAATGAACCCACAGATCTAGTGAAAATGACCCATATACCTGGTAAAGGGATCCTGCTCCTTGTGAAAAATACCCCAGAATCCTGGTGAAAAAGACCCAACATTACTGGTAATTAGGAACCAACAGTACTGGTGAATAGGACCCCACATTAATGGTGAAAAGGACCCCACAGTCCTGGTGAAAATGACCCCAAATTCCTATTGATGAGTCCGGTCAGTCCTGGGGAAAATGACCCCAATATCCTGGTGAAACTGACCCCACAATCCTTGTGAACAAGACCCCAATGTCTTGGTGAACAGGACCCCATAGTTCTGGTGAAAAGGACCCCACAGTCCTGTTGGAAAGGACCTCACTGTCCTGTTGAATGAACCCCAGAAACCTGTTGAATAGGACCCCACATTCCTGGTGAATGGATCCTGTAGTCCTCGTGAAAGGAACCCACATTCTTGGTGAATACGACCCCAAAGTATTGGTTAAAAAAAAACTTCACATTCCTGGTGAAATGGACCACATATACCTGTTGAAGGTACCCTAGTATCCTGGTGAGAAGGACCACAATGTCCTGGTGAAAAAGACCCCACAGTCCTGGTGAAAATTATCCCACAGTCCTGGTGATAGTACCTCAAAGTCCTGGAGAATAGGACCTCACAACATTGGTGAAATGTACCCCACAGTCCATCTGAACAGAACCCCACAGTCTTGGTGAAAAGAACTGCAAATTTCTGGTGAAAAGGACTACACAGTCCTGGTTAAAATACATCGCAGTCCTGTTAATACGAACCCCTCAGTCCTGATGAAATTTACCCAACATTCCTGGTAAAAAGGACTGCACAATCCTGGTGAACCTTACCCCACAATTCTGGTGAAGATGGCCCACAGTCCTGGTAAAAGGATACCTCAGTCCTGATTAAAAGGATACCTCAGTCCTGGTGAAAAGGACCCCACACTCGTGGTAAATAGGACCCCAAAATCCTGGGGAAAAGGACCCCATGTCCTGGTGTAGGGACCTCACAGTCCTATTAAAATGTACCTCACAGTCCTGGTGAAAATGATACCACAGTTCTGGTGAATGGTACCCAACAGTCCTGCTTAATCGGACCCCACAGGACTTCTGAAAAATTACCCCACAGTCCTGATGAAATGGACCCCACATTTTTGGTCAAAAGGACCCCACAGTCCTGGTGAAAATACCCAATCCTTGTGAAAAGGACCAAACCGTCCAGAAAAAAAGGATCCTACATTCCTGGTGAAAGGACACCACAGTCCTGGTATAAAGGACCCCACAGTCCTGGTGAAAATGACCCCACAGTACTGGTGATTAGGACCTCACAGTCCTGAAAAGGACCCCACAGTCCCGATGAAAAGGACCTCACAGTCCAGTTGAAGGAACCTGACATTCCTGGTGAAAAGTACACTTCAGTCTTGGTAAAGGGACTCCACGCTAATGGTGAAAAGGACCACACAGTCCTGGTGGGAAAGGGCCCTTTCTCCCAGTGAAAAGGACCCCAAAGTCCTTGTGAATGGATCCCATAGTTTTTGTGAAAATACCTAAAAGTCCTGGTGGAAAGAAACCCACGGTCCTGATGAATAGGACCACTATTCCTGGTGAATAGGACCCCACAGTCCTGATGAATAACCTCAAAGTATTGGTGAAAAGGACCCCACAGTCCAGGTGAATAGGACCCCACATTCCGTTTGAAGGGACTCTATAGTCATGGTGAAAGTACCCCAATGTTCAGGTGAAAAGGACCCCACAGTCCTGGTGAAATTACCCCAAATTCCGAGTGAATAAGATGTCACAGTCTTGGTTAAATTACACCACAGTCCGGCTGAAAGGACCATAGAGACCTGGTGAAAAAGATCCCCCAGTCCTGGTGAAAGGACCCCAGGGTCCTGGTGAAAATTTATCACAGTCCTTGTGAAAAGGGTACCAGAGTCCTGGTAAAAAATATGCAAAGTCCTGGTAAAAAGGAACCCACAGTTCTGGTGAAAAAATCGCCACAATTCTGTTGAAAATTACCCACATTCCTGGTGAAAATGACCCATAGTCCTGGTGAAAAGGACCACACAGTCCTGGTAAATAGGACCCTACAGACCAGGTGAAAAGGACCCCACAGTCCTGGTGAAGGCACTCCAGAGTTCTGTGAAAAGGATCTCACAGTTATTGTAAAAATGACACCAGTGTCCTGGTGGAGGGACCCAACAGTCCTTGTGAAAAGAACCCTACAGTCGTCTTGAAAAAGACGACCACAGTCCTGCTAAAAAGGACCCTACTGTACTGGTGGGAAGTATCCCACAATAATGGCAAAAAGGACGCCATAGTCCTGGTTAATAGGATCCTGTGTCCTGGTGAATATGACCCCCCAGTCCTGGTGAAAAAACCAACAGTCCTGTGAAAAGTACACCAGAGACCTTTTGAAAAGCACTTCACAGTTCTTTTGACTAGGACCCCACAGTCCTGGTGAAAAGGACACACAATCCTGGTGCAAAGGACCCCATAGCCCTGGTGAAGAGGACCAACATTCCTGGTAAAGGGACAACAAAGTCCTGGTGAAAAAGACCCCAGAGTTCTGGTTGAACGGACCCACATACATGGTGAAGGTACACCACAGTCCTATTGAATAAAATCCCATAGTTCTGATGAAGGGACCCAACAGTTCCAGTGAAAAGGAACTCATGGTCCTGGTGATGGGACCCCATATTCCTCCTGAAGAGACCCCACAGACCTGGTGAAAAGGACCTAACAGTCCTGGAGAAAAGGACCCCACAGTCCTGGTGAATAGGACCTCACAGTCCTGGTGAATAGGACCCCATAGTTCTGGTGAAAAAGACCCCACTGTCTTGGTGAATGGTCCCCACACTCCTGGTGAATAGGAACCCACATTCCTGGTGAATGGATCAAGCAGTCCTAGTGAAAGGACCCCACATTCCTGGTGATTAGGACCACAAAGTATTGGTGAAAAAAACTTCACAGACCTGGTGAAAAGGACCCCATATGCCTGTTGAAGGTACCCTACAGTCCTGGTGAGAAGGACACCAATGTCCTGGTGAAAAGGACCCCATATTCCTGGTGAAATGTACCCCGGATTCCTGGTGAGAGGACCCAAATATCCTGGTGAAAAGGACCACGCAATATTGGTGAAAATACCCCACAGTCTGGCTACAAAGGACACCACAGCCCTGGTAAAAAGGACCCCTCAGTCCTGGTGAAATGTTCCCAATAGTCCTGGTAAAAAGGACCCCACATTCCTGGTGAATAGGACCCCACAATTATCTTGAAAATGACACAGAGTCCTGGTTAAAAGACTCCATAGTCCTGGTGAAAAGAGCCCCACAGTGCTGGTAAATAGGAACCCACAATCCTGGCGAAAAGGACCCCACAGTCCTAGTAATGGGACCCAACAGTTCTGTTGAAAAGGTCCCAGAATCCTGGTGAAAATACATCACATTCCTGGTTAAAAGTACACCACTGTCTGGCTTAATTGACCACAGAGCCCTGGTGAAAAGGACCCAGCAGTCCTAATGACAAGGACCCCAGAGTCATATTGAAAATACACCACAGTCTTGGTGAAAAGAACCACACAGTCCTAGCAAATAGGACCCCAAATAACTGGTTAAAAATACCCCACAGTCCTAGTGAAAAGAACCTAACAGTCCTGTTGAAAAGAACCCAACAGTACTGGTGAAAAGGACCCCACAGTTCTGATGAAAAGGACACCAGAGTCTTGATGATTAGGACACTGCTGTCCTGGTGAAAAGGATCCCACAGTTCTGTGGAAAAAACCCACATTCCTGCTAAAAGGAACCCTCAGTGTTAGTGAAAAGGACACATATTCCTGGTAAAGTGATCCCAATACTTGTGAAAAGCACCCCAGAATCCTGGGGAAAAGGACCCCACATTCCTGGTGATTAGGAAACCACAGTTCTTGTCAATAGTACCCCACAGTCCTGGTGAAAATGACCCCACATTCCTGTTGAAGAGTCAATTCAGTCCTGGAAAAAATGAGTCCAATATCCTGGTGAAATGGACCCCACAGTACTGGTGAACAAGACCACACTGTCTGGTGGAAAAGACCCCAGAGTCGTGGTGCAAATACTGCATAGTCCGGGTGAAAAGAACCCTACATTCTTGCTGAAAAGAAGTCCACATCCCTGGTGAATAGAACCTCACAGTCCTGGTGAAAAGGACCCCATTGTCCTGGTGAATGGTCCCCACAATCCTTGTGAATAGGTCCCAATATTCCTGGTGAATGGATCAAGCAGTCCTCATGAAAGGACCCCACACACCTGGTGAATAGGTCCACAATATATTGGTGAAAAAAACTTCACAGTCCTGGTGAAAAGACCCCATATTCCTGTTGAAGGGACCCTACAGTCCTGATGAGAAGGACCCCAATGTCCTGGTAAAAAAGGACCCCGTATTCCTGGGGAAAATTACCCCACAGTCGTGGTGAAAGGACCAAAATGTCCTGGTCAATAAGACCACACAACATTTGTGAAAGTACCCCACAGTCTGGCTAAAAAGGAACCCACAGTCCTTGGGAAAACAACACAGTCCTGGTGAAAATGACTACAGAGTCCTGGTTAAAATACACCACAGTTATTGTAAAAAGGACCCCTCAGTATTGGTGAAATGTTCCCAATAGTTGTGGTAAAAAGGAACCCACAGGCCTGGTGAATAGGACCCCAAAATTCTGATGAATATGACACACGATCCTGGTTAAAAGACACCACAGTCCTGGTGAAACGGACTCCACAGTCCTGGTAAATAGGAAACCACAATACTGGTGAAAAGGATCCCACAGTCCTCATAAAGGGACCCCACAGTCCTGGTGAAATGTACCTAACAGTCCTGATAAACAAGGCCCCTCAAACCTGGTGAAAAAGACCCCACAGAACTGGTGAATTTCTCTACAGTTCTGTGAAAAGGACCTCACCGTCCTTGTGAAAATGACACCAGAGTCGTGAAGGGACCCCAAAGTCCTGTGAAAAGGAACCAACAGTGGTGGTGAAAAATATGAAGACAGTCCTGCTGAAAAGGACCCCACACTCCTGGTGAAATATCCTCCACAATCCTGGTGAAAAGTACGCCATAGTACTGGTGAATAGGACCCAGAGTACTGATGAATGGGACCCCACAGTCCTGGTGATAAAGACCCAGAGTTCTGGTGAAATGTACACCACAGTCCTGGTGAAGAGAACCCCACAGTCCTGTTGAATAGGACCCCCTAGTCCTGGTGAAAAGAACTCCAATATTCAGGTGAATAGGACCGCACAATTCTGGTGAAAAAGAACTACAGTCCTGGTGTAAAGGGCACCACAGTCCTGGAGAAAATGACTCACATTCCTGATAAAGGTACACCAGAGTCCTTTTGAAAAAGACCCCACTTTCCTGGTGGAATGAAAAACAGTCCTGATGAAAAGGACCCCACAGTACTGGTGAAAAGGACCCCAAAATCCTGGTGAATAGGACCCCACAATCCTGGTGAATAGGACCCCACATTCCTGGAGAAAGGACCTCACTTTCCTGGTGAAGGGATCCCACTTTCCTGGTGAAAAGGACCCCACAGTCTTGGTAAAGGGACCACATACTCATGGTGAGATGGACCACAGAGTACTGGAGAAAAGGACTCTCACTACCGGTGAAAAAAACCCCAAAGTCCTGGTGAAGGGATTCCATTGTCCTAGTTAAAGAAGCTCACAATGCTGGTTAAAGGGAATCCACAGTCCTGGTGAATAGGACCCCACATTCCTAGTGAATAGGACCACACAGTCCTCCTCAATAACCTCAAAGTATTGGGAAAAAAGAAACCAAGTCCTGGTGAATAGGGCTGTACATTCCTATTGAAGGGACTCTACAGTCCTGGTGAAAGCACCCCAATGTCCAGGTGAAAAGGACCCCTCAGTCCTGGTGAAAGGACCTCAAAGTCCTGGTGAAGAGGCCTCATAGTCTAGGTTAAAATTACCGCACAGTCCTGCTGAAAGGACCAAAGAGCCCTGTTGATAAGGACCCACCAGTCTTGGTGAAAAGGACCCCAGAATACCTGGAGAAAATACACCACATTACTGGTTAAAAGTATCCCACCGTCCTGATTAAAGGACCACAGAGTCCTGGTGAAAAGTACTCACCAGTTCTGGTGAAAAGGGCCCAAAAGTCCTGGTGAAAACACACCACAGTCCTGGTGAAAAGGACCCCACAATCCTGGTGAAATGGACCACACAGTCCTGGTAAATTGGACCCCACCAATCTGGTGAAAAAGAAACCACAGTCCTGTTGAAAATGACCTAACAGTCCAGGTGAAAAAACCCACAATTCTGGTGAATAAGACCCCACATTCCTGGTGATTAGGACTTCAGAGTACTGGTAAAAAGGACCCCATGGTCCTGAGGAAAAGGACCCCAGAATCATGGTGATTATGACCCCACAGTACTCGTGAAAGGAACACATAGTCCTAGTGAAAAGAACCCATATTCCTGGTAAAGGGATCAAATTCCTTGTGAAAAACACTCCAGAATCCTGGTGAAGAAGACCCAACATTCCTGGCAATTAGAAACCCACATTTCTGGTGAATAGGACCCCACAGTAATGGTGAAAGGGACCCCAGAGTACTGGTGAAAATGACCCCACATTCCTGTTAAAGAGTCCCTTTAATCAGGGGGAAAATGACCCCAATGTCCTGGTGAAATAGACCTCACAGTCCTAGTGAACACGACCCCACAGTCCTGGTGAAAAGGACCCCACAGTTCTGGTGAAAAAACCGCATAGACCTGCTGTAAAGAACCACACAGTAGTGGTTAAATATACCCCACAGTCCTGGTGAAAATGACCCCATAATCCTGGTGAATAGGACCAGAGAGTCCTGATGAATAGGACCCCAGATTCCTGGTGAAAAAATACCGAGAGTCCTGGTGAAATGTACACCGCAGTCCTGGTGAAAAGAACCCCAAAGTCCTGGTGAATAGGACCACCCAGTCCTCGTGAAAAAACCCCACCGTCCCGGTGAATAGGACTACACAATTCTGGTGAAAACGAACCACAGTCCTCGTGTAAAGACACCACATTCTGGTGTAAAGGACCGACATTCCTGATAAAGGGAACTAGATTCCTGGAGAAAAAGACCCCACAGTCCTGATGGAAAGGACCCAAATACCTGGTGAAGGCACACCACAGTACTGGTGAATAAAACCCCACAGTCGTGATAAACGGAAAACAGAGTTCCGATGAAAACGACCTCAGAGTCCTGGTGATGAGACCCCACATTCCTGGTGAAATGCCCCACAGTCCTGGTGAAAAAGAAATAACAGTTTTAGGGAAAAGTTCCCACAGTCCTGGTGATTAGGACCACAGTGTACTGGTAAAGGACCTCAGAGACCTGATGAAAATGTCCCCAGAGTCCAGGATGAATTGGACACCAGTGTCCTGGTTAAAAGGACCCCACAGTCCTGGTGAAAATTCCCCACAGTCTTGGTGAATGGGACTCACATTCCTAGTGAAAAGGACCAAGTTTCCTGGAAAAGGGATCAGGCTCCTTGTGAAAGGACCCCAAAATCCTGGTGAAAAAGACCCCACATTCCTGGTGAATAGTAACCCACATTTTGGGTGAATAGGATACCACAGTAATGGTAATGTGGACCCCACAGTCGTCGTGAAAATGACCCCTCATTCCTGTTGAAGGGTCCCTACAGTCCTGAGAAAAATGACCCCAATATCCTGGTGAAATGGACCCCACAGTCCTGGTGAATAAGACCCCACAGTCTTGGTGAAAAGACCCCAAAGGCCTGGTGAATAGGACACCAAAGTATTGGTGAAAAAAACTTCACAGTCCTGGAGAAAAGAACCCATATTCCCGTTGAAGGTACCCTACAGTCCTGGTGAGAATGACCCAAATGTCATGGTGAAAAGGACTCCACAGTCCTGCTGTAAAGTACCCCACAGTCCTGGTGAATAGGACCTCACAATATTGGTGACAAGTAAACCACAGTCCTGGTAAAAATAACCCCACAGTCCTGGTAAATAGGAATACACAGTCATGGTTAAATATTACACCACAATGTCCCAAGTGTCAGGTGAAAAGGACCCACAGTCCTGCTGTAAAGTACCCCACAGTCATGGTGAAAGCACCATAAAGTCCTGGTGAATAGAACCTCACAATGTTGTTGAAAAGGACCCCACAGACCTAGTGAAAAGAACCCCACAGTCCTGGTGAAAAAGACTACACAGTCATGGTTAAAATACACCACAGTCCTGTTAAAAAGGACCCCTCAGCCCTGGTGAAATGAACCCCAAGTCCTGGTGAAAATGACCAAACATTCCAAGTGAACAGGATCCCATATTCCTGGTGAAAAGGAACCCACAGTCACGGTGAAATGGAACCCACAGTCCTGGTGAAAATGACCCCACAGTACTGGTGAATAGGACCACCCATTCCTGATGAAGGGACCCCACATTTCTGGTGAAAGGACCTCACTGTCCTGGTGAAGGGATCCCACATTCCTGGTGAAAAGGACCCCACAGTCTTCGTAAAGGGACCCCCACACTCGTGCTGATAAGGACCACACAATCCTGGTGAAAAGAACTCTCAACCCCGATGAAAAGGACCCCAAAGTCCGGGTGAAGGGATTCCATATTCCTGGTGAAAGGGGATCAACAGTCCTGGTGAATAGAACACACATTCCTGGTGAAAAGGACACCACATTCCTGGTGAATAACCTCAAATAATTGGTGAAAAAGAAACCAAGTCCTGGTGAATAGGACCCCATTTTCCTGTTGAAGGAACTCTACAGTCGTGGGGAATGTACCCTAATGTCCAGGTGAAAAGGGCTCCACAGTCCTGGTGAAAGTACCCCTAAGTCCTGGTGAATAGGACCTCACAGTCTTGGATAAAAGTACCCACAGGCCGGCTGAAAGGAACACTGAGCCCTGGTGAGAAGGACCCAACAGTCCTGTTGAAAAGGACCCCAGAGTCCTAGTGAAAATACACCACACTCCTGGTGAAAAGGACCACACAGTCCTGGCGAATAGGACCCCACAAATCTGGTGAAAATACACACCAGTCCTGGTGAAAAGGACCCCAGAGTCCTAGTGAAAATACACCGCACTTCTGTTGAAAAGGACCACACAGTCCTGGAGAATAGGACCCAACAAATCTAGTGAAAAAGACCCACAGTCGTGGTGAAAAGGACCCCCTGTCCTTGTGAATAGGACCTCAGAGTACTGGTAAAGTGGAACCCACACTTTTGATGAAATAAACACCACAGTCTTGGTGATTAGGACCCCACTATCCTGGTAAAAAGTACCCCACAGTCATGGGGAAAAAAATGCACTTTTCTGGAGAAAGGAACCCACATTCCTAGTGAATAGGACTCCACATTTCTGGTAATAGGACCCCACAATCCTGTTGAAAAGGACCCCACAGTCCTGGTAAATAGTATCTCAGTCCTGGTGAAAAACATTCTACAGTCCTGGTGAAAAGGACCCCAGAGTCCTAGTGAAGTGACCACACAGTACTGGTGAAAAGGACACCAGAGTCCTGGTGAATAGGACCAGACGGTTTGATTAATAATACCGCAAAGTACTGGTGATAATGCACCCCACAGTCCTGGTGAACAGGACCTCACAGTCCTGGTAAAATCACTCCAAAGTCCTGGTGATAAAGACCCCTCATTTCTGGTGAATGGACCCCACATTCCTGGTGAAAAGGACCCCTCATTCCTGGGGAAGGGATCACACTCTCCTTGTGAAAATGGCCCCACTGATCTGTTGAAATGGACCCCACCTTTCTGGTTAATAGGACCCCACATTTCTGGTGAATATGACCAAAAAGTATTGATTAAAGTGACTTCACAGTATTGGTGGAAGGATCCCACATTTCTGTTGATGGGACCCTATATTCCTGGTGAAAATGACCCCCATATCCTGCTGAAAAGAATCCAACAGTCCTGATGAATAGGACCCCAAAGTACTGTGAAAATGGACCCCACAGTCCTTGTGTAATGACACCAGAGTCCTGGTGAAGGGATCCCACAGTCCAGCTGAAAAGGACCCCACAGTTCTGGTGAAAAAGACAACCACAGTCCTGCTGAAAATGAACCCACAGGAGTGGTGAAAAGCACCCCACAGTTCTGGTGAATCAGACACCATACTCCGGGTGAATAGGACCCCACTGTCCTCGTGAATAAGACCCCACAGTCCTGGTTAAAAACACTCCAAAGTCCTAGTGAAAAAGACCCCACTGTCCTGGTGAATGGACCACACAGTCCTGGTGAAAAAGACCACTCATTCCTGGGGAAGTGATCAAACACTCCTGGTGAATAGGGCCCCACTCTTCTGGTGAAAAGGACCCCACCTTCCTGGTTAATAGGACCTCACATTCCTGGTGAAAATGAGTACAAAGTATTGGTTAAAAGACTTCACAGTCCTGGTTTAAGGACCCCAACTTTGTGTTGATGGGAACCCACAGTCATGGTCAAAATGACCACCATTTCCAGGTGTAAAGGACCCCACAGTCCTGTTGAAAAAGACCAAACAGTCCTGGTGAAAGGACCCCAATATCCTGGTAAATTAGACATCACAGTCTTTGTAAAGAGTATCCCATGGTCCACCTGAAAATGACCCGAGAGTCCTACTGTAAAGGACCTCAAAATCCTAGTGAAAATGACACCACAGTCCTGGTGAATAGACCCTTCAGTCCTGGTGAATAGAACACAAAAGTACTGGTGAAAAAGAACCCCACAGTCCTTGTATAAATGACACAAGATTCATGGATTAGGAATCCCACAGTCCTGGTGTAAAGGACCTAAAATTGTGGTGAAAAATACGTCCACATTCCTGCTGAAAAGGAACCCACAGGAGTGGTGAAAAGGACACCACAGTCATTGTGAAAATGAATCCATAGTACTGGTGAATAGGACAAAACAGTCCAGGTGAATAGGATCCAACAGTCCTGGCGAGAAAGACCACAGTCCTTGTGAAGGGACCCCTCAGTCCCGGTGAAAATGACCTCACAGTCCTAGTGAAGGAAATCCATATTCCTGATTAAAAGACCCCAAAGTCCTGGTGAAAAACCTAATAATCCTGGTGAAAACAACCCCACAGTCCGGATCAATAGGACCCCAGAGTCCAAATGAAAAAGACCCCAACGTCCGTCTGAAGGCACCTCACATACATGGTGAAAAGGAACTCACAATCCTGGTGAAAATGACACCACAGTTTTGGTGAATATACCCTACAGTCCTGGTGAGTAGGACCCCAAATTACTGGTGAAAAAGGACACCACAGTCCTTGTTTAAATGACACCAGAATCCTGGTGAAGGGATCCCGCAGTCCAGATGAAAAGGACCACAAAGTCATCGTGAAAAAGACGTCCACAGTTCTGCTGAAAAAGAACCCACAGGCGTGATGAAAAGGACCCTAAAGTCCTGGTGAAAATGACCCCATATTCCTCTTAAAAGGACCGAAAGACTATTGAAGCGACCCAACAGTCCTGGAGAAGAAGGTCCCCACAGACTTGTTGAAAGGAATCCGACAGTCCTGGTGAATAAATTCCCACATTTCTGAAGAAGGGACCCCACAGTCCCGGGGAAAATGACCTCGCAGTCCTTGTGTAGAGATCCCACATTCCTGATGAAAAGACCACAAATCCTGGTGAAAAGACCTAACAATCCTGGTGAAAAGGATCCCAAAGTCCTGGTGAAAGGACCCCAAAATCCTGGTAAAAATTCCTCACAGTTTTGGTGAAAAGTACCGAGAGTCTGGCTGACAATGACCCCACCATCTTGGTAAATAGGATCCCACAGTAGTGGTGAAAAGGACGCCACAGTCCTTTTGAAGGGACCCCTCATTCCTGGTGATAAAGACACCGCAGTCCAGGTGAAAAGGACCCGACAGTCCTGGTCCTGATTAATAAGACCCGAAAGTACTGGTGAAAAAGGACCCCACAGTCTTTGTGAAAATAGCACCAGAGTCCTGGAGAATGGACCCAACAGTCCTGGTGAAAAGTACCCCACAATGTTGGAGAAAAAGAGGACCACATTCCTGATGAAAAGGACAAAATAGGACTCGTGAAAAGGACGCCACAGTCCTGGTGAAAAAGACACACAGCCTGATGAACAGGACCCCACAGTCCTGGTTAAGAACACCCAACAGCTGTGGTGAAAAGAACCACAGAGTTCTGCTGAATAGGACCACACTGACATCATCAATGGACTTCATAGTCCAGGTGAACAGGGCCCCACATCCTGGTGAAAAGTACCCCACATTCCTGGTGAATGGACCCACAGTTCTGGTGAAGCGACCCTACAGTCCTGGAAAATAGTCCCCACACTCTTGGTGAAAGAAACCCCACAGTCCTGTTGAAAAGGACCCCACAAAACTGGTGAATAGGACCTCAAAGTTCTGGTGGAAAGTACAACAAAGACCTGCTGAAAAGGATCCCACAGTCCTGGTGAATAGGACCCCACAGTCCTGGTGAAGACCCAGAATCCTGGTGAATAAATCACACATTCCTAAAGAAGGAAATACTCAGTCCCGGTGAAAAGAACATCAGAGTCATTGTGAAGGTACCCCGCATTCCTGGTGAAAAGACCACAAAGACCTGGTGAAAAGGAACTAGGAGTTCTGGAGAATTTACTCCACACTCCTGGTGAAAAGGACCCCAGAGTCCTGGTGAAAAAGAGGATCACAGTCCTGCTGAAAAGGACCCCACAGAAACTGGTGAAAAGGATCACACAGTCATGGTGAAGCGGACACCATAGTCCTGGTGAATAGGAACCCACAGTCCTGTTGAAATTAACCCCACACTCCTGGTGAAAAGGACGTCATAGTCCTGGTTTATAGCACCCCACAGTCCTAGTGAAAATGACCCCACAATTCTGCTGAAAATGACCCACAGTACTGGTTAAAAGAACTCCACAGTCCTTGTGAATATTACCACAGAGTCCTGGTAAATAGGACACCACAATCCTGGTGAAAATGACCCCACAGTCTTGGTAAAGGGACCCCACAGGCCTGGTGAAATGTATCACACAGTCCTGGAGAAAAGGACACCAGAGTCCTGTTCAATAGGACCCAACAGTCCTGTTGAATAGGACCCACAGTACTGGTGAAAAGGGACCCCACAAGTCTTGTGAAAACGACAAGAGAGTACTGGTGAAGGGAGCCCTCTGTCCTGGGGAAAGGTCCTTAATCCTGGTAAATAGGACCCCAAACACCTGGTGAATAGGACCTTACAGTCTTCTTGAAAAAACCCTCAGTCCTGGTGAAAAGGACCCACAATCCTGTGAAAAGGACTCCACACTCCTGGTGAAGATTACCTCACAGTCCTTGTGAAAAACATTCCACAGTCTTGGTGAAAAGGACCACACAGTCCTGGTGAAGGGAGCCCACATTCCTGGTGAAAAGGACACCACAGTCCTGGTGAATAGGACCACACATTCCTTGTGAAAGGACCCAAAGTCTGGTGAATCGACCCAAAAGTCCTGGTTAAGAAGGTCCCCACAGTCTTGTTGTAAAGAACCAACTGTCCTAGTGAATAAATTCCCACATTCCTGCTGAAGGGACCCCACATTCCCACTGAAAATGACCTCACTGTCCTGGTAAAGGGACCCCACATTCGTGATGAAAAGACCACAAAGTCCTGGTGAAAAGACCAAACAATCCTCTTGAAAAGGACCCCACAGTCCTGGTGAAAAGACTCCAAAATCCTGATAATAAGTCCTCACAGTCTTGGGGATAAGTACCCCAAAGTCCGGCTGAAAATGACCCCACAGTCCAAGTAAAAAGAACCGCACCCCTGGTATAAGGACCCCAGAATTCTGGCGAAAATACCCCACAGTCCTGGTAAAGGGACCCCACAGTCCTGGTTAAAAGGACACCACAGTGCTGGAGAATAGGACCCGATGGTCCTGGTGAATAAGACCCCAAAGTACTGGTGAAGCAACCCAACAGTCCTGGTAAAAATGTCCCCACAGTCTTGGTGAAAGGAACACCACAGTACTGGTGAATAAAATCCCACAGTCCTGATGAAGGGACCCAACAGTCCCGGAAAATGACCTCACAGTCCTAGTGAAGGGACTCCACATTCCTGATGAAAAGACCCCGAAGTCCTTGGGAAAATACCTAACAACGTGATAAATAGGACCCCACATGGTGCTGAAAAGTACCCCACAGTCCTGGTGAAGGAACATCACAGTCCTGGTGTAAAGGACGTGGCAGACCTGGTGAATAGGATCCGAAGGTCATGGTGAATAGGACCCCAAAGTGCTGGTGAAAAGGAAACCACAGTACTTGTGAAAATGACACCAGAGTCCTGGAGAAGTGACCCCACATTCCTGCTGAAAAGGACCCCACAGGATGGGTGAAAAGGACCCCAAAGACCTGGAGAAAAAGACACCATAGTCCAGGTGAATAGGACCCCACAGTCCTGGTGAAATGGACCCCACTGTCCTGTTGAGGAGACCCCAAAGTCCTGGTGAAAGGGACCCCTCACTCCTGGTTAATGGATCATGCAGTCTTCGTGAAAAGGACCTCACTGTCCTGGTGAAAAAGGACCCCACCTCCCTGGTGAATAGGACCCCACAGTCCTGTTGAATATGTCCTCAAATTATTGGTTAAAAATACTTCACAGACCAGGTGGAAGGACCCAACATTTCTGTTGATGGGACATTATAGTCCTGGTGACTATGACCTCAAAGTATTGGTTAAAAAGATTTCACAACGTGATGGAAGGAACTAACATTCCTGTTGATGGGACCCTACAGCCCTGGTGAAAATGACCCCAATGTCCGAGTGAAAAGGACCCCACAGTTCTGGTGAATAGGACCTCACAGTCCAGGTGAAAAGGACACCACCGTCTTGGTAAATAGGACCTCAGTGTCCAGGTGAAAAGGACCCCACAGTCCTGATGAAGGAACCCCACAATCATGGTGAAAAGGACCTCACAATTCTGGTAAAAATGACACCACAGTCCTAGAGAATATACCCTACAGTTCTGGTGAATAGGACCTCAAAATAGTGGTGAAAATGGACCCCACGGTCCTTGTGTAAATGACACCAGAGTCCTGGTGAAGGAATCCCAGAGTCTTGGGGAAAAGGGCCCCACAGTCATGGTGAAAATGACGACCACAGTTCTGCTGAAAAGGAACTCACAGGAGTGGTGAAAAGTACCCCAGATTTCTGGTGAAAAGGACAGCAAGCCACTGTTGAAAATGACCCCACATTCCTGGTGAATAGGACCCCACACTCCTGGTGACAAAGACCACAGTCCTGGTGAAAAGGACCCCACAGTCCTGGTGAAAGGACCCAAAGTTCTGGTGAACCGAATCAACAATTCTGGTAAAATGTCCCCCAGTCTTTTTGAAAGGAATGCCACAGTCCTGGTGTATAATATCCTACAGTCCTGATGAAGGGACCATACAGTCCCGGTGAAATTGACCTCACAGTTCTAGTGAAGGGACCCCAATTCTTCATGAAAAGAATCCAATGTCCTGGAGAAAAGACCTAACATTCCTGGTGAAAAGGACCCCACAGTCCTGGAAAAAGAACCCCAAACTCCTGCTAAAAATTCCTCACAATATTGGTGAAATGTACCCCAGAATCAGGCTGAAAAGGACCCCACAGTGCTGGTGAAGGTACCCCACAGTGCTGATGAAAAGGACCTCAGAGTTCTGGTGAAAATGACACCACAGTCCTGGTGAATAAGATCCAAATTACTGGTTAAAAAGGACCCAACAGTCCTTTGTAAATGACATTAGAGTCCTGGTGAAGTAATGCCACAGTCCAGGTGAAAAGGACCCCACTGTCGTGGTGAAAATCACAACCGCAGTCCTGCTGAAAAGGACCCCACAGTCCTTGTGAAAAAGACACCATAGTCCAATTAAATAGGACCCCAAAGTGCTGGTGAAATGGACCCAAAATCCTGTTGAAAAGGACCCCACAGTCCTGGTGACAAGGACCCCACAGCCCTGGTGAATAGGATCCCGCAGCTCTGTTGAAAAGAACCCCTGAGTCCTGCTGAAAAAGACCGCACAGTCCTGGTCAATGCACACCACAGACCAGGTAAAAAGGACCCCACATTCCTGTTGAAAAGAACCCCACAGTACTGGTGAAAGTACCCACATATCTCGGGAAGAGACCCCACAGTCCTGGTAAATATGTTCCCACAGTCTTGTTGAAATGAACCCCACAGTCCTGGTGAAAAACACCCCAGAGAATTGGTGAAGGGACCTCACAGTCCTGGTGAAAAAGAACCCACAGTCCTGGTGAAAAGGGACCCATAGTCCGGGCGTATAGGACCCAACATTCCAGGTGAAAAAGACCCACAGTCCTGGTGAATAAAAACCCACAGTCCTGATGAAGGGACCCCACAGTTCAAGTGAAAAAGACATCACATTCCTGGTGAATGGACCCCATATTCCTGGTGAAAAGACCTCACAGTCCTGGTGAAAAGGGAGCACACATTCCTGCTGGAAAGGACCCCACAGTCCTGGTGAAAAAGAGGTCCACAGTCCTGCTGAAAAGGACCCCACAGTCCTGGTGAAATGGACCCCACAGTCCTGGTGAAAAGGACACCATAGTCCTGGTGAATAGGACCCCACAGGTCTGGTGAAATGGACCCCAAAGTCCTGATGAAAAAGACCCACAGTCCTTGTGAAAAGGACCCCAGAGTCCTGGTGAATATGAACCCACAGTACTTGTAAAAAAGGACCCCACAGTCCTTGTGAAGATGCCACCATAGTCCTGGTGATGGAACCCCACATTCCTGGTGGAAAGTACACCACAGTCCTAGTGACAAAACCCCACAGTCCTGTTGAAACTGACCCCACAAACCTTGTGAATAGGACCCCATAGTCCTGGCATATAGCGCCCCACAGCCTTGGGGAAAAGAACCCACAGTCCTGGTAAATTGGACGATAAAAATCTATTGAGAAGGATCCCACAGTCCTGGTAAAAAGTACCTCACAGTCCTGGTGAAAAGGACACCACAGTCCTGGTGAAGAGTACCAGACAGTCCTGTTGAATAAGACCCTACAGTACTGGTGAAAAAGAAACCCACAGTCTTGTGAAAATGACACCTGAGTCCTGGTGAAGGGAGCAGAAAGTACTGGTGAAAATGATGCAAGTGTTGTGGTGAAAAAGACGACCATAGTCCTGCTGAAAAGGACCCCACAATTCTGGTGGAAATGACCCCACATTCCTGCTGAAAAGTACCCCATAATCCTGGTAAATTGGACCCCAATGTCCTGGTGAATAGGACCTCAGAGTCCTGGTGAATAGCACTTCACATTTCTGGTGAAAAAGACCCCATTCTCCTGGTGAATGGACCCCAAAATCCTCGTGAGAATGAGCCCTCATTCCTGGTGAAGGAATCACGCATTCCTGGTGAAAAGGACCCCCCTGTCCTGGCGAAATGGAACCCACTTTTCTGGTGAGTAAGATCCCACAGTCCTGGTGAATATGATCACAAAGAATTCGTTAAAAAGACTTCATTGTCCTGGTGAAGAACCCCACATTCCTTTTGATGGTCCCCTATAGTCCGCGTGAAAAGTACTCCAATTTCCTGGTGAGAAGGACCCCAACTTCCTGGTGAGAAGGACCCGAAAATCCTGGGGAAAGGACACCAAAATCCTGGTAAATAGTACCTCAGAGTCTGGGTGAAGAGTACCCCACAGTCAGGCTGAAAATGACCCCACAGTGCTGGTGAAAAGGACCCCACAGTCCTGGTGAGGGTACCCCACAGTGCTGGTAAATATGACCTCAGAGTTCTGATGAAAATGTCACCACAGTACTGGTGAAGAGGACCCAAAATTACTGCTTAAAAAGGACCCTAAAGTCCTTTGTAAATGACAACAGAGTCCTGGTGAAATAATGACACAGTCCAGGTGAAAAGGAACCCACAGTTGTGGTGAAAAGGACCCCACAAACCTCGTGAATAGGACACCATAGTACTTGTGAATAGGAACCCACAGTCCTGGTGAATAGGACACCATAATACTGGTGAATAGGACCCCACAGTCCTCGTGAATAAGACCCCACAGTCTTGGTGAAAAACACGACCACAGTCTGCTGAAAAGGACCCCACAGGACTGGTGATAAGGACGCCACAGTTTACTTGAAAAGAACACCATAGTACTGGTAAATAGGACCCCATAGTCCTCGTGAAATGGACCCAACAGTCCTGTTGATAAAGACCCACAGTCCTGGTGAATGGGACCCCACAGTCCTGGTGAATTGGACTCATTGTCCTAGTGAATTAGTACCAATTGTCCTGTTGAATAGGACCCAAATGTCCTGGCGAATAGGACCCCACTGTACTGTTGAAAAAAGGACCCCACAGTCCTTGTAAAAATGACATCAGAGTCCTGGTGAAGGAATCCCACAGCCCTATTGAAATTGATCCCATTTCCTGGTAAATAGAACGCCATAGTCCTGGTAAGTAGCACCCTTCAGTCCTGGTGAAAAGGACCCCAAAATTCTGGTGAAAATGATCCACAGTGCTGGTAAATAGGACCCCACAATTCTGGAGACAAGGACCCCAAAGTCCTGGTAAAGGAACACACATTCCTGGTGAAAAGTACCTCACAATCCTGGTTAAAAGGACCCCACAGTCCTGGTGAATAGTACCCGACAGTCATGTTCAATAGGACCCCACAGTACCGGTGAAAAGAGACTCCACAGTCCTTGTGCAAATGACACCAGAGTTGTGGTGAAGGGAGAACAGAGACATGTATAAAAGGACCACAGAATCCTTGTGAAAAAGACGACCACAGTCCTGATGAAAAGTACCCAAAAATATTGGTCAAAAGGAACCCACTGTCCTGGTGAAAATGACTCCATTGTCCTGCTGAATAGGACCACAAAGTCCTGGTGAATAAGACCCCACATTCCTCTTGAAAAAACCCACGGTCCTGGTGAAAAGGACCACAATCATGTTGAATAGGACCACACAGTCCTGGTATGGACCACACAGTCCTGGTGAAAAAGACCCTCATTCCTGGTGAATAGGACCCCACAGTCCTGGTGAATATGGCCTCAAACTATTGGTTAAAAAGAATCACAGTCCTGGTGGAAGGACGAAACCTTCCGGTTGATGGGACCCTACAGTCCTGGGGAAAATGACCCCAATGTCCTGGTGTAAAGACCCCACGGTTCTTGTGAAAGGACCCCAATTTCCTGGTAAGTAAGACCTCATAGTCTTTGCGAAGTGTACCCCACGTTCATGCTGAAAATGACCACACATTTCCTGTAAAAAAGGACCCCACAGTTCTGGTAAGTAGGACCCCACAATCCTTCTGAAAAAAAACTGCATAGTCCTGGTAAATGGACCCCACAGTCCTGGTGAAAAATACCTCACTGTCCAGTTGAAAAGGACACCATGGTCCTGGGAAATAGTACACGACATTCCTGTTGAATATGACCCCACAGTCCTGGTGAAAACGGACCCCACAGCCCTTGTGAAAATGGCACCAGAGTACTGGTATAGGGAGCAAACAGTACTAGTGAAAGAACCCCACAATCGTGGTGAAAAATACAACCACAGTCCTGCTGAAATTGACCCCAAATTCGTGGTTAAAAGGACCCCATGGTCCTGGTGAAATGGACCCAAAATCCTGTTGAAAAGGACCCCACAGTCCTGGTGAATAGGACCTCCCACTCTTAGTGAAAAGCACTCCACAGTCATGGTGAAAAAGACCCCAATGTCCTATTGAATGGACCCCACAATCCAGGTGAAAAGTACCCCTCATTCCTCGTGAAGGAGTCACGGAATCCTGGAGAAAATGACCCCACTGTCCTTGTGAAATGGACCCCAGCTTCCTGGTGAATAGGACTTCAAAGTTCTGGTGAATATGAACAGAAATTATTGGTTAAAAAGACTTCATAGTTCTGGTTGAAGGACCCCACATTCCTCTTAATGGGACCCTACAGTCCTGAGGAACAGGACCCCAATTACCTGATGAAAAGGACCCCTTTGTCCTGGTGAAAAAGTTCAAATAGTCCTGGTAGAAAGACCCCAAAATCCTTGTAAATACAACCTCACAGTCCTGGTGAAGAGTACCCCACGGTCCGGCTGAAAATGACCCCACAGACCTGGTGAAAGGACCCCACAGTACTGGTAATTAGTCCAGGTGAAAAGGATCCCAAATTCCTGGTGGAGGACACCAAAGTCCTGGTGAAAAGGACCTAACAGTCCTAATGAAAAGGACACCACAGTCCTGGTGAATAAGACCTGACAGTCCTGGTGAATAGGACTCCAAAGTACTGGTGAAAAAGGACCCTACAGTCCTTGTTTAAATGACACCAGAGTCCAGGTAAAGGGATTCCACAGTCCTGGTGAAAACGACCCCACATTCTTGGTGAAAAAGACGATCACAGTCCTGCTGAAAAGGAACCCACATTTGTGGTGAAAAGGACCCCACAGTTATGGTGAAATGGACACCATATTCCTGGTTAATAGGACCTCACTGTCCTGAGGAATAGGACCCCACATTCCTGGTGAAATACACCCACAGTCCTGATGAAAAAGACCTGACAGTCCTCGTGAAATGGACCCCACATTCCTGGTGAAAAGACCACAATTTCCTGGTGAAAATGACCTAACAGTCAGGTGAAAAAGACATCACAGTCTTGATGAAAGGACCCCAAAATCCTGGTAAAAAGTCCTCACAATCTTGGTGAAAAGTACTCTACATTCCGGCTGCAAAATACCCCTCAATCCTGCTGAAAACGACCCCAGAGTCCTGGTAAATAGGACCCAACTGTCCTGTTGTAAAGGACCCAAAAGTCCTGGTGAAGGAACTCCACAGTCCTGGTGAAAAGATCACCCCTTTCCTGGTGAATTGGTCACGAAGGTCCTGGTGAATAGGACCCCAAAGTACACGTGAAAAAGTATCCCACAGTCCTTGTGTAAATAATGCCAGAGTCCTGGTGAAGAGGCCCCACAGTCATGGTAAAAAGGACCCCACAGTCTTGATGAAAAAGACAACCACAGTCCTACTGAAATGGAACTCACATGAGTGGAGAAAATGACCCCACAGTCCTGGTAAAAATGACAATATTGTCCTGGTGAATAGGACCTCACAGTCCTGGTGAAAAAACCCCACAGTCATGCTGAAAAGGACCCCACATTCCTGATGAAAGGACCCACAGTTCTGGTGAAGCGACCCCACAGTCCAGGTAAAAATGTCCCCACAATGTTCGTGAAAGGAACCCCACAGTCCTGGTAAATAAAGTGCAACAAAACCAGATGAAGGGTCCCCAAGTCCTGGTAAAATGACCTCACAGTCCTGGAGAAGGGACCCCACATTCCTGATGAAAAGACCCCAAAGTTCTGGTGAAAGGACTTAACATTTCTGGAGAAAAGGACCCCACAGTCCTGGTGAAAGGACCCCAAATTCCTGGTAAAATGTCCTCACACTCTTGGTGAAAAGTTCCCTCATTCTGGCTGTAAAGTACTCCACAATCTTGCTGAAAAGACGTCACAGTCCTGGTGAATAGGAACCCGCAGTCCTCCTGAAAAGGACCCCACAGTCCTGGTGAAGGGACCCCACCGTCCTTCACACAGATTGTGGTGAAAACGACACCATAATCCTGGTGATTAGGACCCGACGGTCCTGTTGAGTAGGACCCCAAAGTACAGGTGAAAGAGGACCCCACAGTCCTGCTGAAAAGAAACTCCCAGTTTTGGGGAAAAGAACACCACAGTCCTCCTGAATAACATCACTCAGTCCTGGTCAATGGACACCAATTTCCAGGTGAATAGAACGCCACATTCCTTCAAAATGGACCCCACAATCCTGGTGAAATGACCCACAGTTGTGGTGAAGCAAGCCCACAGTACTGGTAAAAATGTCCCACAGTCTTGATGAAAAAAACCCCACAGTACTGGTGAAAAGGACCCCACTGTCTTGGTGAAAAAGACCCCAACATCCTTGTGAATACAACTTCACAGTCCTGGAGTATATGACCTCAATTATTGACCAAAATGACTTCACACTCCTGGAGGAAGGACCTCACATTCCTGTTGAGGGGACTCTACAGTTCTGGTAAAAATGACCCCAATCTCCTAGTGAAAAGGACCCCAAAGTCCCGGTAAAAAAGGACCCCACAGTCGTGCTGAAAGGACCCCAAAATCCTGGAAAATATAACCTCACAGTATTGGTGAAGATTGCCGCACGGTTCGGCTGAAAATGACTCCACAGTCCTGGTGGAAAGGACCCCAGAGTCCTGGTAAATAGGACCCGACAATCTTAGTGAAACTGACCCCACAGTCCTGGTAAAGGGACCCCCCAGTCCTTGTGAAAAGTACCTCAGTGTCCTGGTGAAAAGAATACCAGAGTCCTGTTGAATAGTACTCTACTGTCCTGTTGAATAGGACCCCACACCTCTGGTGAAAATGGACAACATAATCCTTGTGAAAATGACACAAGAACCTGGTGAAGGGAGCACATTGTCCTGGTGAAAAGGACACCAGAGTCATTGTATAAAGGACTCCACAATCTTGTTGAAATGTACCCACAAGCCCGTTGAAAAGGACCCCAGAGTCCTGGTGAATAGAACTTCACAGTCCTTTTAAAAAGCACTCGAAATTCCTGGTGAAAAAGACCACACTGTCCTAGTGAATGGACCCCAGATTCCTGGTGAAAAGGGCCCCTCATTCCTGGTGAAGGAATTACGCAGTCCTGGTGAAAAGGACCCGTCCGTCCTGGTGAGAAGGACCACAAATTCCTGTAGAATAGGACCCCACAGTCCTAGTAAATATGACCACAAATTATTGGTTAAAAAGACATCACAGTCCTGTTATAAGGACCCCATATTCCTGTTGATATGACCCTAGAGTTCTGGTGAAAAGGACCCCAAGGTTTTGGTGGAAAGGATTACACAGTCCTGATGAAAATGATACCATAGTCCTGGTGAAATGGATCCAGCAGTCCTGGGGAATAGGACCCCACACTCCTGGTAAAAAAGACTCACACTCCTGGTGAATAAAATCCCACATTCCTGGTGAAAAGGACCCACAATCCAGTTGAATAGGACCCCAAAGTCCTCGTGAAAATTACCCCACAATTCTGGTAAATAGGACCCCAGAGTACAGTGGAAATGGACCCACTATCCTGGTGAGGCGACCGCACAATCCTGGAGAAAGGACTTTACAATCCTGGTGAAAAGGACACCAAAATCCTGTTGAATAGGACCCGACAGTCCTGGTGAATAGGACCCCAATATAATGGTGTAAAAGGACCCCACAATCCTTGAGTAAATGACACCAGATTCCTGGTGAAGGGGTTCCACAGTCCTGGTTAAAAGGATTCCACAGTCATGGTGAAAAAGATGACCAAAGTGCTGCAGAAAATGAACCCACAGAAATGGTGAAAAGGACCCCAGAGTACTGGTGAAAATGACAACATACTCCTGGTGCATAGGACGCCACAATCCTAGTGAATGGGACCTCAAATCCTGGTGAAATAGACCCACATTGCTGATGAAAATGACTCCACAGTCATGGTGAAAAGGACCCCACATTCCTGGTGAAAAGACCCACAGTTCTGATGAAGCGACCCTACAGTCCTGGTAAAAATGTCCGCACAATCTTGGTGAAAGTAACCCCCCAGTCCTGGTAAATAAAATCCCACAGTCTGGATGAAGGATCCTCAGAGTCCCGGTGAAAATGATCTCACTTTCCTGGTGAAGGGACCCAACATTCCTGATGAAAAGACCTCAAAGTCCTGGTGAATAGACCTAACATTCCTGGAGAAAAGGACCCCATAGTCCTGGTGAAAGAATCCCAAATTTCTGGTAACGAGTCCTCACAGAATTGATGAAAACTACCCCACAGTCTGACTGAAAATGACCACACATCCTGGTGAAAAGGACCACAGAGTCTTTGTGAAAATGACACCGGAGTCCTGGTAATGGGATCCCACAGTCCTGGTGAAAAGGACCCCACAATCGTGGTGAAAAAGACGGCCACAGTCCTGCTGAAAAGAAACCCACAGGACTGGAGAATAAGACCCCACATTCCTAGAGAAAAAGACACCATAGTCCTGGTGAATAGGACCCCACAGTCCTGTTGAATAGGACCCCACATTCCTGGTGAAAAAGACGCACAGTCCTGGTGAAAAGGACCCCACAATCCTGTTGAAAGGACCCAGAGTTCTGGTGAAGCGCCCCACAATTCTGGTGAAAAGGTCCAAAGAGTCTTGGTGAAAGGAACCCCACAGTCTTGGTAAATAAATCCCACAGTCCTCATGAATGAACCCTACAGTCCCGGTGAAAATGACTTCACAGTCCTGGTGGAGGGACCCCTCATTCCTGATAAAATGTCCTGTAAGTACAGTTGAAAAAGACATAACTGTCCTGGTGAAAATGACCTCACAATCCTGATTAAAGGACCCCAAATTCCTGGTAATAAGTTTTCACAGTCTTGATAAAAAATACCCCACATTCCAGCTGAAAATGACACCACAATCCTGCTGAAAAGGACCCCAGAAACCTTGTAAATAGGACCCCACAATCCTGTTGAAAAGGACCCCACAATCCTGTTGAAAATGACCCATGATACTATTGCAAAGGACCACAGAGTCCTTGAGAATGGGACTTCACATTCCTGGTGAAAAGCACTCCACAGTCCTGGTGAATGAAATCCCATATTCCTGTTGAAAAGGACCCCACATTCCTGTTGAAAAGGATCCCACAGTCCTGGTGAAAATCACCCCACAGTTCTGGTAAATAGGACCCCAGAGTCCGAGGAAATGGACCCAACAATCCCCGTGAGGGGACCCCCCAATCCTGGTAAAAAAGACTTCACAATCATGATGAAAAGGACACCACAGTCCTGGGGAATAGGACCGGAACGGACAGTCCTTGGGAATAGGACCCCAAAGTACTGGTGAAAAAAGACCCAACAGCCCTTGTGTAAACAACACTAGAGTCCTGTTGAAAGGATCCCAAAATCCTGGACAAAAGAACCCACAGTCTTGGTGAAAAAGATGACCAGAGTCCAGCTGAAAAGAAAACACACTGGAGTGGTGAAAAGGACACCACAGTCCAGGTGAAATGCACACCATAGTTCTGGTAAATTGGACCCCACTGTCCTGTTGAAAAAGACACACAGTCCTGGTAAAAAGGACCCCATATTCCTGGTGAAGGTACCCACAGTTCTGGTGAAGCGACCCCACATTCCTGGTAAAAAAATGTCCCCACAGTCTTGGTGAAAGGAACACCACACTCCTGGTAATAAAATCCAACAGTCCTGATGAAGGGGACCCAGTTCCCGGAAATAATGACATCACAGTAATGGTGAGGGGACCCAACATTTCTGATGAAAGGACCCCAAAGTCCTGGTGAAAATTCCTAACTTTCCTGGAGAAAATTACTCCACAGTCCTGGTGAAACGACCCCCAAATCCTGGTAAAATAGCCTCACAGTCTTGGTGAAATGTACCCCACATTCCAACTTAAAATGATCCCACAGTCCTGGTGAAAACGACCCACATTCATGGTAAATAAGACTCCACAGTCCTGGTGAAAAGGATCCCACAGTTGTGGTGAAAAAGACAACCACAGACCTGCTGAGAAGGACCCCACAGGACTGGTGAAAAGGACCCCACAGTCTTCGTGGAAATGACGCCATAGTCCTGGTGAATAGGACCCCAAAGTCCTGGTGATATGAACCACAGATTCCTTGTGAAGAAGACTCACAGTCCTGGAGAATAGGACCCCACAGTCCTAGTGAATAGGACCCCATTGTCCTGGTGAATAGGACCCGAAAGTCCTTGTGAACAGAACACGACAGTACTGGTAAAAAAGGACCCCATAGTCCTTGTTAAAATGTCACCAGAGTCCTGGTGATGTGACCCAACATTCCTGGTGAAAAGTACACCAAAATCCTAGACAGGAAACCACACAGTCCTGTTTAAAGTGACCCTACATTACTGGTTAATAGGACCTCACAGTCCTGATGTAAATGACCCCACAATTCTGGTGAAAATGACCCAATGTCTTGGTTAAAAGGACTCCACAGTCCTAGTGAAAAGGACCCCATGGTCCTGGTAAATAGGACCCCGCACCCTGATGAAAAGGACAGCAAAGTCCTCGTAAATGGACCCCACAGTCCTGGTGAAAGTAGATCATAGTCCTGGGGAAAAGGACACCACAGTCCTGGTGAATAGTACCTGACAGTCTTGTTGAATAGGACCCCACAGTACTGGTGAAAAAGGAACCCAGAGTTCTTATGAAAATGACACCAGAATCCTGGTGAATTGAGCACAAATTCCTGATGAAAAGGACCCCAATGTCGTGGTGAAAAAGAATACCACAGCCCTGCTGAAAAGGACCCCACGTTCCTGGTTGAAAGAAACCCACAGATCTATTGAAAAGGACCCCATAGTCCTTGTGAATAGGACCCGAAAGTCCTGGTAAATAGGACCCCCCTGTCCGTGTGAAAAAAACCCACAGTCCTGGTGAAAAGGAACCACAACCATGTTGAAAAAGACCACAGAGTCCTGGTGAATAAGACTTCACAGTCCTGATGAAAAGCACTCCACAGTCCTGTTAAAAAACTCCCCACTGTCCTGGTGAATGGACCCCATTGTCCAGTAAAAAGGATCCCGCATTTCTGGTGAAGGGATCATGCCGTCCTTTTGAAAAGGACCCCACTGTCTTAGTGAAAAGAACCCCATCTTTCTAGTGAATATAACACCCCAGTCCTGGTAGATATTACCCCAAAACATTGGTTAAAATGACTTCACAGTCCTAGTGGAAGGACCCCAAGTTCCTTTGGTGGAACCATACAGTCTTGGTGAAATTGACCCCAATATTCTGGTGAAAAGGATCCCACAGTCCTAGTGAAAAGGACCCCTCAGTCCTGTGTAAAATGACCCCACAGTCCTGGTGAAAAGGACCCCAGAGTAATGGTCAATAGGACCTCACAGTCCAGGTGAAAATGACCCCACTGCCCTAGTCAAGGGACCCCACACTCCTGGTGAAAAGGACCAAAAGTCCTGGTGAAAGGACCCCATAATCCTGGTATATAGGAACATACAGTCTTGGTAAAGAGTACCCCACGGTCTGGCTGAAAATGACCCCACAGTCCTGGTGAAAAGGACCTCACAGTCCTTGTGAAAATGAAACCGGAGTCCTGGTGATGGGACCCCACATTCCAGGTGAAATGAACCTCACAGTCCTAGTGAAGGAACCCCACACTCCTGATGAAAGTGACCCCAGAGGCCTGGTAAATAGGACCCCTTAGTCTTGGTATTAAGCAACCCACAGCTCTGGTGCAAAGGAGCCCACAATTCATTGGAAAATGACCCAATGTCTTTGTTAAAAGGACTCTAGAGTCCTCTTGAAAAAGACACCACAGTCCTCCTGAAAATACCTTACAGTCCTGATGAAAAAGACACCAGAATCGTGGTGAACAGTACACGACAGTCCTGTTGATTAGGATCCCAGAGTACTGGTGAAAAAGGACCCCACAGTCCTTGTGAAAATGACAGTAGAATCCTGGTGAAGGGAGTACAGAGTCCTGGAGAAAACCACCCCAAACTCAGTGAAAAAGATGAACACGGTCCTGCTGAATATGATCCTGCAGTCCTGTCGAAAATGACCCCACAGTCCTGGTGAAAAGGACATCATATTCCTGGTGAATAGGACACCGAATTTCTGGTGAATAGGATCCCCCAGTCCTGGTGGAAAAGAAAAAAAAAAAAAAAAAAAACATAGTCCCGGTGAAAAGGACCCAAAATCCTGGTGAAAAGGACACCACAAGGTTGGTGAAGGTATCCCACTATCCTGGTGAAAAGGACCTCACAGTCCTGGTGAAAAGGACAACACTGTCCTGGTGAATAGGAACCCAAAATACTGGTGAAAATAGACCCCACAGTCCTTGTGTGAATGGCACGAGAATCCTGATGAAGGGATCCCACAGACGTGGTTAAAACGATCCCAGAGTCCTGGTAAAAATGACGACCACAGTACTGATGAAAACGAACCCACAGGAGTGGTGAAAAGGACCCCACTGTCCTGGTGAAAAGTAACCCATAGGTTCTGGTGAAAATGACCCAACGTCCTGGTGAAAAGGACCCTATATCCTAGTAAATAGGAACCCACAAGCCTGGTGTAAAGGACCCCAGAGTCCGAGTAAAGTGACCCCACATCCTGGTGAAATGTACCTCACAGTCCTGTTGAAAAAGACACCACAGTTCTGGTGAATAGTACCCGCCAGTCCTGTTGAATAGCAGCCCACAGTACTGCTGAAAAAAGGACCCAACAATCCTTATGAAAATGACACCAGAGTCCTGGTGATCCTGGTGAAGGGAGCACACATTCCTGGTGAAAAGGATCCCACAGTCATCGTGAAAAAGATGACCCCAGTCCTGCTGAAAAGGACCCAAAAGTCCTGGTGAAATGGTCCCCACAGTTCTGGTGAAAAAGACCCTCAATCCTCGTGAGTAGATCCCCACATTCCTAGTGAAAAGGACCCCACAGTCCTGGTCCCACTGTTATGGTTAAAAGAGTCCTGGTGATGATAGCACACAGTCCTGGTGAAAAGGACCCCACTGTCGTGGTGAAAAAGACGTACACACTCCTGCTGAAAAGAACCCCAATCTCCTAGTGAATAGGACCCCTCAGTCCTGGTTTTAAAAAAACAAACAAACAAACAAACAAACAAACACAGTCCTGGTGAGAAAGACCCACAATCCGGTTGAAATGATCCCACAATTCTGGTGAATAGGACCACGCAGTCCTTGTGAAAAGCACTCCACAATCCTGGTGCAAAAGACATTATTGTCCTGGTGAATGGATACCAGTCTTGGTGAAAAAGACTCCTCAATCCTGTTGAAGAGATCACACAGTTCTGTTGAAAAGGACCACAATGTCTTGATGAAAAGGACCCCACATTCCTGATGAATAGGACCCTACATTCATGGTGAATATTACCACAAATTATTCGTTAAAATGAATTCACAGTCCTGGTGGAAGGACCCCACATTTCTGTTGATGGGACCCTGCAGTCCTGGTGAAAAGGACCCCAGTATTCTGGTGAAAAATACCCCACAGTCCTGGTTAAAAGGATCCCAAAATCCTGTTGAAAGTACCCCAAAATCCTAGTAAATCGAAACTCACAGTCTGGGAGAACAGTACCAGACGGTCGGGTGAAAATGACCCCAGAGTCCAGGTGAAAAGGACCCCACAATCCTGGTGAAGGGATCCCACATTGTGTTGAAAAATACATCACAGTCCTGGTGAAAAAACACCACAGTCCTGGTGAATAGGCCTCCAAAGTACTGGTGAAAATAGACTCCACCTTCCTTGTGTAAATGACAACAAAGTCCTGGTAAAGAGATCCTAAAGTCCTGGTGAATATGACCCCGCAGTCGTCGTGAAAAAGATGACTACATTCTTGCTGAAAAGGACCCCACAGGACTGGTGAATGGACCCCATATTCCTAATGAAAAATCATCATAGTCCTGGTGAATAGGACCCCACATTTCTGGTGAATGGACCTCACATTCCTGATGAAAATACACTGTAGTCCTGGTGAATAGGACCCCACATTTCTCATGAAAAGGACCCAACTGACGTGGTGAAACAGACGTACACAGTCCTGCTGAAAAGATCCCCAAAGTCCTGGTGAAAAAAAACCCATAGTGCTGGTGAAAAGGACCCCAGAGACCTGGGGAATAGGACACCAAAGTCCTGGTGAATAGGACCACCCAGTCCTGGTGAAAAAAATCCCACAGTCCTCGTGAAAAGGACACACACTCCTGTTGAAAATGACCCAACAATCCTGGTGAATAAGACCCCAAATTATTGGTTAAAAATACTTCACAGTCCTGATGGAAAGACCCCACATTCCTGTTTATGGGACCCTACAGTCCTGGTGAAAATGACAACATTGCCTGTTGAAAAGGTCCCCACAGTCCTGGTGAAAATGACTCCAGAGTGCTGGTGAAAGGTTCCCAAAATACGGGTAATTAGGACCTCACATTCTTGGTGAAGAATACCCCACTGTGAGGCTGAAAATGACCAAAGAGTCCAGGTGGAAAAGACCACACAGTCCTGGTGAAAAGGACCTCGCATTAGTGGTGAAAAGGACAACACAATCCTTGTGAATAGCACCCGACTGTCCTGGAAATAGGACCCAAAAGTACTGGTGAAAATTGACCCCACAGTCCTTGTGTGAATCACAACTGAGTTCTGGTGAAGGGATCCCACAGTCCTGGTGTATAGGACCTCCAGTCCTGGTGAAAAAAAAAAAAAAAAAAAACCCACGGTACTCATGAAAAGTACCCACAATCCTGTTGTAAAGGACCCCACATTATTGGTTAAAAATACTTCACAATCCTGGTGGAAAGACCCCACATTCCTGTTTATGGGACCCTAATGTCGTGGTGAAAATGACGCCCATGCCTGTTGAAAAGGTCCACACAGTCCTGGTGAAAGTGACCCCACAGTGCTGTCGAATAGGACCTCAAATTCCTGGTAAAAAGCACTCCACAGATCTGTTGAAAAAGAACACACTGCCCTGGTGAATGGACCCCACTGTCCAGGTTAAATGGGCCCCTCATACCTGGTAAAGGGATCATGCAGTCCTGGTGAAAAGGCCACCACTCTCATGGTGAAAAGGACACACATTCCTGGTGAATATGAACCCTCATTTCTGGTGAATATGGCCCCAAATTACTGATCAAAAATACTTCACAGTCCTGGTGAATGGACCCCACATTCCTGTTTATGGGACCCTAATGTCCGGGTGAAAATGACCCCATGACTGTTGAAAAGAACCCCACAGTAATGGTGCAAATGACCCCAGAATTCTAGTGAAAGGTCCCCAAAATCCTGGTAAATAGAATCTCCCACTCTTGGTTAAGAGTACACCACAGTCTGGCTGAAAATGACCCCCAGTCCTTGTGAAAAGAGCACCACCGTGCTGGTGAATAGCACCGGCAGTCCTGGTGAACAGGACCCAAAAAATACTGGAGAAAATGCACCCAACAGTCCTTGTGCAAATGACACCAGAGTCCTGGTGAAGCGATCCCACTGTCCTGGTAAAAGGGAATCCACAGTCCTGGTGAATGGACCCCACAGTCCTCGTTAAAAAGGACCCCAAAATTCTGGTGAAAATGACACACAGTCCTGGATCAAACGACTCCAAAATTCTCGGAAAAGGACCCCATGGTCCTGGTAAATAGGCCCCACAATCCTGTTGAAAATGACGCCACATTCCTGGTAAAGGGTCCCCACAGTCCTGGTGAAAAGTGCCTCATAGTCCTGGTGAAAATGACATCACTGTCCTGGTGAATAGTACCGGACAGTCTGTTCAATATGACCCCACAGTACTGGTAAAAAGGAACCACAATCCTTGTGAAAATGACACCAGGGTCCTGATGACGAGAGCACACAGTCCTGGTGAAAAGAACCCCACTTACGTCGTGAAAGAGACGTACACAGTCCTGCTTAAAAAAACCCAATATCCTGGTAAAAAGGACCCCACAGTTCTGGTGAAAAGGACCCCAGAGACCAGGTGAATAGGACCCCAAAGTCCTGGTGAATACTACCCCCCTGTCCTGGTGAAAAAAAAAAAAAAAAAAAAAAAAAAAAAAAAAAAAAAAAAAAAAAAAAAAAAAACAGCCTTCGTGCACAATCCTTTTGAAAATGCCCCACAGACCTGGTGAATAGGTCCCCAAATTATTGGTTAAAAATACTTCACATTTCTGGTGGAAGGACCCCACATTCCTGTTTATGGGACCCTAATGTCCTGTTGAAAAGGACCCCATAGTCCTGTAGAAAATGACCCCACAGTGCTAGTGAAAGGTCCCCAAAATTCTGGTAAATTGGACCTCACAGTCTTGGTGAAGAATACCCCACACTCCTGGTGTAAAACACTCCACAATCCTGGTGAATGGACCCACAGCTCTGGTGAGGCGACCCCACATTCCTAGGAAAAAGTCCTCACAGTGTTGGGGAAAGGAACCACACAGTCCTGTTAAATAATATCCCACAGTCCTGATGAAGGGACAACACAGTTCCCGTAAAAATGACCTGACAGTCCTGGTGAAGGGAACACACATTCCTGATGAAAATACCGCAAAGTCCTCGTGAAAAGAACACCACAATCCTGGTAAAAGGGACCCCACAGTCCTAGTGAAAGGACCCCAAAATCCTGGTTAAATGTCTCACAGTCTTGGTGAAAATTACCCCACAGTCCGGCCTAAAATGTCCACAGAGTCCTGGTGAAAAGAACCCCACAGTCCTGGAAAATAGGACCCTAGAGTTCACGTGAAAATGACCCCACTGTCCTGGTGAAGTGACCACATAGTCCTGGTGAAAAGGACTTCACAATCCGGTGAAAAAGACACCACAGTCCTGGTGAATAGGACCCAACAGTCCTGGTGAATAAGACCACAAAATCATGGTAAAAAGTTCTCACAGTCTTGGTGAAACGTAGTCTGTCTGAAAATGACCCCACTGTCCTGGTGAATAGGACCCCAAAGTCGTGGTAAATAAGACCCAGAGTCCAGGTGAAAATGACCTCAAAGTCCTGGTGAAGGAACCACACAGTAGTGGTGAAAAGGACCTCACAGTCCTGGGGAAAAGGACACCAGAGTCCTGTTGAATAGGACCCAACAGTCCTGGTGAATAGGACCCAAAAATACTGGTGAAAAAAGACCCCACGGTCCTTGTGAAAATGACATCAGAATCCTGGTGAAGGAAGCATACAGCCCTGGTGAATAGCACCCAACATTAGTGGTGAAAAAGACGACCACAGTCGTGCTGAAAAAGACCACACAGTCCTGGTAAAAAGTAACCCACAGTCCTGGTGAAGAGGTCCCCATAGTCCTGGTGAAGAGGACCACAGAGTCCTGGTGAAAAGGAACCCAAAGTTCTGGTGAATAACACCTAAAGTCCTAGTGAAATCACCCCAAAGTCCTTGTGAAATGGACCTCACAGTCCTGGTGAAATGACCCCACAGTCATGGTGAAAAGGATCCCACAGTCCTTGTGAAAAAGACAACCACAGTCCGGCTGAAATGAAAACCATAGGACTGGTGAAAATGACACCAAAGTCCTGTTGAAAAGGACACCATAGTATTGGTGAATATGACCCCAAGTCCTGGTGAAATGGACCCCACGGTCCTGGTGAAAGAGACCCAGAGTCGGCTGAAAATGACCACACAGTCCTGGTTAAAAGGACCCCACAGTCTGGAAAATAGGAACTTAGAATCCAGGTGAAAGGACCCCCTGGGGATGAGACCCCAAAGTCTAAGTGAAAAGGACCTCACAATCCGTTGAAAAGGACACCACAGTCTTAGTGAATAGGACCCAACAGTTTATGTGATAGGACCCCACAGTACTGGTGAAAAGGACACCACAGTCCTTGTGAAAATGAAACTAGAGTCCTGGTGAAGGGAGCATATAGTCCTGGTGAAAAGGACCCACAAGTCGTGGTGAAAGAGACAAGCACAGTCCTGCTGAAAAGGACCCCACTGTTCTGGTTAAAGTACCCCACTGTCCTGGTGAAGAGGACCAAATAGTCCTGGTGATTAGGACAGCAATGTCCTGGTGAATAGGACCCAACAGTTCTGGTGAAAAAATCCCGCAGGACTGGTGCAAAGGACCCACTATCCTGTTGAAAAGGACCCCACAATCCTGTAGAAAGTACCTCACAGTCATGGTTAAAAGGACCCCAATTCTGTTGATGGGGCCTCACAGTCCTGGTGAAAAGGAACACACACTCCTGGTGAAAAGAAACCCACAGTCCTGGTGAAAAGACCAACAGTCCTGGTGAATAAAATCCCACAGTCCTGATTAAGGGACACAATAGTCCCAATGAAATGGACATTACAGTTCTGGTGATGACCCCACATTCCTGGTGAAAATACCCCACAGTCCAGATGAAAGGGACCTATCAGTCCTGGTGGAGAGACCTTACAGACCTGGTGAAAAGTACCCCACATTTGTGGTGAAATAGACGACCACAGTCCTGCTGAAAAGGACCACACAGGAATGCTGAAAAGATTCCAAAATTCCTGGTGAAAAGAAACCATAATACTGGTGAAAAGTACTCCATAGTCCTGTTGAATAAGACCCTACTGTCCTGTTGAATGGACCCCACAGTCCTGGTGAAAAGGACCCCTCATTCCTGGTGTAGGGGTCATGAAGTCCTGGTGAACAAAACGATGCTGTCCTGGTGAATTTGACTCCACCTTCCTTGTGAATAGCACCCACCATTCCTGGTGATTATGACCCCAAAATATTGGTTTAAATGAGTTCACAGTCCTGGTGGAAGGACTCCACATTTCTGTTGATGGGACCCTACAGTCCTGGTGAAAATGACCCCAATGTTCAGGTGAAAAGGACCCCACAGTCCTTGTGAAAAGGACCGCACAGTCCTGTGAAATGATCCCAAAATCCTGGTAAATAGTACTTCAGAATCTTGGTGAAGAGTACTCCATGGTCAGGCTGAAAATGTCCATACAGTCCTGGTGAAAAGAACCAAACAGTCCTGGTAAATAGGACCCCAGAGTCCAGGTGAAAAGGATCCCACTATCCTGTTTAAGGGAGCCCAAAATTCTGGTGAAAGAACCTCACAATCCTGGTGAAAATGACACCACAGTCCTGGTGAATGGGACCCGAAAGTCCTGGTGAATAAGACCCCAAAGTACTGGAGAAAATGGACTCCACAGTCCTTGTGTAAATTACACCAGAGTCCTGGTATAGGGATCCAATAATTCTGGTGAAAAGGACACCTCAGTTGGTGAAAAGACGACCACAGTCCCACAGGAGTGGTAAAAGGGACTCCACAATCCTGGTGAATATGACACAATAGTCATGGTGAATAAGAACCCACAGTACTGGTGAATGGGACCCAACAGTCCTGGTGAAACAGTCCCACAGTCCTAGAAAAAGAACCCCACAGTCCTGGTGGAAACGACACCACATTCCTGGTGAAAGGACCCAAGTTCTGGTGAAGCGACCCCACAGTCCCTGGGAAAATGACCTCACAGTCCTGGTGAAGGGAACCCACATTGCTGATGAAAAGACCCCAAAGTCCTGGTGAAAAGACCTAACAGTCCTGGTAAAAAGGTCCCCACAGTCCTCGTGAGAGGACCACAAATTCCTGTTAAAAAGTCCTCAAAGTCTTGGAGAAAAGTACCCCACAGTCCTGCTGAAAATGTCCCCACAGTCCTCATGAAGGGACCGCACACTCCTGTTGAAAAAGGACACCACAGTCCAGGTAAATAGGACCCGACACTCCTGTTGAATAGGACCCCAAAATACTGGTGAAAAAGGACCCCACAGTCCTTATAAAAATGATACCAGAGTCCTGGTGAAGGGACCCCACAGTCCTGGTGAAAGGGACCCCACAGACTTGGTGAAAGAGACTACCACAGTCCTACTGAAAAGGACAACACGGGACTGATGAAAAGGACCCCACATTCCTGGTGAAAATGACACCATTGTTCTGGTGAATATGACCCCACAGTCCTGGTGAAAGGGATCCCGCAGTCCTCGTGAAAGACCCACAGTCCTGGTGAAAAGGATCCCACAGTCCTGGTGAAAATGACCCCAGAGACTTGCAGAATAGGAACCCCCAGTCCTGGTGCAAAGGACTCCGAAGTCCTGTTGAATAGGACCACAGAGTCTTGGTCCATGGACCCCACATTCCAGTTGAAAATGACCTCACATTCCTGGTGAAAAGGACTACACATCCCTGGTGAAAGGAACCACAGTTCTGGTGAAGCAACCCCACAGTCCTGGGAAGAATACTCCCACAGTCCTGCTGAAAGGAACCCCACAGTCCAGATGAAAATGACCGCACAGAACTAGTGAGTAGGACCCAGTCCCAGTGAAGGGACCCCACAGTCCTGGTGAAAAGGATACCACAATCCAGGTGAATAAAATCCCAAAGTCCTGAAGAAAGAACTACACAGTCCTGGTGAATTGAACCTCACATTCCTGGTGAAGGAACCTCATATTCCTGGTGAAAAGTCCCCACTATCCTTGTGAAAATGACCTCGCAGTCCTGGTGAAGAGACCCCGCAGTCCTGTTGAAAAATACTTCACAGTCCTGGTGAAAAGGATCCCACAGTCCTCGTGAATAGTACCCGACAGTTCTGTGGAATAGGACCCCACACTACTGGTGAAAAAAGACCCCAAAGCCTTGTGAAAATGACAGCAGAGTCCTGGTTAAGGAAGCACACTGTCCTGGTGAATCGGAACCCACACTCTTGGTGAAAAAGACGACCACAGTCATGCTTAAAAGGTCAAGCAGTCCTGGTTAAAAGGACCCAACAATCCTGTTGAAAAGGACACCACAGTCCTGGTGAATATGACCACAAAGTCCTGGTGAATAAGACGTCCAAGTCCTGGTGAAGACAACCCACAGTCCTGGTGAAAAGGACCCACAATCCTGTTGAAATTGACCCCACAGTCCTGGTAAAAAGCACTCCACATTCCTCCTGAAAAGGACGGAACTGTCCTGGTGAATATACCCCACAGTCCTGGTGAAAAGGACCTGTCATTCCTGGTGAAGGGATTACGCAGGCCTGGTGAAAAGGACCCCAATGTTCTGGTAAAAAGAACCCCGTCTTCCTGGTGAATAGGACCCCCAGGTTCTGTTTAATATGACCCCAAAATATTGGTTAAAGGACTTCACAGTCCTGGTGCAAACACTCCACATTTCCTTGATGGGACCCTACAGTCCTGGTGAAAATGTCCCCAATGTCCTGGTGCAAAGGACCACACAGTACTGGTGAAAGTACCCCAAAATCCTGGAAAATAGTGCCACACAATCTTGGTGAATAGTACCCCACGGTCCAGCTGAAAATGAAGTCACAGCTTTGGTGAAAAGAACACCACATCCTGGTAAATAGGACCTGAGAATTATGTGAAAAGGACCCCACAGTAATGGTGAATGGACACAACATTCCTGTGAAAATGACACCACAGTCTTGGTGAATAGGACCCGAGAGTCTTGGTGAATAGGACCCCAAAGTACTGGTGAAAATGGACCCCATAGTCCTTATGTAAATGACACCAGAGTCCTGCTGAAAATGATCCCACAGTCATAGTGAAGGGTTCTCACATTCCTGGTAAAAAGGAACCCATAGTCCTGGTGAAAAGTAAACCAAAATCCTAGTGAAATTGACCTCACATTCCTGGTGAATAGGACAACCACGGTCCTGGTGAAAAAGTTCCACATTCCTGTAGAATAGAATTCCAAGTCCTGATGAAGGGATGCCACAGTCGCAGTGAAAAGGACCTCACAGTCCTGGAGAATTTACCCCACATTCCTGGTGAAAAGACTCCACAGTCCTGGTGAAAGTTACCGAACATTTCTGTTGAAGGGACCCCACAGTCGGGTGAAAATTATGCCACAGTCGTGGTGAAAAAGACGACCACAGTCCTGTTGAAAAGGACACCATAGTCCTGGTGAAAAGGACTCCAAGATCCTGGTGAAAAGGACCCCACCGTCCTGGTGAATAGGATCCCACAGTCCCAGTGAATAAGACCCCAAAGTCCTGGTGAATAGGACACGACACTCCTGGTGAATGGGACCCCACAGTACTGGTGAAAAACTAACCCTTATTCCTTGTGAAAATGACACCAGAGACCAGAAGATGTGACCCCATATTCCTGGTGAAAAGTACCCCACATCTTGGTGAGGGAACCCCACAGTCCTGTTTGAAATTGATTCCATATTTCTGGTGAATAGGACTCCATAGTCAAGGTAAATAGCACCCCACTCTCCTGGTGAAAAGGTCCCCACAATTCTGGTGAAAATGACCCAGTTTGGTTAAAAGGACTCCACTATTCTCATGAAAAGACCACAAAGTTCTGGTAATTAGGACCCACAATTCTGGTGAAAAGGACCCCAACATCTTGGTAAAGTAACCCGACAGTCCTGTTGAAAAATACTTCACAGTCCTGGTGAAAAGGATCCCACAGTGCAAGTGAATAGTACCAGACCGTTCTGTTGATTAGGACCCCACACTACTGGTGAAAAAGGACCCCACAGTCCTTGTGAAAATGACAGCAGAGTCCTGGTGAAGGGAGCACAAAATCCTGGTGAAACGGATCCCACACTCTTGGTGAAAAATACGACCATAATCATTCTAAAAAGGACCAAGCAGTCCTGGTTAAAAGGACCCAACAATCCTGGTGAAAAGGACCCCACAGTCCTGTTGAATAGGGTCCTACAGTTCTGGTGAAAAGTACCCAGAATTCTGATGAAAAGAACCCACAGACCTGTAAAAAGTACCCCACGTTCCTGGAGAAAGGACTCACAGTTCCTGTGAAGCGACCTCACCGTCCTGGTAAAAAGGTCCCCAAATTCTTGGCGAAAGGAACACCAAAGTCCTGGTAAATAATCTCACCATCCTGATGAAGGGGCCCCACAGTCCCGGAAAAAATGTCCTCACAGTCCTGGTGAAGGGACCCCACATACCTAATGAAAAGACCACAAAGACTTGTTAAAAAGGACCTAACAGTCCTGGTTGAAAGGACCCCACTGTCCTGGTAAATGGACCCAAAAATCATGGTAAAAGTTTTCACAGTCTTGGTAAAAATAGCCTATAGTCCGTCTGAAAATGACCCCAGAGTCCTGATGAATAGGACGCCACAGAACTGGTAAATAACACGCAGATTCCAGGTGAAAAGTAACTCAAAGTCCAGGTGAAGGGACCACACATTTTGGTGAAAGGACCTCACAGTCCTGGTGAATAGGAACTGACAGTTTTGGGAAATAGGACCCCCATGTACTGGTGAAAAAGGATCCCAGAGTCCTTGTGAAAATGACAGCAGAGTCCTAGTGAGGAGACCCCACAGTCCTGGTGAAAAATACCCCAAAGTCGTGTTGAAGAATTCAACCACAGTCCTACTGAAAAGGACCCCACACTCCTGGTGTAATGGACCCCACAATCCTGGAGAAAGGACCCAAAGTCCTGGTGAATATGACCCAAGAGCCATGGTGAAAATAACTCCTCAGTCCTGCTGAATAGGACAACACAGTCCTGGTCAATGGAGCCCACAGTCCAGGTGAAAAGGACCCCACATTTCTGGTGAAAATGGCCCCATATTCCTGGTGAAAGATCCATAGTTCTGATGAAACGACCCCACAGTCCTGATAAAATTTTCCCCACAGTCTTGGTGAATGAAACCTCACAGTCCTGGTGAATAGGACCCCACAGAAATGGTGATTAGGACCTCAAAGTTCTGGTGGAATAAAAACACCATAGACCTGCTGAAAACGACCCCATAATCCTGGTGATGGGAACTTACATTCCTGTTAAAAAGGAACCCACAGTCCTGGAGAATAGTAAACCACAGTCCTAGTGAAATTGACCCCACAGTCCTGGTGAATAGGACGCCAGGGTCCTAGTGAAAAAGTTCCACATTCCTGTTGAATAAAATCCCACGGTTCTGATGAAGGGACCCACAGTCGCAGTGAAAATGACGTCACATTCCTGGAAAATGGACCCCATATTCCTGGTGAAAAGACTCCACAGTCCTGGTGAAAATGACTAACAGTTCTGCTGAAGGGACCTCCTGGTGAAAATTACGCCAAAATCATGGTGAAAATGATGACCACAGTCCTGTTGAAAAGGACACCATAGCCATGGTGATAAGGACTCCAAGATCCTGGTGAAAAGGACCCCACCGTCCTGGTGAATAGGTCACCACAGTCCCAGTGAATAGGACCCCAATGTCCTCCTGAATAGGACCCGACACTCCAGGTGAATGGGACCCTACAGTACTGGTTATAAATGAACCCTTCTTCCTCGTGAAAATGACACCAGAATCCTGATGATGGGACCCCATATTCCTGGAGAAAAGAACCCCACAGTCTTGGTGAAGGAACCCCACAGTCCTGTTTGAAATTGACTCTGAAAACTTGGTGAATAGGACGCCATGGTCCTGGTAAATAGCACCCCGCTCTCCTGGTGAAAAGGTCCCCACAATTCTGGTGAAAATGACCCATAGTCTGGTTAAAGGATTCTACTGTCCTCGTGAAAAGACCCAAACATCTTGGTAATTAGGACCCCACAATCCTGGTGAAAAGGACCCCAATGTCCTGGTAAAGGGACCCCACAGTCCTGGTGAAAAATACTTGACTGTCCTGGTGGAAAGGATCCCACAGTCCAAGTGAATAATATCCGACAGTACTGTTGAATAGGAACCAACACTACTGGTGTAAAAGGGCTCCACAGTCCTTATGAAAATGACAGCAGAGTCCTGATGAAGGGAGCACACAGTCCTGGTGAGACGGATCCCACAATCTTGGTGAAAAAGACGACCACAGTCATGCTATAAAGGACCCCACAGTCCTGGTTTAAAGGACCCAACTATCCTGGTAAAAAGGACCCCATTGTCCTGGTGAATATGACCACAAAGTTCTGGTGAATAGGACTCCCATGTCCTGGTGAAGAAAACCGACAGTCCGGGTGAAAAGGCCCCACAATTCTGTTGAAAATGACCCCACAGTCCTGGTGAATAGGGCCACACAGTCCTGTTGAAAAGCATTCCAAAGTCCTGTTGAAAAATACCCTAGAGTCCTGGTGAATTGATCCCACAGTCTTGGTGAAAAGGACCAATTCCTGATGCTCATTCCTGATGAAGGGATCATGCAGGCCTGGTGAAAAGGACCCCGCTGTTCTGGTAAAAAGGACCCAGACTTCCCGGTGAATAGGACCCCCCAGTCCTGGTGAATATGATCCCAAAATATTGGTTGAAGGACTTCACAGTCCTGGTGCAAGCACCCCACATTTCTGTTGATTGGACCCTACAGTCCTGGTGAATATGTCCCCAATGTCCTGGTGAAAAGGACTACACAGTCCTGGTGAAAGGACCCCAAAATCCTGGAAAATAGTACCTCACAGTCTTGGTGAGGCGTACCCCATGTTCTGGCTGTAAATGAAGCCACAGCTTTTGTGAAAAGGACGCCACAGTCCTTGTAAATAGGACCTCAGAGTCCAGGTGAAAAGGACCCCACAGAACTGGTGAAGGGATCCAACATTCCTGTGAAAAGGACCTCACGGTGCTGGTGAAATGACACCACAGTCCTTTTGAATAGGACCCGACAGTCTTGGTGAATAGGACCCCAAAGTACTGGTGAAAATGGACCCCATAGTCCCTGTGTAAATGACACCAGAGTCCTGGTGAAGGGATTCCACAGTCCTGGTGAAAAGGACCCACAGTCGTGGTGAAATAAGATGACCAAAATCCTGCTGTAAAGGAACCCACAGGAGTGGTGAAAGGGATCCCACTGTCCTGGTGCAAAGGACACCATAGTCCTGGTAAAAATGACCCCACAGTCCTGTTGAATAGGACTCTACAGTCATGGTGAAAAGGACCCACAGTCCTGGTGAAAGGGACCCAACAGCCCTGTAAAAAGACCCAACGTTCCAGGAGAAAGGACCCACAGTTCTTTTGAAGCGATTTCACTGTGCTGTCAAAAAGGTCCCCACCTTCTTGGTGAAAGGAACACCACAGTCCTGGTAAATATAATCCCACAGTCCTGATAAAGGAACCCCCACAGTCCCGGTAAAAATGACCTCAGAGTCCTGGTTAAGGGACCCCACATTCCTGATGAAAAGACCCCAAAGACCTGTTAAAAAGGAACTAAGAGTCCTGGTGAAAAGGACCCCACTGTCCTAGTAAATGGACCCAAATATCATGGTAAAAGTTTTCACAGTCTTGGTGAAAATAGCCCACAGTCCGTCTGAAAATGACCGCACAGTACTGATGAATATGACGCCACAGTCCTGGTAAATATGATGCAGATTCCAGGTGAAAATGACCTCAAAGTCCTGGTGAAGGGACCACACAGTCGTGGTGAAAAGGACCTCACAGTCCTGGTGAAACGGACACCACAGTCCTTGTGAATAGGATCTGACAGTCTTGGTGAATAGGAACCCAATGTACTGGTGAAAATGGACCCCACAGTCCATGTGAAAATGAGAACAGACTCCTGGTGAAGGGACCCCACAGTCCTGGTGAAAAGTACCCCAAAGTCGTGTTGAAAAATTCGACCACAGTCCTGCTGAAAAGGACCCCACACTCCTGGTGTAATGTACCCTACAAACCTGGAGAAAGGACCCAGAGTCCTGGTGAATATGACCTCAGTGCCATGGTGAAAATAACTCCTCAGTCCTGCTGAATAGGACAACACAGTTCTGGTCAATGGACCCCACAGTCGAGGTGAAAAGGACCACATATTCCTGGTGATATTGACCCCACATTCCTGGTGAAATGATCCACTGTTCTGGTGAAACGACCCCACAGTCCTGATAAAATTTTCCCCACAATCTTGGTGAATGTAACCCCACAGTCCTGGTGAAAATGACCCCACAGAAATAGTGAATAGGACCTCAAAGTTCTGGTGGGAAAAAAAAAAAAAAAAAAAAAAAAAAAAAAAACCATAGACCTGTTGAAAACGGCCCCACAGTCCTGGTGAAGGATCTCACATTTCTGGTAAAAAGGAACCCACAGTCCTGGTGAAAAGTAAACCACAGTCCTAGTGAAATTGATCCTGCTGTCCTGGTGAATAGAATCCACATTCCTGTTGAATAAAATCCCACAGTCCTGATGAAGGGACCCCCACAGTCGCAGTGAAAAAGACCTCACAGTCCTGGAGAATGGACCCCACATTCCTGGTGAAAGGACTCCACACTCCTGGTGAAAATGACCTAACAGTTCTGCTGAAGGAACACAACAGTCCTGGTGAAAATTACGCCACAGTCATGGTGGAAAAGACGACCGCAGTCCTGCTGAAATGGACCCCATTGGACTGGTGAAAAGGACCCCAAGATCCTGGAGAAAAGGACCCCAATGTCCTGGTGAATAGGTCCCCACAGTCCCAGGGAATACGACCCCAAAGTCCTGGTGAATAGAACACGATACTCTTGGTGAATGGGACCCCACAGTACTGGTGAAAAACGAACCCTTATTCCTCGTGAAAATGACACCAGAGACTTGAAGATGTGACCCCATATCCCTGGTGAAAAGTATCCCACAGTCCTGGTGAAGGAACCCCACAGTGCTGTTTCAAATTGACTCTGCAATCCTGGTGAATAGGATGCCATAGTCCTGATAAATCGCACCCCACTCTAATCGTGAAAAGGTCCCCACAATTCTGGTGAAAATGACCCACAGTCTGGTTAAAAGGACTCCACTGTCCTCGTGAAACGACCCCAACGTCCTGGTAATTAGGACCACACAATCCTGGTGAAAAGGACCCCAACATTCTGGTAAAGGGACCCCACAGTCCTGGTGAAAAATACTTGACAGTCCTGGGGAAAAGGATCACACAGTCCAAATGAATAGTACCAGACCGTTCTGTTGAATAGGACACCACCCTACTGGTGAAAAAGGACCCCACAGTCCTTGTGAAAATGACAGCAGAGTCCTGGTGAAGGGAGCACACAGTCCTGGTGAGACGGACCCCACACTCTTGGTGAAAAAGATGACCACAGTCATGCTAAAAAGGACCCCACAGTCCTGGTTTAAAGGACCCAACAATCCAGGTGAAAAGGACCTCATTGTCCTGGTGAATATGACCACAAAGTCCTGTTGAATAGAACTCCCCAATCCTGGTGAAGAACACCCACATTCCTAGTGAAAAGAAACCACAATCCCGTTGAAAATGACCCCACAGTCCTGGTGAATAGGGCCACACAGTCCTGCTGAAAAGCATTCCACAGTCCTTTTGAAAATGACACTACTGTCCTGGTGAATGGATCCAACAGTCCTGGTGAAAAGGACCCTTATTCCTGGTGAAGGGATCACGCAGGCCTGATGAAAAGGACCCCACTGCTCGGGTAAAAAGGACCTTGATTTCATGGTGAATAGGACCCCCCAGTCCTGGTGAATATGACCCCTAAATATTGGTTGAAGGACTTCACAGTCCTGGTGCAAGCACCCCACATTTCTGTTGATGGGACCCTACAGTCCTGGTGAATATGTCCCCAATGTCTTGGTGAAAAGGACCACACAGTCCTGGTGAAAGGACCCCAAAATCCTGGAAAATAGTACCTCACAGTCTTGGTGAAGAGTACCCCACGGTCCGGCTGAAAATGAAGCCACAGCTTTTGGGAAAAGAACGCCACAGTCCTTGTAAATAGGACCTCAGAGTCCAGGTGAAAAGTATTCCACAGTACTGGTGTAGGGACCCAACATTCCTGTGAAAAGGACCTCACAGTCCTGGTGAAAATGACACCACAGTCCTGGTGAATGGGACCCGACAGTCTTGGTGAATAGGACCCCAAAGCACTGGTGAAAATGGACCCCATAGTCCTTGGGTAAATGACACCAGAGACCTGGTGAAGGGATTCCACAGTCCTGGTGAAGAGGACCCCAGATTCGTGGTGAAAAAGATGACTACAGTCCTGCTGAGAAGGAACCCACAGAATTGTTGAATGCCACTGTCCTGGTGAGAAGGACACCATAGTCCTGGTTAATAGGACCACACAGTCCTGTTGAATAGGACCCTTTAGTCATGTTGTAAGGACCCACAGTCCTTGTGAAAAGGACCCAACAGCCTTGTAAATAGTACCCCACGTTCCAGGAGAAAGGACCCACATTTCTTGTGTTTCAACCCCATAGTCCTGGTAAAAGATCCCCACATTCTTGGTGAAAGAAACACCACAGTCCTTGTAAATAAAATCCCACAATTCTGAAGATGGGACCCCACAGTCCCGGTAAATATGAACACAGAGTCCTGATGAAGGGATCCCACATTCCTGATGAAAAGACCCAAAGACCTCCTTAAAAGGACCTAAGAGTCCTGGTGAAAAGGACCCCACTATCCTGGTAAATGGACCCCAAAATCATGGTAAAATTCTCACAGTCTTGGTGAAAATAGTCCACATTTATCTGAAAATGATTCCACAGTCCTGGTGAATAGGATCCGACAGTCTTGGTGAATAGGGCCCCAATGTACTGGTAAAAATGGACCCCACAGTCCTTGTGAAAACCACAGTCGTGTTGAAAAATTTGACCAGAGTCCTGCTGAAAAAGACCCCACACTCCTGGTGTAATGGATTCCATAATCCTGGAGAAAGGTCCCATAGTCCTGGTGAATATGACCCCAGAGCCCTGGTGAAAATAACTCCTCAGTCCTGCTGAATAGGACCACAGAGTTCTGATCAATGGACCCTACAGTCCAGGTGAAAAAAAACCCACATTTCTGGTGAAAATGACCACACATTCCTGGTGAAAAGACCCACAGTTCTGTTGAAGCGACCTCACAGTCCTGATAAAATTTTCCCCACAGTCTTGTTGAAAGTAACCCCACAGTCCTGGTGAAAAGGACCCCACAGAAATGGTGAATAGGACCTCAAAGTTCTGGTGGAAAAAAACACCATAGACATGCTGAAAACGACCCCACAGTCCTCGTGAAGGGCTCTCACATTCCTGGTAAAAAGGAACCCACAGTCCTGGTGAAAAGTAAACCACAGTTCTAGTGAAATTGACCCGGCATTCCTGGTGAATAGGACCCCAATGTCCTCGTGAAAAAGTTCCACATTTCTGTTGAATAAAATCCCACAGTCCTGATAAAGGGACCCCATAGTCGCAGTGAAAAAGACCTCACAGACCTGGAGAATGGACCCCACATTCCTGGTGAAAGGACTCCACACTCCTGGTGAAAATGACCTAACAGTTCTGCTGAAGGAACACAACAGTCCTGGTGAAAATTACGCCACAATCGTGGTGAAAAAGACGACTGCAATCCTGTTGAAAAGGACCCCACTGAACTGGTGAATAGGACCCCACAGTCTCAGTGAATAGGACCCCAATGTCCTGGTGAATAGGACAGGACACTCCAGGTGAATGGGACCCCACAATTCTGGTGAAAAATGAACCCTTATTCCTTGTGAAAATGACACCAGAGAAATGATGATTGGATCCCGTATTCCTGGTGAAAATTACCCCAAAGTCCTGGTGAAGGAACCCCACAGTCCTGTTTGAAATTGACTCCGCAATCCTGGTGAATAGGATACCATAGTCCTGTTAAATAGCACCCCACTCTCCTGGTGAAAGGTCCCCACATTTCTGGTGAAAATTAACCACAGTCTGGTTAAAAGGACTCCAATGTCCTCGTGAAAAGACCCCAACGTGCTGGCAATTAGGACCCCACAATCCTGGTGAAAAGGACCCCAAAGTCCTGGTAAAGGGACCCCACAGTCCTGTTGAAAAAGGATTCACCAGAGTCCTGGTGAAAAGGATTCCAAAGTCCTCATGAATAGTACCCGACAGTTCTGTGGAATAGGACCCCACACTACTGGTGAAAAAAGACCCCACAGTCCTTTTGAAAATGACAACAGAGTCCTGGTGAAGAAAGCACACTGTCCTGGTGAAACGGATCCCACACTCTTGGTGAAAATGTCGACCACAGTCATGCTAAAAAGGACCAAACAGTCCTGGTTAAAAGGACCCAACAATACTGGTGAAAAGGACCCCATAGTCCTGGTGAATATGACCACAAAGTCCTGGTGAATAAGACTCCCAAGTCCTGGTGAAGAAAACCCACAGTCCTGGTGAAAAGAACCCACAATCCTGTTGAAATTGACCCCACAGTTCTGGTGAAAAGCACTCTACATTCCTGCTGAAAAAGACCCTATTTTCCTGGTGAATGGACCCTACAGTCCTGGTGAAAAGGAGCTGTCATTCCTGGTGAAGGAATCACGCAGGCCTGGTGAAAAGGAACCCACTGTGCTGGTAAAAAGGACCCTGTCTTCCTGGTGAATGGGACCCACACCACATTTCTGTTGATGGGGCCTTACAGTCCTGCTGAAAATGTCCCCAATGTCCTGGTGAAAAGGATCACAGAGTCCTGGTGAAAGGACCCCAAAATCCTGGAACATAGTACCTCACAGTCTTGGTGAAGAGTACCCCACGGTCCGGCTGAAAATGAAGTCACAGCTTTGGTGAAAAAAAATGCCACATCCTGGTAAATAGGACCTCAGAATCCAGGTGAAAATGACCTCACAGTACTGGTGAAGGGACCCAACAAGACTGTGAAAAGGACCTCACAGTCTTTGTGAAAATGACACCACAGTCCTTGTGAATAGGACCCGACAGTCTTGGTGAATAGGACCCCAAAGTACTGGTGAAAATGGACCCCATAGTCCTTGTGTAAATGTCACCAGAGTCATGGTGAAGGTATTCCACAGTCCTGGTGAAAAGGACCCACAGTCGTGGTGAAAGAGATGACCAAAGTCCTGCTGAAAAGGAACCCACAGGAGTGGTGAAAGGGACCCCACTGTTCTGGTGAAAAGGACACCATATCCTGGTGAATAGGACCCCACAGTCCTGTTGAATAGGACCCTACAGTCATGGTGAAAAGTACCCACAGTCCTGGTGAGAAAGACCCCACAGCCCTTTAAAAAGACAACACGTTTCAGGAGAAGGACCCACAGTTCTTGTGAAGCGACCCCACAGTCCTGGTAAAAAGGTCCCCACCTTCTTGGTGAAAGGAACACCACAGTCCTGGTAAATATAATCCCACACTCCTGATGCAGGGACCCCACACTCCCGGTAAAATTTCCTCACAGTCCTGGTGAAGGGATCCCACATTTCTGATGAAAAGATCCCAAAGAAGTGGTGAAAAGGAAGAAAAAACAGAACTGGTGTAAAGAACCCCACTGTCCTGATAAATGGAGACAAAATCATCATAAAAGTTCTCACGCTCTTGGTGAAAATAGCTCATAGTCCGTCTGAAAATGACCCCACAGCCTTGGTGAATAGGACCCCACAGTCCTAGTGAGAAACATCCACCATAAATGTGAACGGAAAACCACAGTACTGGTGAAGGACCCCACATTCATGATGAAAAGAACACAAAGACCTGGTAAAAAGGACTTCAGAGTCGTGGTGAAAAGGACCCCACTGTCCTCATAAAGGGACCCCAAAATCATGGTAAAAGTTTTCACAGTCTTGGTGAAAATAGCCCACAGTCCGTCTGAAAATGATCCCAGAGTCCTGATGAATAGGACACCACAGTCTTGGTAAATAAGACCCAGATTCCAGGTGAAAAGTACCTCAAAGTCCTGGTGAAGGGAACACACAGTCGTGGTGAAAAGGACCTCACAGTCCTGGTGAAAGGGACACCACAGTCCTTGTGAATAGGACCCGACAGTCTTGGTAAATACGACCCCAATGTACTGGTGACAAAGGACCCCACAGTCCTTGTGAAAATGACAGCAGAGTCCTGGTGAAGGGACCCCACAGTCCTGGTGAAAAGTACCCCAAAGTCGTGTTGAAAAATTCGACCACAGTCTTGCTGAAAATGACCCCACACTACTGATGTAATGGACCCCACAACCCTGGAGAAAGCACCCAGAGTCCTGGTGAATATGACCCCAGAGCCCTGGTGAAAATAACTCCTCAGACCTGCTGAATAGGATACACAGTTCTGGTCAATGGATCCCACAGTCCAGATGAAAAGGACCACACAATCCTGGTGAAAATGACCCCACATTCCTGGTGAAAGGACCCAAAGTTCTGGTGAAGCGACTCCACAGTCCAGGTGAAAAGGACCCCACGTTCCTGGTGAAAATGACTCCACATTCCTGTTGAAAGGAACCACAGTTCTGGTGAAGCGACCCCACAGTCCTCATAAAAATTTCCCCACAATCTTGGTGAAAGTAACCCCACAGTCCTGGTGAAAAGGACACCACAGAAATGGTGAATAGGACCTCAAAGATCTGGTGGAATAAAAACACCATAGACATGCTGAAAACGACCCCACAATCCTGGTGAAGGGATCTCACATTCCTGGTAAAAAAGAACCCACAGTCCTGGTGAAAATTAAACCAAAATCCTAGTGAAATTGACCCCGCATTCCTGGTGAATAGGACACCCACCGTCCTGGTGAAAAAGTTCCACATTCCTGTAGAATAGAATTCCATAGTCCTGATGAAGGGACCACACAGTCGCAGTGAAAAGGACCTCACAGTCCTGGAGAATGGACCCCACATTCCTGGTGAAAAGACTCCACAGTCCTGGTGAAAATTAAGCCACAGTCGTGGTGAAAAAGACAACCACAGTCCTGTTGAAAAGGACACCATAATCCTGGTAAAAAGGACCCCAAAGTCCTGTTGAAAAGGACACAAAACTCCTGGTGAATAGGACCCGACAGTACTGGTGAAAAAAGAACACTTATTCCTTGTGAAAATGACACCAGAGACCTGAAGATGTGACCCCATATTCCTGGTGAAAAGTACCCCACAGTCCTGGTGTAGGAACCCCACAGTCCTGTTTGATATTGACTCCGCAATCCTGGTGAATAGGATGCAGTAGTCCTGGTAAGTAGCACCCCACTCTCCTGGTGCAAAGGTCCCCACAATTCTGGTGAAAATGACCCACAGTCTGGTGAAAGGGAGTCCTCTGTCCTCATGAAATGACCTCAAAGTCCTGTTAATTAGGACCCCACAATTCTGGCGAAAAGGATCCCAACGTCCTGGTAACGTCACCCCACAGTCCTGTTGAAAAATACTTCACAATTCTGGTGAAAATGATCCCACAGGCATATTGAATAGTACCAGACAGTTCTGATGATTTGGACCCCACACTACTGGTGAAAAAGAACCCCACAGTCTTTGTGAAAATGACAGCAGAGTCCTGGTGAAGGGAGCACAAAGTCCTGGTGAAACAGATCCCACACTCTTGGTGAAAAAGACGACCACAGTCATGCAAAAAAGGACCCCACAGTCCTGGTTAAAAGGACCCAACAATCCTGTTGAAAAGGACCACATAGTCCTTCTGAATATGACCACAAATTCCTGGTGAATAGGATTCCCCAGTCTTGGTGAAGAAAATTTACAATACTGGTGAAAAGGACCCACAATCCTGTTGAAAATGATCCCCCAGTCCTAGTGAATAGGACCACACAGTCCTTGTAAAAAGCACTCCACATTCCTGTTGAAAAAGACCCTACTGTTCTGGTGAATGGAACCCACAGTCCTGGTGAAAAGGACCCCTCATTACTGGTGAAGGGATCACGCAGGCCTGGTGAAAAAGGATCCCAATGTGCTTATAAAATGGACCCCGTCTTCCTGGTGAATAAGACACTCCAGTCTTGGTGAATATGACCCCAAAATATTGGTTAAAGGACTTGCCAGTCCTGGTGCAATCACCCCACATTTCTGTTGATGGGAACCTACAGTCCTGGTGAAAATGTCCCCAATGTCCTGGTGAAAAGGACCACATAGTCCTGGTGAAAGGCACCGAAAATCCTGGTAAATCATACCTCACAGTCTTGTTGAAGAGTACCCCACGTTCTGGCTGAAAATGAAGCCACAGGTTTCGTGAAAAAGATGCCACAGTCTGGTTAATAGGATCTCAGAGTCCAAGTGAAAAGGACCCCACAGTACTGGTGAAGGCACCCAACATTCCTGTGAAAAGGACATCACAGTCCTGGTGAAAATAATACCAAAGTCCTGGTGAATAGGATCCAACAGTCTTGGTGAATATGACCCCAAAGTACTGGTGAAAACTGACCTCATAGTCCTTGTGTAAATTACACCAGAGTCCTGGTATAGGGATTCCAAAGTCCTGGTGAAAAGGACCCCACAATCGTGGTGAAAAGGATGACCAAAATCCTGCTAGAAAGGAACCCACAGGACGGGAGAAAGGGACCCCACTGTCCTGGTGAAAAGGGCACCATATCTTGGTTACTAGGACCACACAGTCCTGTTGAATAGGGCCCTACAGTCCTGGTGAAAAGGACCCAGAGTCCTGGTGAAAAGGACCCCACCGCCCTGTAATAAGAACCCCACATTCCAGGAGAAAGGACCCACAGTTCCTGTGAAGCGACCCCACAGTCCTGGTGAAAAGGTCCTCACCTTTTGGTGAAAGGAACACCAAAGTCCTGGTAAATATAATCTCACCATCCTGATGAAGGGACCCCACAGTTCAGGTAAAAATGTCCTCACAGCCCTGGTGAAGGGACCCCACATTCCTAATGAAAAGACCCCAAAGACCTGTTAAAAAGGACCTAACAGTACTGGTTGAAAGGACCCCACTGTCCTGGTAAATGGATCCAAAAATCATGGTAAAAGTTCTCACAGTCTTGGTGAAAATAGCCTGTAGTCCGTCTGAAAATGACCCCAGAGTCCTGGTGACTAGGACACCACAGTACTGGTAAATAAGACGCAGATTCCAGGTGAAAAGGACCTCAATGTCCTGGTGAAGGGACCACACAGTCATGGTGAAAAGGACCTCACAGTCGTGGTGAAACGCACACCACAGTCCTTGTGAATAGGAACCTACGGTCTTGGGGATTAGGACCCCAATGTACTGGTGAAAAAGTATGCCACAGTCCTTGTGAAAATGACAGCAGAGTTCTGGTGAAGGGACCCCACAATCCTCGATAAAAGTACCCCAAAGTCGTGTTGAAAAATTCGACCACAGTCCTGTTGAATATGATCCCACACTTCTGGTGTAATGGACCCCACAATCCTGGAAAAATGACCCAGAGTCCTGGTGAATATGACCTAAGAGCCGTGGTGAAAATAACTCCTCAGTCCTGCTGAATAGGACAACATAGTCCTTGTCAATGGAGCCCACAGTCCAGGTGAAAAGGACCCCACAATCCTGGTAAAAGGACCCACAGTTCTAGTGAAGCCACCCCGCAGTCCTGATAAAATTTTCCCCACAGTCTTGGTGAAAGTAACCCCACAGTCCTGGTGAAAAAGACCCCACAGAAATGGTGAATAGGACCTCAAAGTTCTGGTGGAAAAAACACCATAGACCTGCTGAAAATGACCCACAGTCCTCGTGAAGGGATCTCACATTCCTGGTCAAAAGGAACCCACAGTCCTGGTGAAAAGTAAGCCACAGTCCTAGTGAAATTGACCCCGCAGTCTTGGTGAATAGGACCCCACGGTCCTGGTGAAAAAGTTCCATATTCCTGTTGAATAAAATCCCACAATCCTGATGAAGTGACCCCTCAGTCGCAGAGAAAAAGACCTCACAGTCCTTGAGAATGTACCCCATATTGCTGGTGAAAAGACTCCACAGTCCTGGTGAAAATTACCTAACAGTGCTGCTGAAGGAACACCACAGTCCTGGTGAAAATTACGCCACAGTCGTGGTGAAAAAGACTACTGCAGTCCTGCTGAATAGGACCCTACTCGACTGGTGATACGGACCCCAGAGAACTAGTAAGAAGGACACCATAGTCCTTGTGAATAGGTCCCACTTTCCTGGTGAAATGGACACCACAATCTTGGTGAAAAAGACCCCCATTCCTGGTGAATGGAACCCCACAATTTTGGTGAAAATGACCCCACTGTCCTGGTGAATAGAACCCCACAGTCCTAGTGAATAGGACCCCAATTTCCTGGTGATTAGAACCCGAAAGTCCTTGTGAATAAGACCCCACACTACTGTGGTAAGGACCCTTGTGAAAATGACACCTCAGTCCTGGTGAAGGAACTCTACAGTCCTGTTGAAAGTGACCCCACAATCCTGTTGAATAGGACGTCATAGTCCTGGTAAATAGCATGACACAGTTCTGATGAAAAGAACCCCACAATTCTGGTGAAAATGATCCACAGTCCTGGTGAAAAGGACACAACATTTCTGGTGAATAGGACCTCACATTCCTGGTGAAAGGACCCACAGTTCTGGTGAAGCGACCCCACAAACCTGGTAAAAATGTCCACACACACTTGGTGAAAGGAACCCCACAGTCCTAAAGAAAATGGCACCACTGTCCTGGTGAAAAGGACTCCCCCCATCCTGCTGAATGGGACCACACAGTCCTGGTGAATAGGATCTCATAATACTGATTAAAGAGACTTCACAGTCCTGGTGGAAGGACTCCACTTTCCTGGTTATGGGACACTACAGTCCTTGTGAAAATGACCCCAATGTCTTGGTGAAAAGGATTCCACAGTCCCAGGGAAAAGGACTCGCAGTCCTGGTGAAAGGACCCCAAAATATTGGTAAATAGTACCTCACATTCTGGTGAAGAGTACCCCACTGTGTGGCTGAAAATGACTGCACAGTGATGGTGAAAAGGACACCACAGTCTTTTTAAATAAGACCCCATAATCCAGTTGAAAAACACCCCACAGTCTTGCAAAAGGACCACACAGAACTGTGAAAAGGACCTCACAGTATAGGTGAAAAGGACACCATAGTCCTGGTGAATAGGACCCCAAAGTACTCGTAAAAATGAACCCCACAGTCCTTGTGTAAATGACACAAGAGTCCTGGTAAAGGGATCACACTGTCCTAGAGAAAATGATCCAACAGTAGTGGTGAAAAAGACGACCACAGTCCTGTTGAAAAGAAACCAATAGGAGTGGTGGAAAGGACCCCACAGTCCTATTGATGAGTACACCATGTTCTTGGTGAATAGTACCCAACAGTCCTGGTGAATAGGACACCACATTCCTGGTGAAAACGACCCACAGTCCTCGTGAAAAGGACACCCCAATCATGGTGAAAAGGACCCCAGAGTCCTGGTAAATAGAACCCCAGAGTCCTGGTGAAAAGGACCCCAAATTCCTGGTGATAAGGTCACCAAAGTTCTAGTGAATAGGACCCGATGGTCCTGGTGAGTAGGACCACAATGTACTGGTGAAAAAAGACACCACGATCCTTGTGAAAATGACACCAGAGTACTCTTGAAAAGCAACCCACAGTCCTGGTGAAAAGTAAACCATAGTCCTAGTGAAATTGACCCCACAGTCCTGGTGAATAGGACCCCATTGTCCTGATGAATAGGACCCCACAGTCCTACTGAAAAGGACCCAACTATCGTGACAGGTGAAATGGACCCCACAGTCCTAGTGATATGGACCCAACAGTCGTGTTGAATAGGACCCAACAGTCTGGGAGAAAAGAACCCCACAGTCCTGCTGAATAGGGCCACAGAGTCCTGGTCAGAGGACCCCAAAATACAGGTTATAAGGACCTCACATTCCTGGTGAAAAAGACCCCACATTCCTATTGAAATGACCCACAGTTCTGGTGAAGCGACCCCACACTCCTGGTACAAATGTCCCTACAGTCTTGGTGAAAGTAACCCCACAGTCCTGGTGATAAGGACACCACAGAACTGGTGAATAGGACCTCAAAGTTCTGGTGGAAAGAACACCATAGACCTGCTGAAAAGGACAACACAGTACTGGTGAATAAGTCTCCACAGTACTGGTGAAAAAGGACAACACAGTAACTGTGAAAATGACACCAGAGTCCTGGTGAGGGGACCCGACGGTCCTGGTGAAGAGTACCCCACAGTCCTAGTGAATAGGACCCCACTGTCCTGGTGAATAGGACCCGACATCCTGGTGAATAATTCCCCACAGTACTGGTGAAAAAGGACCCCACAGTCCTCGTGAAGGGACACCACAGTCCTTGTGAAAGACCCACAGTCCAAGTGAAAAGAAAACCACAGTCCTGGTGAAAATGACCACACAGTCCTGGTGAATAGGACACCTTAGTTGTAGTGAATAGGAACCCAATGTCCTGGTAAAAAAGGACCAGACATTCCTGGAGTATAGAACCCTATAGTACTGGAGAAAAAGGACACCACAGTCCCTGTGAAAATGACACCACAGTCTTAGTGAAGGAACCCCAAAGACCTGCTGAAAGTGACCCCAGAATCCAGGTGAATAGGAAGCCATTTTTCTGGTAAATAGCATCCAAATTTCCTGGAGAAAAGGACCGCAAAATCCTGGTAAAGGGACCCCACAGTCCTGGTGAATAGGACGCCAAAGTCCTGGAAAATTGTACCACACATTCCTGGTGAAAAATACCTCACAGACCTGGTGAAAAGGACACCACAGTCCTGGTGAATAGTACCCATCAGTCCTGTTAAACAGGACACCAAAGTACAGGTAAAAAAGGTCAAGACAGTCCGAGTGAAAATGACACCAGAGTCCTGGTGAAGCGATCCCACAGTCCTGGTGAAAGGAACCCAAAATCATGGTGAAAAAGACAACCACAGTACTGCTGAAAAGGACCCCACATTCCTGGTTTAAAGGATCCCACAGTCCTGGAATAAAGGAACCAGAATGCTGTTGAAAAGGACCCCAAAATCCTGGTGAATAAGGCCATCAGAATCCTCGTGAAAAGCACTCCACAGTCCTGGTGAAAATAACCCCAGTGTCCTGGTGAATGGACCCCACAGTCCTGGTGAAAAGGACCCAAAATCCTGTTGAAAAGGATCCCAAGTCCTGGTGAATAGGACCTCAGAGTCCTGGTGAATTGCACTCCAGATTCCAGGTAAAAAAGACCCCACAGTCCTGGTGAAAAAGACCCCACATTCCTGGTGAAGGGATCACGCAGTCCTGGTAAAAAGGGTCCCACTCTCCGGGTGAAAAGGACCCCACCATCCTGGTGAATAGGATCCCACACTCCTGGTGAATATGACTTCAAAGTATTGGTTAAAAGACTTCACAGTCCTGGTGGAAGGACACCACATTTCTGTTGATGGGACATTACAGTCCTGGTGAAAATGACCCCAATGTCCTGGTGAAAAGAATCCCACAGTCTTGGTGAGAAGGACTCCACAGTCCTGGTGAAAGGACCCCACAATATTGGTAAATAGGGCCTCACAGTCTTGTTGAAGAGTACCCCACGGTCTGTCTGAAAATGACCCCACACTGCTGGTGAAAAGGACCCCACAGTCTTGGTAAATAAGACCCCAGAGTCCAGTTGAAAAGGATCCCACAGTCTTCTAAAATGACCCCACAGTCCTGTGAAAAGGACCTCACAGTCCTGGTGAAAAGGACACCACAGTCCTGTTGAATAGGACGCGACAGTTCTGGTGAATAGGACTCCAAACTACTGGCGAAAATGAACCCCACAGTCCTTGTGTAAATGACACCAGAATCCTGGTAAAGGGATCCCACAGTCCTGAAGAAAAGTACCCCACAGTCATGGTGAAAAAGTCGACCAGAGTCCTAGAGAAAAAAAAATCCACAGGAATGATGGAAAGGACCCCAAATTTCTAGAGAAAAGGACACCATAGTCCTGGTGAATAGGGCTCAACCGTCCTTGTGAATAGGACCCCAAAACCCTGGTGAAAACGACCCACAGTCTTGGTGAAAAGGACACGACAATCCTGGTGAAAGGGACCACACATTCCTTGAGAAATGACCCACAGTTCTGGTGAGGCGATCCCACAGTCCTGGTAAAATGTCCCCACAGTCTTGGTGAAAGGAACCCCACATTCCTGGTAAACAAATACCCACAGTCCGGATGAAGGTAACGCACAATCCCGGTGAAAATGACCGCACTGTCCTGGTGAAGGGACCACACATTCTGGATGAAAAAACCCAGAAGTCCTGGTGAAAAACAAATAACAGTCCTGTTGAAAAGCACACCACATTCCTGGTGAAAGGATCCAGAGTTCTGGTGAAGCGACCCCACAGTCCTGGTAAAAATGTCCCCACAGTCTTAGTGAAAGGGACCCCACAGTCCTGTTGAAAAAGACCCCAAATTCCTGGTGATAAGACTACCACAGTCCTAGTGAATAGGACATGACGATCCGGGTGAATAGGACCACAAAATATTGGTGAAACAAGACCCACAGTCCTTGTGAAAATGACACCAGAGTCCTGGTGAAGGGATCCAACAATCCTGGTCAAAAAGACCCCACAGTTGTTGTAAAAATGTCAACTACAGTCCGGCTGAAAAGGACCCACAAAACTGGTGAATAGGACCCCACATTTCTGATGAATAGGACCCCACAGTCTTAGTGAAAAATATCCAGAGTATCATTGAATATGACCACACAGTCCTAGTCAATGGACCCCTCAGTCCAGGTTACAAGGACCCTACATTCCTGGTGAGAAGGACCCCACATTCCTGGTGAAAGGACCCAGAGTTCTTGTGAAGTGGCCCCACAGTCCTGGTAAAAATGTCCCCACAGTCTTAGTGCAAGGGACCCCACTGTCCTGTTCAAAAAGACCCCAAATTCCTGGTGATAAGCCCACCATAGTCCTAGTGAATAGGACACGATGGTTCTGGTGAATAGGACCACAAAGTACTGGTGTCTTTGTGAAAATGACACCAGAGTCCTGGTGAAGTGATTCCACTGTCCTGGTGAAAAGGACCCCACAGTTGTGGTGAAAAAGACGACCACAGTCCTGCTGAAAAGGATCCAAGAGGAGTGGTGAAAAGGACTCCACAATCCTGGTGAAAAGGACACCATAGTCCTCCTGAAAAGTTTCCACACTCCTGGTGAATAGGACCCCACAGCCTGGTGAAAAATATCCACAGTCCTGGTGAAAAGGACCCCACAGTCCTTGTGAAAAGGACCCAACATTCCTGGTGAAAAGTCCCACACATCTGGTCAAGCGACAACACAGTCCTAGTAAAAAGGTCCCCACAGACATGGTGAGAGGAACCCCACAGTCCTGGTAAATAAATCCCACAGTCCTGATGAAAGGTCTCCAAATTTCGGGTAAAAATTCCTCACAGTCTTGGTGAAAAGGACCCCAATTTCCTGGTGAAGGGATCCCACAGTCCTGGTGATAATAACACCATATCCTGCTGAATAGGACCTGAAGGTCCTGGTGAATAGGACCGCAAAGTACTGGTGAAAAAGGACCTCACCATCCTTTTGAAAATGTCACCAGAATCCTGGTGAAGGGACTCCACAGTCCTGGTGAAAATGACCCCACAGACGTTGTGAAAAGATGACCACAGTCCTGCTGATGAGGACCCCGCAGAACTGGTTAAATGGACCCCACAATCCTGGTGAAATGGACACCACAGTCGTAGAGAGAAGGACCCCACAGTCCTGGTGAATAGGATCCACCAGTCCTAGGGAAAAGAACCCCACAGTCTGCTGAATAGGACCACACAATCCTGTTCAATGGACCCCACAGTCCAGTTCAAAGGACTACAATTCCTCGTGAAAAGGAGCCCACATTCCTTGCGAAAGCTCCCACAGTTCTGGTGAAAGACCCCACAGTCCTGGTGAGAATGTCACCACACTCTTGGTAAAAGAAACCCCACGGTCATGGTGAAAAGGACACACAGAACTGGTGAGTAGGGTCTCAACGTTTTGGTGGAAAGGACACCAGAGACCTTTTGAAAAGGACCACAGTCCTGGTGAATAAGTCCCCACAATACTGCTGATAAATGACCCCACAGTCCTTGTGAAAATGACACCAGAGTCCTGGTGATGGGATCTGAAAGTCCTGGTAAATAGTACCCCACAGTCCTGGTGAATAGGACCCCACAGTCCTAGTGAATAAGACCCCACTTCCTGGTGAATAGGACCCGACATTTCTGGTGAATAAGTCCCCACAGACCTGGTGAAAAAGGACCCCACATTCCTTCTGAAAATGACACCAGTGTCCTAGTGATGGGACCACATATTCCTGGTGTAAAGGACTTCAATGACCTCATGAAGAGACCCCACATTCCTGGTGAATACACCAGGAAATGGAACTAACAGTCCTTCTAAGGGCTGCTCACAGTTCTTGTGAAAATGCCCCACAATTGTGGTGAAAAGGACGACCACAGTCCTGCTGAAAAGGACCCAACAGGACTGCTGAAAAGGACACCACCGGACTGGTGAAAAAAACACCAAAGTCCAGGTGAATAGTACTCCACAGTCTTGGTGAAATGGACCCCACAGTCCTGGTGAAAAGACCCCCAGTCCTTGTGAGTAGAACACCATAGTCGTAGTGAATAGGACCCCAATGTCCTGGTGAATAGGAACCGACATTCCGGGAGAATAGGACCCCACAGTACTGGAGAGATAGAACCCTACATTCCTTGTGAAAATGACACCAGACTCATGGTGAAAGAACCCCACAGTCCTGTTGAAAGTGAACCCAGAATCCTGGTGAATAGAACTTCATAGTCCTGGTAAGTAGCACCCAATATTACTGGATAAAACTACCCCACAGTCCTGGTTAAAGGACCCCACAGTCCTGGTGAATAGGACGCCAAAGTCCTGCTAAATTGCACCCCACACTTGAAAAATACCTCAGAGAACTGGTGAAAAGGACACCACAGTCCTGGTGAATAGTATCCGTCAGTCCTGTTGAATAGTACACCAAATTACAGATGCAAAAAAACCACACAGTCCTTGTGAAAATGACACCAGAGTCCTGGTGAAGGGATCCCACTGACCTGGTGAAAAGGACCCACAGTCCTGGTGAAAACCACCCCAGTGTCCTGGTGAGTAGACCCCACAGTCCTGGTGAAAAGGCCCCACAATCCTGTTGAAAAGGTCCCCAAGTCCTGGTGAATAGGACCTCACTGTCCTGTTGAAAAGCAATCCAGTGTCCTGGTAAAAAAGACCCCACAGGCCTGGTGAATGGACCCCACAGTCCTGACGAAAAAATTCCCTCATTCCTGGTTAAGGGATCACACAGTATTGGTGAGAAGGGCCCCACTGTCCTGGTGAAGAAGACCCCACCATCCTGGTGAATAGGACCAAACAGTCTTCGTGAATATGATCTCAAAGAATTGGTTAAAAATACTTTACAGTCTTGGTGGAAGTACACCATATTCCCGTTAATGGGACACTACAGTCCTGGTGAAAATGAACCCAATGTCCTGGTGAAAAGGACCACACAGTCCTGGTGAAAAGGACTCCACAGTCCTGGGGAAAGGACCCAAAAATATTAGTAAATAGGATCTCACAGTCTTGGTGAATACTACCCCATGGTCTGGCTGAAAATGACCACACAGTGCTGGTGAAAACGAAACCACAGTCTTGATAATAAGAACCCAGAGTTCAGTTGAAAAGTACCCCACAGTCTGGTGAAAGGTCCCCACAGTCCTGTGAAAAGGACCTTACAGACCTGCTGAAAAGGACACCACAGTCCTCGTGAATTTTACCCGACAGTATGGTGAATAGGACCCCAAACTACTGGTTAAAATGAATCCCACAGTCCTTGTGCAAATGACATCAGAGGCCTGGTTAAGGGATCCCACTGTCCTGGTGAAAAGTACCCTTCAGTCCTGGTGAAAAAGACAACCACAGTCCTGCTGTAAAGAAACCCACAGGAGTGGTGGAAAGTACCCGACAGTCCTAGTGAAAAGGACATCATAGCCTTGGTTAATTGGATCCAACAGTCCTGGTGAATAGGATCCCACAGTCCTGCTGTAAAAGACCCACAGGGCTGGTGAAAAGGACCCCACTGTCCTGGTGAAAAGTATCCCAAATTCCTGGTGAAAGGATCCACAGTTCTGGTGAAGTGAACTCACAGTCCTGGTGAAAAGGACCCCACACTCCTTGTGAAAAGGACCAAAAATGCTTGGTGATAAGGCCACCAGAGTCCTAGTGAATAGGGCTCAATAGTCCTGGTGAATAGGACCCCAAATTACTGGTGAAAAAAAACCCACAGTCCTTGTGAAAATGACAACAGAGTCCTGGTGAAGGGACCCCACAGTCCTGGTGAAAAAGACCCCACAGTCCTGGTGAAAATTTCAACCACAGTCCTCCTGAAAAGGACCTACAGGTCTGGTGAAAACGACCCCACATTCCTGATTAAAAGGACCCCACAGTCCTGATGAAAGTGACCCCACTGTCTTGGTGAATAACTGTCTGAAGTCCTGGTGAAAAAAACCAGAATCTTGTTGAATAGGACCACACAGTCCTAGTCAATGGACCCCAAGTCCACGTGAAAAGGACCCTACATTTCTGGTGAAAAGGACCCCACATTCCAGGTGAAATGTCCCAGAGTTCTGGTGAAGCGACCACACGGTTTTGGTAAAAATTTTTCCACAGTCTTAGTAAAAGGAACCCCACAGTCCTTGTGAAAAGGTCCCACAGAACTGGTGAATAGGACCTCAAAGTTCTGGTGGAAAGGACACCATAGACCTACTTAATATGACCTCACAGTCCTGGTAAAATGTACCCCACAGTCCTGGTGAAAGGACCCACAGTTCTGGTGAAGCAACACCACAGTCCTTTTAAAAAGGGCCACACCATCTTTGAAAGAAACCTACAATCCTGGTAAATAAAATCCCACAGTCCTGATGAAGGGACCACAAAGTCCTGGTGAAAATGACTTCACAGTCCTGGTAAAGGGACTATACATTCCTGATGAAAAAGTACCAAAGTCCTGGTTAAAAGGACCTAACAGTCCTCGTGAAATAGACCCCCACAGTCCTGAGGAAAGGGCCTCAAAATCCTTGTAAAAAGTCCTCACAGTCTTGTTGAAATGTTCCCCACAGTCCGGATGAAAAGGACCCCACAATTCTGGTAAATAGAATCACACAGTTCTCCTGAAAAGGACACCAGAGTCCTGGTGATTAGGATCCGATGGTCCTGGTGAATAGGACCCGACAGTCCTGTGGAATAGGACCCCACATTACTCATGAAAAAGGAACCTATTTTTTGTGAAAATCACATAAGAGTCCTGTTGAGGGGAGGACAGAGTCCTGGTGGAAAAAAACCCACCGTCTTGGTAAAAAGGACCCACAATCTTGTTGAAAGAACCCCACAGTGCTGGTGAATAAGACCTCACAGTCCTGGTGAAAAGCAATCCACAGTCCTGGTGAAAAATATCCTTCTGTCCTGTTGAATGGACCCCACAGTCCTGCTGAAAAAGACACCTCATTCCTGATGAAGGGATCACGCAGTCCTTGTGAAAAGGACCCCACTGTCCCAGTGAAAAGAAACTCAGCTTGCTGGTAAATAGTACCCCACAGTCCTGGATAATATGACCCAAAGTATTGGTTAAAAAGACTTCACAGTCCTAGTGGAAGAAACCCACATTCTTGTTGTTGGGACCCTGCAGTCCTGGTGAAAATGAGCCCAATTTCCTGGTGAAATGGACCCAACAATCCTTGTGAAAAGGACCCCACATTCCTGGTGAAAAGACCCCAAAATCCTGGTAAATAGGACCTCACAGTCTTGGTGAAGAGTACCCCATGGACCGGATTAAAATAACCCCACAGGCCTGGTGAAAAGGACCCAACAGTCCTGTCCTGGTGAGAAGGACACCATTGTTCTGTTGAATATAAGCCCACAGTCCTGGTAAATAGGACCCCACAGGCCTGGTGAAAACGACCCAAAGTCCTGGTGAAAAGTACACCAAAGTTCTTGTGAAAAGGCCCACGTTTCTGTTGAAGCGACCCCACAGTCCTGGTAAAAAGGTTCCCACAGTCTTGGTGAATAGAACCCACGATTCTGGTAAATAAAATACCACAGTCCTGATGAAGGGACCCCACAGTCCCGGTGAAAATAACCCCACAGTCCTGGTTAAAAGGACACTATATTCCTTGTGAATTTAACCCCACAGTTCTGGTGAATAGGACCCCACAGTCCTGGTTAAAACATCCCACAATCCTGGTGAAAAGACACAATTCTGGTGAAGCAACTCCACACTCCGGGTGAAAATGGCACCAAGTCCTGGTGAATAGGACCCGAAGGTCCTGGTGAATAGAACCCCAAAATACTGCAGAAAATGGACCACACAGTCCTTGTGAAAATGAAACTAGAATCCTAGTGAAGGAACCCCACTGTCCTGGAGAAAAGGACCCCACAGTTGTGGTGAAAATGTGATCACAGTCCTGCTGCAATGGACCCCACAGGACTGGTGAAATGATCACAAAATCTTGGTGAAAAGGACACCACAGTCCTAGTGAAAAGGACACCACAGTACTGATGAATAGTACCTCACTGTCCTGGTGAAAAGCAGTCCACAGTCCTGGTTGAAAAGACCACGCTGTCCTGGAGAATGGACTCCACAGTCCTGCTGAATCGGACCCCTCATTCCTGGTGAAGGGATCACGCAGTCCTTGTGAAAAGTACCCCACAGTCCTGGTGAAAAGGACCCCACATTACTGGAAAATAGGACCCCACAGTCCTGGTTAATATGACCCCAAATTATTGGTTAAAAAGACTTCACTGTCCTAGTTGTAGGACCCCACATACCTGTTGTTGGGACTCTACAGTCCTAGGAAAATGACCCTAATTTTCTGGTGAAAAGGATCAAACAATCTTGTTGAAATGGACTCCACAGTTCTGGTCAAAGGACCCCAATATTCTGGTAAAAAGGACCTCACATTCTTGCTGAAGAGTACCCCACAGTCTGGCTGAAAATTACTGCACAGTCCTGGTTAAAAGGACCCACAGTCCTGGTAAATAAGACCCCATAGTCGAGGGGAAAATGACCGCACAGTCCTGTTGAAGGGACCCCACAGTTCTGGTGAAAAGAACTTCACAGTCCTTGTGAAAAGGACACCAAAGACCTGGTGATTGGACACGACATTCCTGGTGAATAGGACCCAAAAGTACTGGTGAAATTGGACCCCATAGTCCTTGTGTGAATGATATCAGAGTCCTGGAGAAGGGATCCCACAATCATGGTGAAAAGACCCCATATTCGCAGTGAAAAAGATGACTGCAGTTCTGCTGAAAAGGAAATCACAGGAATGGTGAAAAGGACCCCACAGTCCTGGTGAAAAGTAAAACATAATCCTGGTGAATAGGACCCCATATTCCTGTGAATAGGACCCCACAATACTGGTGAGAAAGACCCAGAGTCCTGGTGAAATGTACCGCACTGTCCTGGTGAAAAGACCCAAAGTTCTTCAGAAGAGACACCACAGTCCTGGTAAAAAGGTCCCCACAGTCTTGGTGAAAGGAACCCACAATCCAGGTAAATAAAATCCCACAGTCCTAATGAAGGGACCCCACAGTACCGATGAAAATAACCTCACATTCCTTGTGAGGGGACCATACATTCCTGATGAAAAAGTACCAAAGTCCTCGTGAAAAGGACCTAACAGTCCTCCTGAAATGTACCCCACAGTCCTGATGAAAGGACCCCAAAATCCTGGTAAAAAGTCCTCACAGTCTTTGTTAAAAGTACCCCACAGTCCGGCTGAATATGACCCCACAATCTTGGTGCAAAGGACACCACAGTCCTGGTAAAGGGACCACACAGTCCTGGTGAAAAAGGATCCCACATTTTTTTGTGAAAATCACACCAGAGTACTCGTGAAGGGAGGACACAGTTTTGGTTAAAAAAAAACAAAACAAAACAACAACAAAAAAAAAAAAAACACAGTCCTTGTGAAAAGGACTAAAGTGCTATACAAATTCAATGCAATTCCAATTAAAATCCCAATGACGTACCTTACAGAAATAGAGCAGGCAATTATGAAATTCATCTGGAAGAATAAGAAACCCAGAATAGCTAAAGCAATCCATAGCAGGAAGAGTGAAACAGGGGGTATTGCAATACCAGATCTTCAACTCTACTACAAAGCAATAGTAACAAAAACGGCATGGTATTGGTACCAAAATAGAAAGGTAGATCAATGGTACAGAATAGAGGACACGGACACAAACCCAAATAAATACAATTTTCTCATACTAGACAAAGGGGCCAAAAATATGCACTGGAGAAAAGATAGCCTCTTCAACAAATGGTGCTGGGAGAATTGGAAATCCATATGCAACAGAATGAAACTAAACCCATATCTCTCACCATGCACGAAACTAAACTCAAAATGGATTAAGGACCTCGGAATCAGACCAGAGACCCTGCGGATTATAGAAGAAAAAGTAGGTCCAAACCTTCACCTTGTTGGTCTAGGACCAGACTTCCTTAACAGGACTCCCATAGCGCAAGAAATAAAAGCTAGAATCAACCACTGGGATAGATTCAAACTAAAAAGCTTTCTCTCAGCAAAGGAAACTATCATCAATGCGAAGAAAGAGCCTACAGAGTGGGAGAATATCTTTGCCAATCATACTTCAGATAGAGCACTAATCTCCAGAATCTATAAAGAACTCAAAAAACTCTACTCCAAGAATTCAAACAGTCCAGTCAACAAATGGGCTAAGGAAATGAATAGACACTTCACAGAAGAAGATCTACAAGCAATCAACAAACATATGGAAAAATGTTCAACATCTCTAGTAATAAGAGAAATGCAAATCAAAACCACCCTAAGATTCCATCTCACCCCAATTAGAATGGCGATTATCAAGAATACGAGCAACAACAGGTGTTGGCGAGGATGTGGGGAGAAAGGTACACTCATACACTGCTGGTTGGGCTGCAAATTAGTGCAGCCACTATGGAAAGCAGTGTGGAGATTCCTTAGAAAACTTGGAATGGAACCACCATTTGACCCAGCTATCCCACTCCTTGGCCTATACCCAAAGGACTTAAAATCTGCATACTACAGAAATAGAGCCACATCAATGTTCATAGCTGCTCAATTCACAATAGCCAGACTGTGGAACCAACCTAGATGCCCTTCAATTGATGAGTGGATAAAGAAACTGTGGTATATATATACTATGGAATATTACTCAGCCATAAAGAATGATAAAATTATGACATTTGCAGGCAAATGGATGAAATTGGAGAATATCATGCTAAGTGAGATAAGCCAATCTCAAAAAGCCAAAGGACGAATGATATCGCTAATAAGTGGAGGTTGACACATAATGGGGGGGAGGGAAGGGTTAGAGTTAGGGTGAGGGAGGGGGGCAAGTATGGAGGAAGGAAGTACTGTATAGAGGGTAAAGAGGGGTGGGAGGGGTGGGGGGAAGGGAAAAAATAACAGAATGAATCAAACAACATTGCTCTATGTAAATTTATGATTACACAAATGGTATGCCTTTACGCCATGTACAAACAGAGAAACAACATGTATCCCATTTGTTTACAATAAAAAAAAAAAACACAGTCCTTGTGAAAAGGACCCACAATCTTGTTGAAAGGGAACCCACAGTCCCATTGAATAGGACTTCATTGTTCTGGGGATAAGCAATCCACAGTCCTGGTGAAAAATATCCCACTGTCTTGGTGAATGGACCCCACAGTCCTGCTGAAAAGGACCCCTCATTCCTTTTGAAGGGATCACACAGTCTTTTTGAAAAGGACCCCACCTTGCTGGTGAATATGACCTCACAGTACTGTAAAAATGACCCCAAAATATTGGTTAAGAAGACTTCACAGTCCTAGTGGAAGGAACCCACATTCTTGCTGTTGGGACCCTACATTCCTGGTGAAAATGAGAACAATTTCCTGGTGTAAAGGACCCCACAATCCTGGTGAAAAGGACCCCACATTCCTGGTGAAAAGACCCCAAAATCCTGGTAAATAGGGCCTCACAGTCTTGTTGAAGAGTACCCCATAGTCCGGCTGAAAATAAACACACAGTCCTGGTTAAAAGGACTCCACAGTCCTGGTGAGAAGGACACCAAAGTCCTCGTGAATATAACTCCACAGTCCTGGTTAATGGGACCCCACAGTCTTGGTGAAAACGACCCACAGTCCTGGTGAAAAGTATGAAACAGTCCTGGTGAAAAGACCCACAGTTCTGTTGAAGCGACCCCACAGTATTGGTAAAAATGTCCCCACAGTCTTGCTGAAAGGAACCCACAATCTTGGAAAATAAAATCCCGCAGTCCTTATGAAGAGACCACACTTTCCCGGTGAAAATGACCTCAACGTCGTGGTGAAGGGACAACACATTCCTGATGAAAAGTGCCCAAAGTCCGGGTGAAAAGGACCTAACAGTCCTAGTGAAATGGACCCCACAGTCCTGATGAAAGGACCCCAAAATCCTGATAAAGTCCGCACATTATTGGTGAAAGGTACCCCACAGTCCAGCTGAAACTGACCCCACAGTCCTGGTGAAAAGGACCCCACCGTCCTGGTAAATAGGATCCCACAATCCTGGTGAAAATGATTCCACAGTCCAGGAGAAGGGATCCCACAGTCATGGTGAAAAGGACACCAGAGTACTGGTGAATAGGACCCGACAGTCCTGGTGAATATGACCCCAAAGTACTGGTGAAAATGGACCCCACAATCCTTGTGAAAATGATACCAGAGTCCTATTGAAGGGACCCCATTATCCTGGTGAAACGGACCCCAAAGTCGTGGTGAAAAGATGACCACAGTCCTGCTGAAAAGGACCCCAGAAGACTGTTGGAAAGGACTCCACTATCCTGGTGAAAAGGACACCACAATCCTAGTGAAAAGAACACCACAGTCCTGGTGAATAGTACCCCACAGTCCTGGTGCAAAGAACTCCACAGTCCTGCTGAATAAGACAAGACAGTCCACGTCAATGGGCCCCACAGTCCAGTTGAAAAGGAGCCCACATTCCAGGTGAAAAGGACCCACATTCCTGGTGAAAGCTCCCACAGTTCTGCTGAAGCAAAACCACAGTCCTGATAAAAATGTCCCCATATTATTGTTGAAAGGGACCCCACAGTCCTGTTGAATAAGACCGCATAGTCGTGGTGAAAAAGACGACCACAGTCCTGCTGAAAGGGACCCCACAGACTGGTTAAAATGATCCCACAGTGCTGCTGAAAGGACACCATAGTATTGGTGGTTCAATACACTGGTGTATAGGACCCCAACATCTTGGTGAAAAGGACCCTACAGTCCTTGTGAAAAGGACCACACAGTACTGGTGCATAAGACCCCACAGTCCTAGTGAATACGACCCCACTGTCCTGGTTAATAGGACCCGACAGTCCTAGTGAATAGAATCCAAAGTACTGGTGTAAAAGGACCCCACTGTTCTTGTGAAAATGACACCAGAGTCCTGGTGATGGGACCCCATATTCTTGGTGTAAAGGACCCCATGATTCTGGTGAAAATGACCCCATAGTCCTGGTTAAAAGGACTCCATAGTCCTGGTGAAATGGACCCCACAGTACTGGTAAATAGGACCCCACAATCCTGGTGAAAATAACACCACAGTACTGGGAAAGGGACCCAACAGTCCTGGTGAAATGTACCTCACCGTCCTGGTGAAATGGACACCAAAGTCTTGATGAATAGTACTCGACAGTCCTGTTGAATAGGACCCCACAATCCTGGTGAAAAATGATCCCACATTTTTTTGTGAAAATGACACCAGAGTCCTGGTGAAGAGAGCACACAGTCCTGGTTAAAAAAAAAAAAAAAAAAAAAAAAAAAAAAAAAAAACGCAGTCCTGGTGAAAAGGATCCACCATCTTGTGAAAAGGACCCCACAGTTCTGGTGAATACGACCACACTGTCCTGGTGAAAAGCACTCCACAGTCCTGGTGAAAAAGACCCCACTGTCCTGGTGAATGGAAGCCACAGTCCTGCTGAAAAGGACCTATAATTTCTGATGAAGTGATCAAAAAGTCCTTGTTAAAAGGACCTATATTCTGGTGTAAAGAACACCATCTTCCTGGTGAATAGGATCCCACAGTCCTGGAGAATATGACCTAAAAGTATTGGTTAAAAATAATTTACAGTCCTGGTGGAAGGACGACACATTCCAGTTCATGGGACCTATAAGTCCTGTTGAAAAGGACTACACATTCCTTGTGAAAGTACCCGAAAATACTGGTAAATAGGACCTCACACTCTTGGTGAAAAGTACCCCACGGTCCAGCTGATAAGGAGCACACATTCCTGGGAAAAAAGACCCACGATCCTGGTAAATAGGACCCCAGAGTCCAGGTGAAAAAGACCCCACCTACCTGGTGAAGGGACCCCAAAGTCCTGTGAAAATGACCTCACAGTCCTGTTGGATAGGACCCGAGAGTCCTGGTGAATAGGACCCAAATGTAATGGTGATAATGGACCCCATAGTCCTTGTATAAATGACACTAGAGTCCTGGTGAAGGGATCCCACAGTCCTGGTGAAAAGGACCCCACATCATGGTGAAAACCACAACCACTGTCCTGCTTAAAAGGAACCCACAGGAGTGGTGAAAAGGACCCCAGAGTCCTGGTGAAAAGGACAACATAGTAGTCATAAGTAGGTCCCCACAGTCCTGGTGAATAGGACCCCAAGTCTTGGTGAAAAAGACACACAGTCCTGGTTAATAGGAACCCAGAGTCCTGGTGAAAAGAATCCCACATTCCTGGTGAAAGGTCCCACAGTTCTGTTCAAGCGACCACACAGTCTTGGTAAATACGTCCCCACAGTCTTGGTGAAAGAACCCTACAGACCTGGTAAATAAAATTCCACTGTCCTGATTAAGGGACCCCACAGTCCTGGTGAAAATGACCTCAAAGTCCTGGTGAAGGGACAACACATTCCTGATGAAAAGTACCCAAAATCCGGGTGAAAAGGACCTAACAGTCCTGGTGAAATGGACCCTACAGTCCTGATGAAAGGTACCCAAAATCCTGGTAAAATCCTCCAAGTATTGGTGAAAAGTATCCCACAGTCCGGCTGAAACTGACCCCACATTCCTGGTGAAAAGGACCCCACAGTCCTGGTAAATAGGATCCCACAATTCTGGTGAAAATGACTCCACAGTCCTGGAGAAGGGATTGCAGTCATGGTGAAAAGGACACCACAGTACTGGGTGAAATGAACTCCAAATTTCTAATGAAAGGAACCCCGCACTTCTAATCATAAGGACCCCACATTTCTGGTGAAAAGGACCCCACAGTCCTTGTGAAAACAACCCCATTGTCCTGGTGAAAAGGACTCAAAAGTCCTGTTGAATAGGACCCCAGAGTCCTGGTAAAAGTACCCCAAATTCCTGGTGAAAAGGAACCCGCAGTACTGCTGAAAAAGACCACAACGTCCTGATGAATAGGACCCCACAGTCCTAGTGAAAAACACCCACCGTAACGGTGAAGAGATCACCACAGTACTGATGAAGGGACCCCTCAGTCTTGGTGAAAATTACCACAGTCATGGTGAAGAGAACCCAAATTCCTGGTGAAAGGGACCACACTACCCCGGTGATTAGGACCCCTCATTCCTTGTGGAAATGATCCCAAAGTCCTGGTGAAAAGAAACCCAAAGTCCTAGTGAAAAGGACCCACAGTCCTAGTGAATACCATCCCAAATTCCTGGTGAATAGGACCTCAAAATGCTGGTTTAGGGACTCCACAGTGTTAGTGAGAGAACACAAAATTCCTATTGAAAAGGACCCCAAAATCCTAGTGAATAGGATCTCAAAATTCTGGTAAAAAGACCACAGAATCCTGGAGAAAAAGACTCACAATCATGGTGAAAAGGACCCCACTGTCCTGGTGAAAAGGACATCACAGTCTCGGTGAATTGGACTCGACATTCGTGGTGAAAATGACCCCACAGTACTGCAGAAAAAGGACCCCACAGTCCTTGTGAAAAAGACTCCAGATTCCAGGAGAGGGAACGCACAGTACTAATGAAAATGAACCACAGTCCTGGTGAGTAGAAACCTAAAGTCCTGGAGAAGGGAACCCAAAGTCCTGGTGAAAAGTACCACATAGTCCTGGTGAAGTGACCCCACAGTCCTGATAAAGGGAATCCACAGGCTTGGGGAAAGGAACCACATTATCCTGTTGATTAGGACCCCACAGTATTTGTGAAAAGGACCCCACAGTCCTGGTGAAAAGCACCCCACATTCTTGGTGAATAGGACCTAACAATCCTGGTGAAAAGGATACCATAGTCCTCATGAAAAGGACCTTGCATTCCTGGTGAAAAGGACCCCAAAGTCCTAGTAAAAAGACTCCTCAGTCTTCATGAGTAGGGCCTCACAGTCCTGGTGAAGGAACCCACAGTCCTGCTGAAAGGACTCAAATGTCCTGGTGAAATATACACAACAGTCCTCCCGAATTGGACCTCAAAATCCTCGTAAAAATGATCCCACAGTACTGGAGAAAAGGACTCAAAGTCCTGGTGAAAAGGACCCCAAAGTCCTCGAGAAAAGGACCTCAGAGTCCTGGTGAAAATTAAACCACAGTCCGCGTGAATAGGACCCTACAGTCCTGGTGAATAAGACTCCCAAGTACTGGAGAAATAGGACCCCACAGTTCTTGTGAAAATGGCGCCAAAGTCCTGGTGAATACTACCATAGACTCCTAGTGAAAGGACTTCACTGTCTTAGTGAAAACGACCCCAGAGTCAGGGAGAAAAGACCCCATATTGCTGGTGAAAAGAACCCCACAGTCCTGGTGAAAAGGATCAAACAGTCCTGGTGAATGGACCACACAATTCAGGTGAAAAGGACACCAGAGTCTTGGTGAAAATGACCCCATAGTCTTGGTGAAAAGAACCTGTAGTCCTGCTGAAAAGTACACCAGTCATGGTGAATGGACAACAAAGTCCTGGGTAAAAGGGTCCACCAGTCCTGGAGAAAAGGACACCAAATTCCTGGTGAATAGGGCCTCACAAACCTGGTGAAAAGGACCATATATTCCTGCTGAAAGGAACCCACAGTCCTGGAGAAATGTACCCCAGAGTCCTGGTGAAGTGAACCCACAGTCCTGATGAAGGGAACACACAGTACTGGAGAAAAGAAAACCACAGTCCTGGTGAGGACCCCAGAGTCCTCGTGAAAAGACCCCACAGGAGTAGAGTACAGGACTCCACTGTATTGGTGAAAATGACCCCAGAGTCCTGGTGAAAATAACCCCACATTCGAGTTGAAGGGACCCTTGAATCCTGGTGAATAAAATCCCAATATTCTCCTGAATTGGACCCCACAGTCCTGGCGAATTGGACACCACACTTTTGGTGAAAAGGATCCAACAGTACTGGTGAAAAGGACCCCAGAGTCCTGGTGAAAAGGACCCCACAGTCCTGGTGAAAAGGTCCCCACATTCCTTGTACATAGAACTCGACACTCCTGGCGAATAGGAAACCGGGGTATTGGTGAAAAGGACTGCACAGTCCTGGTAAATAAGTCCCCATTTTCCTCTAGATGGGACCCTACAGTCCTGGTGAAAAGACCCAAATATCCTGGTGAAATGGATTCCACATTCCTGTGAATATGACCCCACAGTAATGTTGAAAAGAAACCTCAGTCCTGGTGAAAAGGACACCATACTCTTGGTCAAAGGTCCCCACAGACTTGGTGATAAGGACCCACAGTTCTGCTGAAGCGACCCCAAAGTCCTGGTAAAAAGGACACACGTTCCTGGTGAAATGAACCCCACAGTCCTCGTGTAAAGGACCCCATAATCCTGGTGAAGATTCCCACACTCATGATGAAAATGAACCCAGAGTCTTGGCCAAAAGGACACCAACGTCTTGGTGAATGGACGCCAAAGTCCTGGTGAAAATGACCCATAGCCTGGGTGACTAGAACCACACAGTCCTTGTGAAGGGACCTCAGTGACCTGGTGAAAATTACCACAGAGTCCTCGTGAAGTGACCCCAATGTCCTGTGAAAAGTACACCACAGTCCTGGTGAAAATGACCCCATAGCCCTGGTGAAAAAGACCACTCTGTACTGGTGAAAATGAACTGACAGTCAGTTAAAATATCCCACATTCTTCGTGAAGGGACCACACAATCCTAGTGAAGGCACCCAACAGTACTGGTGAAAAGGACCCCACAGTCTTGGAGAAAAGGACCCCACATTCCTGGTGAAATGGACCCCACTGTTATGGTGATTAGGACCTCACTGTCCTGGTGGAAGGTACACCACAGAACTGTTGAAAAGTACTCCACTCTACTTGTGAATGGACCCCAGCGTCCTGTGAAAAGGATCCTGGTGAAGGGATCCCGCATTCCTGGGGAATAGGACCCGACAGTCCTGGTGAAAATGACCCCACATTCCTGGTGAAAAGGACTCCACAGTCCTGGTGAAAAGGACCTCACTGTCCTGGTGAATAGGACGCATAGTCAGTGTAAAGGGACCCCACAGTCCTGTTTAAAGGACCTAAAATGCCTTGTGAAAAGGACCTGGTGAATTGGACCTCAAAATCCTTGTAAAAAGTATCCCACAATCCTGAATAAAGGAAACACTGTCGTGCTGAAATGGAACCCACAGTCCTGGTGAAAAGGACCTCACAGTACTGGGGAAAAGGACACCACAGTCCGGGTAAATAGGACCCAACGGTCCTGGTGAATAGGACTCCACATTATTGGAGAAAAAGGTCCCCACTTTCCCAGTGAAAATGTCCTCAAATTCCTGGAGAATACTACAATATACTCCTGGTGAGAAGAACCCCAGTGTCTTAGTGAAAAGGACCCCAAAGTCCTGGAGAAAAGACCCCATATTCCTGGGGAGATGAACCCCACAGTCTTGGGGAAAAGCACCCCACAGTCCTGGGGAAAAGAACCCCACAGTCCTGGTGAAAAGGTTCACACTGTCCTGGTGAATGGACCCCACAGTCTGGTGAAAAGGACACCACAGTCTTGGTGAAAAGAACCCCATTGTCCTGGTGAAAAGAACCCATAGTCCTGCTGAAAAGTACACGACAGTCTTCGTGAATGGACGCCAATGCCCTGGGGAAAAGGGCTCACTAGTCCTGGAGAAAAGGACCCCAAAGTCCTGATGAATAGGACCTCAGATTACTGGTGAAAAGGACAACACATTCCTGTTGAAAGTCCTGGTGAAGTGACCCCACAGTCCTGATAAAGGGAACACAGAGTCCTGGTGAAATGGAAAACGGAGTCCTGATGAATATGACCTAATATTTCCAGTGAAAAGCCCCCACATTACAGGAGTATAGGACCCCACAGAATTGGTGAAAAGAACCCCACAGTCCTGGTGAAAATGACCCCACATTCGAGTTGAAGGGACCCTACATTCCTGGTGAGTAGGATGCAAATATCCTCATGAAATGGACCCCACAGTATAGGTGAAAAGGACCCCAGAGTCCTGGTGAAAAGAACCCCACAGTCCTGGTGAAAAGGTCCCCACAATCCTTGTAAATAGGACTCCACACTCCTGGTGTAAAGGACCCCACAGTCCTCGTGAAAAAATTCCCACATTCCTGGTGAAAAGGACCCTTGAGTCGTGGTGAAAAGGACCTGACAGTCCTTGTGAATAGGACCCACAATCCGGGCAAGGGGACCACACAGTCCTGCTTAAAGGACCCAAAAGTCTTTGTGAAAAGGATCCAAAAGTCCTGGTGTATTATACTTCAAAATCCTTGTAAAAATGATCCAACAACCATGAAGAAAAGGACACACAGTCCTGCTGAAAATAACCCCAGACTCCAGTTGAAAAGCACCTCACAGTCCTAGTGAAAATGACACCCCATTCCGGATGAATAGGACCCGACAGTACTGGTGTATAGGACTCCACAGTTCTGCAGAAAAAGAACCCCATAGTCCTTGTGAAAATGGCTCCAAAGTCCTGGTGAATACTCTCATAGACTCCTGGTGAAAAGGACCCCACTGTCTAAGTGGAAAAAACCTCAGAGTCCTGGAAAAAAGACCCCATATTCCTGGGTAAATGAACCCCAATGTCTTGGTGAAAAGCACCCCACAATCCTGGGGTAAAGGACCCACAGTCATGGATAAAGGACACCCCAGTCCTGGTGAAAAGGACCCTTCAATTTGGTGAAAAGGTCTTGACAGTCCTGGTGAATAGGACCCAGAGTCCGGGTAAAGGGACCACAGAGTCCTGCTTAAAGGACCCAAAAGTCCTTGTGAAAAGAATCCAACAGTCCAGGTGAATTGGACTTCAAAATCCTTGTAAAAATGATCCGAAAGCCATGAAGAAAAAGACACACAGTCCTGCAGAAAAGGACCCCACAGTCATGGTGAAAATGACGTCACAGTCCTGGTGAAAAGGACACCACAGTACGGGTGAATAGGACCCAATAGTACTGGTGTATAGGACGCCAAAATAGAAGAGGAAAAAGGACCCCACAGTCCTTGTGAAAATGGTCTCAAAGTCCTGGTGAATACTACCATAGACTCCAGGTGAAAACGACCCAACAGTCTTAGTGAAAAGGACCCCAGAGTCCTGGAGAAAAGACCCAATATTCCTGGGGAAAAAAAACCCCAATGTCTTGGAGAAACGCACACCACAGTCTGGGGAAAAGGACCCACCAGTCATGGATAAAGGAACCCACAGTCCTGGTGAAAAGGACCACATTGTCCTGGTGAATGGACCCCACAATTCTGGTGAAAAGGACACCACATTATTGATAAAAAGGACCCCATAGTCCTGGTGAAAAGAACCCATAGTCCTGCTGACAATAACCTCACAGTCTTGGTGAATTGACGCCAAAGTCCTGGAGAAAAGGGCCCACCAGTTCTGGAGAAAAGGTCCCCAATGTTCTGGTGAATAGGACCCCCCAGTCCTGGTGAAAAGGACCACACATTACTGTTGAAAGGACCCCAGTCCTGGTGAAATATGCAATAGAATCCTGGTGAAATGACCCTCCAGTTCTGATAAAGGGAATACACATTCCTGGTGAAAAGGACACCGCTGTGCTGGTGAAAATGACCCAACATTCCTAGTGAAATGACCCCGCAGTACAGGAGTATATGACCACACAGCATTGGTTAAAACGACCCCAGTCCTGATGTAAATGACTCCACATTCGAGTTGAAGGGACCCTACAGTCCTGGTGAATAGGACCCCAATATCGTCATGAAATGGACTCCACAGTTTTGGTGAATTGGACGCCCACATCTTGGTGAAAAGGACCCCACAGTCCTGGTGAAAATGACCATATATTCCTGGTGAAAAGGACCCCACAGTCTAGTGAAAAGGATCATACAATCCTGGTGAAAAGGACCTCATTTTCCTGGTGAAATGGACCCCACAGTCCTGTTGAAATGGACCCACAGTCTTAGAGAAAAGAACCAAACAGTACTGGAGAAAATGAACCCACAATCCTGGTGAAATGGATCCCACAGTCCTTGTGAATATGACCTTACTGTCCTGGTGTAAAGGACACCAGAGACCTGGTGAAGAGGACCCCAGAATCCAATTGCAAACGTCCCCACAATCCTGTTGAAGGGATCACGCAGTCCTGGTAAAAAAGTACCCCACATTCCTGGTGAAAATGTTCCCACATTCCTTGTGAATAGGACTCCACACTCCTTGTGAATAGGACCCATAATATTGGTGAAAAGTTCTGCAAAATTCTGGTGAAAAGGACCCCACATTCCTGTAGATGGGACCGTACAGTCCTGGTGAGAATGATCCAAATGTCCTAGTGAAATGGAACCCACATTCCTGTGAATATGACCCCACAGTAATGGTGAAAGAGAACCTCAGTCCTCGTGAGAAGGACACAATATTCTTAGTCAAAACGACCCAACAGACTTGGTGAAAATGATCCCACATTCCTCGTGAAAAGGATTCCAGAGTCCTGGTGAAAAGGACCCCAAAGTTCTGGTGAAAAGGACCCACAGTTCTGATGAAGCGGCCCCAGAGTCCTGGTAAAAATGACACACATTCCTGGTTTAAAGCACCCCACAGTCCTCGTGAAAAGTACCCCATAGTCCTGGTGAATAGATCCCCACATTCCTGATGAAAAAGAACCCATAGTACTGGTAAAAGGATCCCACCATCCTGATGAATGCACCCCACAGTCCAGGTGAAAAGGACCCACAGTCCTGCTGAATAGAACCCCACAGTCCTGGTGAAGGGCCCCACTCTCCTCGTTAAAATTACCACACAGTCCACGTGAAGTGACCCCAAAGCCCTGGTGAAAATTATACCACAGTCCTGGTGAAAAACCCCAAACTCCGGGTGAAAAGGACCCCTTTGGACTGGTTAAAACGACTCCACTGTCAGTTAAAAGATCCCACATTCTTCGTGAAGGGACCCCTCAATCTTGGTGAAAGGCAACCAACAGTACTGTTGAAAAGGACCCCACAGTCCTCGTGAAAAGTATCACATAGTCCTTGTGAATAGATCCACGCATTCCTGATGAAAATGAACCCAGAGTCCTGGTGAAAAAGACCCCACCATCCTGGTTAATAGGACACCACAGTCCTGGTGAAAAGGACCCACAGTCATGGTGACTAGGACACCTATGTCCTGGTGAAAACAAAAACAAAAACAAAAACAAAAACAAAAACACAGTATTGGTGAAAAGGAGCTCACAGTCCTGGTGAATAGGACCCAAAGACCGGGTTAAGGGACACCACAGTCCCGCTTAAAGGACCAAAAACTCCTCGTGGAAGGAACCAACAGTCCTGGTGAATTGGACCTCAAAGTCCTAGTAAAAAGGATCCCACAACACTGAATAAACGGACTCGCGGTCCTCCTGAAAAGGACCCCACAGTCCTGGTGAAAAGGACCTCACAGACCTGGTGAGAAGGACACCACAGTACGGGTGAATAGGACCTGACAGTCTGGGTGAATAGGACCACACAATACTGGAGAAAAATGACTCCACAGTCCTTGTGAAAATGACCCCACAGTCGTGGTGAATACTACCAAACAATCCTGGTGAAAAGGACTCCAAAGTCCTTGTGAATAGGACTTCACATTTCTGGTGAAAAGAACAATACAATACTGGTGAAAGGAATCACTATGTCCTGGTGAATGGACTCCACATTTCTGGTGAAAGGACCCCTAAGTCTTGGTGAAAAGAACCCCAGTGTCCTGTTGAAAAGACTCCATCGTCCTGGTAAAAATAACCTCACAGCCCTAGTAAAAAAGACCCCACATTCCTGGGAAAAATGGCACACGAGTCCTGGAGAAAATGACCCCAGAGTCCTGGTGAATACGACCTCACACTCCTGGTGAAAAGTACCCCACATTCCTGCTGAAAGGACCCCACAGTCCTGGTGAGAAGTAAGACACAGTCCTAATGATGTGACCCCTCAGTCCTGATGAAGGGAACCCAAAGTCCTGGTGAAAGGGACCACACTATCCTGGTGATTAGGACACCAAAGTTCTTGTGAAAAGGACCCCACAGTCCTAGTGAAACACACCCCATATTTCTGGTGAATAGGACCTCACAATCCTGCTGAAAAGGATGCACAGTCGTGTTGGAAACGATAACACAGTCCTCTTGTAAAGAACCCCATAGTCCTAGTGAAAAGACCCCACAATCCTGGAGAATCGGACTCCAGAGTATAGGTGAAAGGACCCCACAGTACTGATAAAGATGTCAACATTCATGTTGTAGGGACCCTACAGTCCTGGTGAAAAGGGCCTCAATATCCTGATGAAATGGACTCCAGAGTCCTGGTGAATAGGACCCAACAGTCCTGGTGAAAAGTCTCTGAAAGTCCTGGTGAAAAGGACACCACAGTCGGGATGAATAGAACCCAACCGTCCTGGTGTATAGGACCACACAGTAATGGAGAAAAAAAAAAAAAAAAAAACCAAGATCCTTGTGAAAATGTCCCCAAAGTCGTGGTGAATACTACCATAGACTCCTGATGAAATGGACCCCACTGTCTTAGTGAAAATGACCCCAGGGTCCTGGATAAAAGACCTCATATTCCTGGGGAAAAGAACCCCACACTCTTGGTGAAAAGTAACCCACAGTCCTGGGGAAAAGGGCCCACCAGTCCCGGAGAAATGGACCCCATAGTCTTGGTGAATAGGACATCACAGTCCTGGTGAAAAGGACCACACATTCCTGTTGAATGGACCCCACAGTCCTGGTGAAATGAAATGTGCAACAGAATCCTGGTGAAGTGACCCCACTGTTCTGATGAAGGGAACACACAGTTCTGGTGAAACAGACATCACATTCCTGGTGAAAATGACCCCACAGTTCTGGTGAAAAGGAACCTCTGTACTGGTGAAAATGAGACCATAATCAGTTAAATGATCCAACATTCTTCGTGAAGGGACCCCAAAATCCTGTTGAAGGCACCCAACAGTACTGGTGAAAAGAACCCCAGATTCCTCGTGAAAATATCCCATGTATAGGACTATAGGACTCCACAGGATTGTTTAAAAGGAACCCACAGTCCTGGTGAAAATGACCCGACATTCGAATTGAAGGAAACCTACAGTTCTGGTGAATAGGAACCCAATATCATCATGAAATGGACCCCACAGTCCTGGTGAATAGGCCCCCACAGTGTTGGTGAAAAGGACCCCACAGTCCTGTTGAAAATGACCCCATAGTCCTGATGAAAAGGACGCACATTCTGGGTGAAAAAGGACCCCAGAGTCATGGTGCAAAGGATCCCACAGTACTGTTGAAAGGACCCACAGTCCTGGTCAACAGGACCCCCACTCCTGGAGAAAAGGACCCCACACTCCGGTTGAAATGGATCCCACATTACTTATGAATATGACCTCACTGTCATGGTGGGAAAGACACCACAGTACTGTTGAAAGGACCCACAGTCCTGGTGAACAGGACACCACAGTCCTGAAGTAAAAACCCCAAACTCCGGGTGAAATGTATCCCACATTCCTTGTGAATATGACCTCACTGTCCTTTTGGAAAGGACACACAAACTCCATATTTCTGGTGAAAGAAACCCACAGTCTTGGTGAAAAGAACCCCAGTGTACTGCCAAAAGTATTCCGTAGTCCTGGTGAAAAAAACCCCACAGTCTTAGTGAAAAGTACCCCACATTCCTGGGAAATAGGGCCCATCAACCTTGACAAAAGAACCCAACAGTCATGGTGAATACGACCTCACAGTCCTGGTGAAAAGGACCCCAATTTTCTGTTGAATGGACCCCACAGTACTGGTAAGAAGTACCACACAGTCCTGATGAGGTGACCCACAGTCCTGGTGAAAGAGACCACACTATCCTGGTGATTATGACCCCAAAGTCCTTTTAAAAAGGATCCCAGAGTCCTGGTGAAATGTGCTCCATATTTCTGGTGAAGAGGACCTCACTATCCTGGTGAAAATGACACAGAGTAATGGTGAAAAGGATAACACAGTCCTCTTGAAAAGGACCCTATAATCCTAGTAAAAAGACCCCACAATCCTCGAGAATAGGACCCCACAGTATTGGTGAAAGGGCCCCACAGTACTGGAGAAGACGTCCACACTTTCATGATAAAGGGACCTAACAATTCTGGTGAAAAGGACCCCAAAATCCAGATGAAATGGACCCCACATTCCTGGTGAAAAGACCCCACAGTCCTGGTGAAAAGGACACCACAGTCCTGCTGAAAAGGACACCACAGTCCTTGTGAAAATGGTCCCAAAGTGCTGGTGAATACTACCACAGACTCCTGGTGAAAAGGACCCCACTATCTTAGTGAAAAGGACCCCAGTGTCCTGGATAATAGACCCCGTATTCCTGTGGAAAAGAACCCCACAGTCTTGGTGAAAAGAAACTCACAGTCCTGGAGAAAAGGACAACACAGTCCTGGTGAAAAGGACCACACTGTCCTGGTGAATGGATCCCACAGTCCTGGTGAAAATATGCCCACATTCCTTGTGAACATGACTCTACACTCCTGTTGAATAGGACCCCACAGTATTTGTGAAAAGGAACTCACAGTCCTGGTGAAAAAGACCACACATTCCTGTTGATGGGACCCTACAGTCCTGGTGAAAAGTAACCAAAAATCTTGGTGGAATAAAACCCACATTCCTGTGAATATGACCCCACAGTAATGGTGAAAAGGAACCTCAGTCCTGGTGAAAACAACCCCATTGTCCTGGTCAAAAAAACCCCACAGACTTGTTAAAAAAAATCCCACTGTCCTAGTGGAAAGGACCCCAGGCTCCTGATGAAAAGGACCCCACAGTCCTGGTGAAAAGGACCCACAGTTCTGCTGAAACGACCCCACAGTCCTGGTGAAAAGAACACACATTCCTGGTCAAAAGAACCTCACAGTCCTCGTGAAAATTACGCAATAGTCCTGGTGAAGATCCCCACATTCCTGATAAAAATTAATCCAGAGTCCTGGTGAAAGGACCCCACAGTCCTGGTGAATGGACCCCACATTCCTGGTGAAATGGACCCAGAGTCATGGTGAATAGAACCCAACAGTACTGGTGAAAGGCCACACTCTCCTGGTGAAAATTACCACACAGTCCTCCTGAAGTGATCCCAACGTACTGGTGAAAATTACACCACAGTCCTCTTGAAAATGACCCCAAAAACCTGGTGAAAAGGACCCCACTCTACTGGTATAAATGACCCCACAGTCAGTTAAAAGATCCCACATTCTTCGTGAAGGGCCCCCACAATCCTGTTGAAGGCACCCAAGAGTACTGGTGAACAGGACCCCACAGTCCTGGTGAATAGGACCTCACTGTCCTGGTGGAACGTACACCAGAGACTGGTTGAAAAAGACTCCACTGTGTTTGTGAATGTACAACAGATTCCTGTGAAAAGGATCCCACATTCCTGTTGAAGGGATCCCGCAGTCCTGGTGAAAAGGACCCTACAATCCTGGTGAAAAGGACCCCACAGTCTTGGTGAAAAGGACTCCTCAGTCCGAAGGAAAATACCTCACAGTCCTGGTGAATAGGACACAAAGTCTGTGTAAAGGGACCGCACAGTCCTGCTTAAAGGACCCAAAAGTCCTTCGGAAAAGGACCCAAAAGTCCTGGTGAATTGGACCTCAATATCCTAGTAAAAAGGATCCTACAACCCTGAAGAAAAGGACACACTCGTGCTGAAAAGGGCCCCACAGTCCTGGTGAAAAGGACACCACAGTTCGCATGAATAGGACCCTACAGTCCTGGTCAATAGGACCGTACAGTACAGGAGAAAAAGGACTGCACAGTCCTTGTGAAAATGACCCCACAGTCCTGGTGAATACTACCATACAGTACTGGTAAAAAGGACCGCGAAGTCCTTGTGAATAGGACTTCACATTCCTGGTGAAAAGGACAACACAGACCTTGTGTAAAGGACGACTCTGTCCTAGTGAATGGACTCCACAGTTCTGGTGAAAGGACCCACATTCTTCGTGGAAAGGACCCCTGTGTTCTGCTGAAAAGACTCCATAGTCCTGGTGAAAAGAACCGCACAGTCATTGTGAAAAATACCCACATTCATGGGGAAAAGGGCCCACCAGTCCTGGAGAAAATCACCCCACAGTGCTGGTGAATTCGACCTCACCACGACCTCATTTAGTCCTCGTGAATAGGATCCCAAATTCCTGTTGAAAGGACAACACAGTCCTGGTGAGAAGTTACATACAGTCCTGGTGAAGTGGCCCCACAGTCCTGATGAAGGGAACCCACAGTCCTGGTGAAATGGACCACACTATACTGGTGATTAGGACCCAAAAGTCCTTGTGAAAAGTACCGCACAGTCCTGGTGAAAAGAATGCACAGTCGTGGTGAAAAGGATAACGCAGTCCTCTTGAAAAGGACCCCGTATACCTAGAGAACAGACAACAGAACCCCGGAGAATAGGACCCCACATTATTGGTGAAAAGACCCCACAGTAGTGGTGAAGAGGTCCACACATTCATGTTGAAGGGACGCTACAGTCCTGGTTTAAAGGACCCCAATATTCTAATGAAATGTACTCCACAATCCTGGTGAATAGGACCTCACAGTCCTGGTGAAAATGACCTCACAGTCCTGGTGAAAAGGACACAACAGTCTGGGTGAATAGGACCCGACAGTCCTGGTGAACAGGACACCACAGTACTGGAGAAAAAGGACCCCACAGTCCTTATGAAAATGGCCCCAAATCCTGGAGAATACTACCATAGACTCCCGGTGAATAGGACCTCACTGTCTTAGTGAAAATGTCCCCAGGGTTCTGGATAAAAGACCCCATATTCCTGGGGAAATGAAACCCACAGTCTTGGAGAAAAGCACCCCACAGGTCTGTGGAAAATGACCCACCAGACTTGGAGAAAAGGACTCCAAATTCCTGGTGAAAAGGACCACACTGTCCTGGTGAATGGATTCCACAGTTATGGTGAAAAGGACACCACAGTCCTGGTGAAAAGAACCCTATAGTCCTCGAGAAAAGAATCCACATTCCTGCTGAAAAGAACCCCACAGTCTTGGTGAATGGATGCGAATATCCTGGGAAAAAGGGCCCACCAGTCCTGGAGAAAATGACCCCAAACTCCTGGTGAATAGAACTCACAGTCCTGGTGAAAAGGACCACATATTCCTGTTGAAAGGACACCACAGTCCTGTTGAAACGTATAACAGCGTCCTGGTGAAGTGACCCCACTGTACTGATGAAGGAAAGACAGAGTCCTGGTGAAAAGGACTCCACAGTCCTGGTGAATATGACCCCACATTATTAGTGAAAAAAAAAAAAAAAACCCACAATACAGAAGTATAGGACCCCACATTATTGGTGAAAAGGTCCCCATAGTCCTGGTGAAATTGATCCCACACACAATTTGAAGGGACCCTACAGTCCTGGTGAATAAGACCCCAGTATCCTCCTGAAGTGGAACCCCATCTTGGTGAATTGGACACCACAATCTTGTGAAAAGGACCCAACAGTCCTGGTGAAAATGAACCCACAGTCCTGGTGAAAAGGAACCAAGAGTCCTGGTGAAATGGACCCCACACTGCTGTTAAAAGCACCCCACAATCCTGGTGAAAAGGAACCCACTGTCCTTGTGAATTCACCCCAGAATTCAGGGTAAAAGTCACAACAATCCTGTTTAAGTGATCCCACAATACGGGTGAAAAGGACCGCACAGTCCTGGTGAAAATATCCCCACATTCCTGTTGATGGGACTATACAGTCCTGGTGAAAAGGACACAAATATTCTGGTGAAATGGATCCCACATTCCTGTGAATATGACCCCACAGTGAAGATTAAAAGGAACCTCAGTCCTGGTGAAAAGGACCCCATTGTCCTGGTAAAAGGACCCCTCAGAGCTGGTGAAAAAGATCCCACAGTCCTGGTGAAAAGGATCCCAGTGTCCTGGTGTAAAGGACCCCAGAGTCCTGGTGAAAATAACCCACAGTTCTTCTGAATTGACCCAACAATCCTGGTAAAAAGGAAACATTCCTGTTGAATACATCCCCACATTCCTTAAAAAAGAACCCAGAGGCCTGGTGAAAAAGACCCTACTGTTCTGGTGAGTGGACGACACAGTCCTGGTGAAAAGGACCCACAGATCTGGAGAATAGAACCCCACAGTCCTCGTGAAGTGACCCCAAAGTCTTGGTGAGAAGTACAACACAGTCCTGGTGAAAATGACCCCACAGTTCTGGTGCAAAGGAACCCTCTGTACTGGTGAAAATGAAGCCACAATAATTTAAAAGGTCCGACATTCTTCGTGAAGGGACCCCACAAACCTGTTGAAGGCACCCATCAGTACTGGTGAAAAAGACCCCACAGTCCTTGTGAAAAGGACCCCACATACCTGGTGATAGATCCCCACATTCCTTATGAATATGAACCCAGAGTCCTGTTGAAGAGGACCAAACTGTCCTGGTGAATAGGACCCCAAAGTCATGGTGAAAAGGACCCACATTCATGGTGAATAGGACCCCATGTCCTGGTGAAGTGACACCACAGTCCTGGTGAACAGTACAACACATTCCTGGTGAAAATAACCCCACTGTCCAGGTGAAAAAGACCACACTGTACAGGTAAAATTGACAGCACAGTCCTGGTTAAAAGGTACCCAAATTCCTGATGAAAAGGATCTCACACTTCGGGTGAATATGACCCTACAGTCCTGGTAAAATGAATGCCACAGTAGTGGTGAATAGCACCCACAAATCTGGAGAAAGGACCCAACAGTCCTGTTGAATCAGACACCAAAGTCCTGTTGATTAGGACCCCATATTGCGGGGGAATAGGACCCCATATTCCTGTTGAAAAGATGCCACAGTCTTATTGAAGGGACCTCACAATCCTGGTGAAGGCACCCCATAGTACTGGTTAAAATGAACCCACAGTCCTGGGGAAAAGGACCCCGAGTCCTGGTGAATAGGACCCACATTCCGGTTGAGGGGATCCCGCAAACCTGTTGAAAGAACCTATAATCCGTGGTGAAAAGGATAGAAAATCCTGGTGAATTGCACCTCAAAATCTAGGTAAAAAGGATCCCACAATCCTGGAGTAAAGGACACACAGTCCTGAAGAAAAGAACCCCACAGGCCTGGTTAAAAAAGACCTCACAGTCCTGGTGAAAAGAACACCACATTTCGGGTGAATAGGACCCGACAGTTCTGGTGAATAGGACCCCACAGTACTGGAGAAAAGGACCTCACAGTCTTGGGAAAATGACCCCAGAGTCCTGGCGAATACTATCATAGACTCCTGGTGTAAAGGACCACACTGTCTTAGTGAAAAGGATCCCAGGATCTTTGAGAAAAGACCCCATATTCCTGGGGGGGGGGGAACAGTCTTGGGGAAAAGCACTCCACAGTCCTTTGGAAAGGACACACCAGTCCTAAATAAAAGTACCTCACAGTCCTGGTGAAAAGGACCCCAATAACCTGCTGATATGAACCCCACATTCCTAGTGATAGGACACCAAAGTCCTGGAGATTAGGACCCTATAGTCCTGGTGAAAAGAACCCATAGTCCTGCTGAAAAGAACCCCACAGTCTTGGTGAATGGACACCAATGTCCTGGGGAAAAGGGCCCACCAGTACTGGAGAAAAGGAACACAAAGTCCTGGTGAATAGGACCTCACAGTCCTGGTGAAAAGGACCACACATTCCTGTTAACAGGACACCACAGTCCTGGTGAAATGTACATCACAGTCCTGGTGAAGTGACCCCAAAGTCCTGAGGAAGGGAACAGAGAGTCCTGGTGTAAAGAACACCACAGTTCTGGTGAAAATGACCCCACAGTCGTAGAAAAAAGACCCCACAGTACAGGAGTATAGGACCCCAGAGAATTGGTGAAAAGGACCCTACAGTCCTGGTGCATTGGACACCACAGTCTTGGTGAAAAGGACTCCACAGTCCTGGTGAAAAGAACTACAGAGTCCTGGCGAAATTACCCCACAATCTAATTGAAAAGGACCCATAATCCTGGTGAACAGGACCCACAAACCTGAAGAAAAGGACCCGACACTCCTTGTGAAATGGACCCACAGTCTTTGTGAATATGACCTCACTGTCCTTGTGGAAAAGACACCACAGACCTAGTGAAAAGGACGCCACTGTACTGGTGAACGGACCCCAGAATTCTGGTGAAAAGTTCCCCAAAATCCTGTAGAAGGGATCCCGTAGTTCTGGTGAAAAGGTCCCCACATTCGTTGTGATAGGACTCCACACTGTTGGTGGATAGGACCCCACAGTATTGGTAAAAAGGACCATAAAGTCCTGGTGAAAAAGACCACACATTCCTGTTGATGGGAACCTACAGTCCTGGTGAAGGACCCAAAAGTTCTCATGAAATGGACCCCACATTCCTGTGAATATGACCCCACAGTAATTGTGAAAAACAAAAACAAAAACAAAAACAAACAAACAAACAAAAATACAACTCCATCCTGGTGAAAAGGAACCCATAATCCTGATCAAAACGACCCCACAAACTTGGTGAAAAGGATCCCACAGTCCTGGTTGAAAAAGACACCAGAGTCCTGGTAAAAAGGGCCCCACAATCCTGGTGAAAAGGACCCCACAGTCCTTGTAAAAAGGACCCCAATGTCCTGGTAAATTGATCCCCACATTCCTGATGAAAATGAACCCAGAGTCCTGGTGAAAAGGATCCCACCATCCTGGTGAATGGACACCACAGTCCTGGTGAAAAGGAACCACAGTCATGCTGAATAGAACCCAACAGTACTGGTGAAGGGCCACACTTTCCTGGAGAAAGTTACCACACAGTCCTCGTGAACTGACCCCAAGGTCCTGGTGAAAAGTACACCACAGTCCTGGTAAAAATGACCCCACAATCCTGGTGAAAAGGACCCCTCTGTACTGGTGAAAATGACCCCACTGTCAGTTAAAAGATCCCACATTCTTCGTGAAGGGAACCCACAATCTATTGAAGGCACCCAACAGTACTGGTGAAAAGGACCCCACAGTCCTTGTGAAAAGGACAACATAATACTTGTGAATAGATTCCTACATTCCTAATGAAAATGTACCCAGAGTCCTGGTGAAAAGGACCCCACCATCCTAGTGAATAGAACACCACAGTCCTGGTGAAAAGGACCCAGGGTCATGTTGAGTAGGACACCAATGTCCTGGTGAAAAAAACACCAAGTATGGTGAAAAAGACCTCACAGTCCTGGTGAATAGGACCCACAGACCGGGTGAAGGGACCCCACAGTGCCGCTCAAAGGACCAAAAACTCCTTGTGAAAGGACCCATCTGTCCTGGTGAATTGGACCTCAAAATTCTAGAAAAAAGGATCCCACAACCCTGAATAAAAGGACACGCAGTCCTCCTGAAAAGAACCCAACAGTCCTGGTGAAAAGGACCTCTCAGTCCTGGTGAAATTCACACCACAGTCCGGGTGAATAGGACCTGACAGTCCTAGTGAATAGTACCGCATAATACTGGAGATAAAGGACTCCACAGTCCTTGTGAAAATGACCCCACAATCGTGGAGAGTACTACCAAACAGTCCTGGTGAAAAGGACCCCAAAGTCTTTGTGAATAGGACTTCACATACTGGGTGAAAAGGACAACACAGACCTGGTGAAAAGGACCACTCTGTCCTGGTGAATGGACCACAGTACTGGTGAAAGGAACACTCAGTCTTGGTGAAAAGAACCCCAGTGTCCTGCTGAGAAGACTTCATAGTCCTGGTGAAAAGAACCTCACAGCCCTAGTAAAAAGGACCCCACATTCCTGGGGAAAAGGGCCCTCTAGTCCTGGGAAAGTGACCCCACAGTCATGGTGAATACGATCTCACACTCCTGGTGAAAAGTACCCCATATTCCTGCTGAAAGAACCCCACAGTCCTTGTGAGAATTAAGACACAGTCCTAGGGAAGTGATCCCTCAGTCCAGATGAAGGGAACCCAAAGTCCTGGTGAAAGGGACCACACTCTCCTGGTGATTAGGACGCCAAAGACCTTGTGAAAAAGACCCCACAGTCCTGGTGAATCGCACCCATATTCCCGGTGAATAGGACCTCACAATCCTAGTGAAAAGGGCGCACAGTCGTGGTGAAAAGGATAACACAGTCCTCTTGAAAAGGACCCCGTAGACCTAGAGAAAAGACCCCAGAATCCTGGAGAATAGGACCCTACAGTATTGGTGAAATGACCCCACAGTACTGATGAAGAGGTGTACACATTCATGTTGAAGGGACGCTACAGTCCTGGTGAAAAGGACCCCAATATCCTGATGAAATGGACTTCACAGTCCTGGTGAAAAGGACACCAGAGTCGGGGTGAATAGGACACAACAGTACTGGCATATAGGATCCCACAGTACTGGAGAAAAAGAACCCCGCAGTCCTTGTGAAAATGGCCACAACGTTCTGGTGAATACTACCATAGACTCCTGGTAAAAAGGACCCCACTGTCTTAGTGAAAAGGACCCCAGAGACCTGGAGAAAAGACCCCATATTCCTGGGGAAAAGAACCCCACAGTCTTGGTGAAAAGTAACCCACAATTCTGTGGAAAAGGGCCCAGCAGTCCTGTAGAAAAGGACCCAATAGTCCTGGTGAATAGGACATCACAGTCCTGGTGAAAAGGACCACATATTCCTGTTGAAAGGACCACACAATCCTGGTGAAATGTACAACAGAATCCTGGTGAAGTGACCCCACTGTTCTGATGAAGGGAACACAGTGCTGGGAAAAAATACACCGCAGTACTGGTGAAAATGACACCACAGTTCTATTGAAAATATCCCACACTAGAAGACAATAGGACCCCACAGTATTGTTGAAAAGGACCCCACAGTCCTGGTGAAAATGACCCCATATTCGAGTTGAAGGGATCCTACAGTTCTGGTGAAAAGGACCCCAATATCCTGAGGAAATGGAACCCACAGTCCTGGTGAATAGGACTCCACAGTCCTGGAGAAAAGGGCTTCCCAGTCATGGTGAAAAGGACATCACAGTGAGGGTGAATAGGACCCGACAGTCCTGTTGAATAGGATCCCACAGTACCGGATGAAGAGAAACCCACATTTCTTGTGAAAATGGCCCCAAAGTGCTGGTGAACACTGCCACAGACTCCTGATGAAAAAGAACCCACTGTCTTAGTGAAAAGGACCCCAGAGTCCTGGATAATAGACCCCATATATCTGGGGAAAAGAACCCCACAGACTTGGTGAAAAGCATCTCATAGTCCTGGAGAAAAGGACAATAAAGTCCTGGTGAAAAGGACCACTTTGTCCTTGTGAATGGAACACACAGACCTGGTGAAAAGGAAGCCTCTGTCCTGGTGAATGGACCCCACAGTCCTGGTGACAATGTCCCCACATTCCTTATGAACAGGACTTGACACTCTGGGTGAATAGGACCCCACAGTATTTATGAAAAGGAACACACAGTACTGGTGAAAAGGACCCCACATTCCTGTTGATGAGACCCTACAGTCCTGGTGAAAAGTACCCAAATATCCTGAGGAAATGAAACCCACAATATTGTAAATATTACCCCACAGTAATGGTGAAAAGGATCCTCAGTCCTGCTGAAAACAACCCCATAGTCCTGGTCAAAAAACCCCCATAGACTTGTTAAATATAATCCCACAGTCCTGGTGAAAAGAACTCACAGTTCTGCTGAAGTGACCCCACATTCCTAGTTAGAAGTACACAAATTCCTGGTCAAAAGGATCCCACAGTCCTAGTGTAAATGACCACATAGTATTGGTGAATAGATCCCCACATACCTGATGAAAATGAACCCAGAGTCCTGGAGAAAAGGACCCCACCATCCTTGTGAATTTACCCCACATTCCTGGTGAAAAGGACCCAGAGTCATGATGAATAGAACCCAATAGTACTGGTGAAGGACCACATTCTCCTGGTGAATATTACCACACAGTCCTCTTGAAGTGACACCAAATCCCTGGTGAAAATTACCATCACACTCTTGTTGAAAATGACCCCAAAGTCCTGGTGAAAAGGACCACTCTCTACGGTTAAAAATGACCCCACAGTTCATTAAATTATCCCACATCTTCGTGAAGGGACCCCACAATCCTGGTGAAGGAACCCAACAGTAGTGGTGAAAAGGACCCCACATTCCTGGAGAAACGGACCCCAGATTCCTGGTGAAATGGACCCCACTGTCATGGTGATTAGGACCTCACTGTCCTGGTGGAAGGTACACCACAGAACTGTTGAAAAGTACTCCACTCTACTTGTGAATGGACCCCAGCGTCCTGTGAAAAGGATCCTGGTGAAGGGATCCCACATTCCTGGTGAAAAGGACTCCACAGTCCTGGTGAAAAGGACCTCACTGTCCTGGTGAATAGGACGCATAGTCAGTGTAAAGGGACCCCACAGTCCTGCTTAAAGGACCTAAAATGCCTTGTGAAAAGGACCCAACAGTCCTGGTGAATTGGACCTCAAAATCCTTGTAAAAAGTATCCCACAACCCTGAATAAAGGAAACACTGTCGTGCTGAAATGGAACCCACAGTCCTGGTGAAAAGGACCTCACAGTACTGGGGAAAAGGACACCACAGTCCGGGTAAATAGGACCCGACGGTCCTGGTGAATAGGACTCCACATTATTGGAGAAAAAGGTCCCCACTTTCCCAGTGAAAATGTCCTCAAATTCCTGGAGAATACTACAATATACTCCTGGTGAGAAGAACCCCAGTGTCTTAGTGAAAAGGACCCCAAAGTCCTGGAGAAAAGACCCCATATTCCTGGGGAGATGAACCCCACAGTCTTGGGGAAAAGAACCCCACAGTCCTGGTGAAAAGGTTCACACTGTCCTGGTGAATGGACCCCACAGTCTGGTGAAAAGGACACCACAGTCTTGGTGAAAAGAACCCCATTGTCCTGGTGAAAAGAACCCATAGTCCTGCTGAAAAGTACACGACAGTCTTCGTGAATGGACGCCAATGCTGGAGAAAAGGAGCCAAAGTTCCTCGTGACATGGCCCCCACAGTCCTGGTGAATAGGACCTCACTGTCCTGCTGGAAAGTACACAACAGACCTGTTGAAAAGGATTCCACTGTGCTTGTGAATGGACCCCAGATTCCTGTGAAAAGGATCCCACATTCCTGTTAAAGGTACGTGGCAGGCCTGGTAGAAAGGACCCCACAATCCTGGTGAAAATGGCCACACAGTCCGGGTGAAAAAGACTCCACAGTCCTGGTGAAAGTATCTCACAATTCTGGTGAATAGGACACAAAGTACGTGTAAAGGGACCGCACAGTCTTGATTAAAGAACCCAAGAGTCCTTGGGAAAAGGACTCAAAAGTTCTGGTTAATTGGAACTCAATATCCTAGTCAAAGGGATCCCAAAACCCTGAAGAAAAGGACACACTGTTGTGCTGAAAAGGACCCCACAGTCCTGGTGAAAAGGACCTCTCAGTCCTGGTGAAAAGCACACCACAGTCCGGGTGAATAGGACCTGACAGTCCGGGTGAATAGGACTTCACAATACTGGAGAAAAAGGACTCCACAGTCCTTGTGAAAATGACCCCACAGTTCTGGTGAATACTACCATACAGTCCTGGTGAAAAGGACTCCAAAGTCCTTGTGAATAGGATCACATTCCTGGTGAAAAGGACAACACAGACCTGGTGAAAAGGACCACTCTGTCCTGGTGAATGGACTCCACAGTTCTGGTGATAGGACCACAAAATCTTGGTGAAAAGGACCCCAGTGTCCTGCTGAGAAGACTCCATAGTCCACGTGAAAAGAACCCCACATTCCTGGGGAAAAGGGCACACCAGTCCTGGAGAAAATGACCGCACAGCCATGGTGGATACGACCTCACAGTCCTGGTGAATAGTACCCCACATTCCTGCTGAAAGGACCCCGCAGTCCTGGTGAGAAGTAAGACACAGTCCAAATGAAGTGACCCCTCAGTCCAGATGAAGGGAACCCAAATTCCAGGTGAAAAGGACCACACTATCTTTTTGATTAAGCCTCCAAAGTCCTTGTGAAAAGGACCCCACAGTCCTCGTGAATCGCACCCCATATTACTGGTGAATAGGACCTCACAACCTGGTGAAAAGGACGCACAGTCATGGTGAAAAACAGTCCTCTTGAAAAGGACCTCAAAGTCCTAGTCAAAAGACCCCACAATCCTGGAGAATAGGACTCCACAGTATTGGTGAAAGGACCCCACAGTACTGGTAAAGATGTCCACACATTCATGTTGTAAGGACCCCACAGTCCTGGTGAAAAGTTTCTCAAAATCCTGGTGAAAAGGACATCACAGTCGGGTGAATAGGACCCAACAGTCCTGGTGTATAGGACCCCACAGTACTGGAGAAAAAGAACCCCACAGTCCTTGTGAAAATGGCCCCAAAGTCCTGTGAATACTATCATAGACTCCTGGTGAAAAGGACCCCACTGACTTAGTGAAAAGGACCCCAGGGCCCTGGAGAAAAGACCCCAAATTCCTGGGGAATAGAACCCCACAACCTTGGTGAACATTAACCCACAGTCCTGGGGAAAAGGGCCCACCAGTCCTGGAGAAAAGGACCCCATATTCCTGGTGAATAGGACATCACAGTCCTGGTGAAAAGGACCACATATTCCTGTTTGAAAAGACCCCACACTCCTGGTGAAATGTACAACAGAATCCTGGTGAAGTGACTCCACAGTTCTGATGAAGGAAACACACAGTCCTGATGAAAAAGACACCGCAGTCCTGGTGAAAATGACACCACAGTCCTATTGAAAATATCCCACAGTACAGGACCATAGGACCGGAGAGTATTGTTGAAAAGGATCCCACAGTCCTGGTGAAAATGACCCCATATTCGAGTTGAAGGGACCCTACAGTTCTGGTGAATAGGACGCCAATATCCTGATGAAATGGACCCGACAGTCGTGGTGACTTGGTCCCCACAGTCTTGGTGAAAATGACCCCACATTCCTGCTGAAAATGATCCCATTGGTCTCGTGATAAAGACCCCACATTCTAGGTGAAAAAGATCCCACAGTCCTGGTGAAAAGGACCCCAGAGTCATGGTGCAAAGGACCCCACAGTGCTGTTGAAAGGACCCAAAGTCCTGCTGAACGGGACCCCACAGTCCTGGAGAAAAAGACCCCACACTCCGGGTGAAATTCATCTCAATTTCCTTGTGAATATGACCTCACTGTTCTGGTGGAAAGGACACCACAGACCTGGTGAAAAGGACCACTCTGTCCTGGTGAATGAACTCCACATTTCTGATGAAAGGACCCCACAGTCTTCGTGAATTCAACCTCACAGTGCTGATGAAAAGGACTCAAATTTCCTGTTGCAAGGACCTCACAGTCCTGGTCAGAAGTACCACACAGTCCTGGTGAAGTGACCCACAGTCCTGATGAAGGGAATTCACAGTTCTGGTGAAAGGGACCACACTCTCAAGGTGATTAGGACCCCAAAGTCCTTTAAAAAAGGACCCCACAGTCCTGGTGAAATGCACCCCATATTTCTGGTGAATAGGACCTCACAATCCTGGTGAAAAGGACGTACAGTCGTGGTGAAAAGAATAACACAGTCCTCTTGAAAAGTACCCGATAGTCCTAGTAAAAAGACCCCACAATCCTGGAGAATACAAACCCACAATATTGGTGAAAATACCCCAAAGTACTGGTGAAGAGGTCCGCATATTCATGATAAAGGGACCCTACAGTTCTGGTGAAAAGGACCACAATGTCCTGATGAAATGGATCCCACAGTCCTGTTGAAGAGGACACCACAGTCCTGGTGAAGGACCCCACAGTCATGGTGAATAGGACCCCATGTCATGGTGAAGTGACCCCATAGTCCTGGTGAAAAGTACAACACAGTCCTGATGAAAATGACCCCACAGTCGACGTGAAAAAGACCCCTCTGTACAGGTGAAAATGACAACACAGTTCTGGTGAAAATGTACCCACCTTCAGGGTCAAAAAGTCCTCACAATCCAGGTGAATAGGACCCTACAGTCCTGTTGAAATGAACGCCACAGTCGTGGTGTACAGGATCCACAAATCTGGTGAAAGGACCCCACAGTCCAGTTGAATCTGAACCCACAGTCCTGGTGATTAGGACCCAACATTTTGGGGGAATAGGAACCCACAGTCCTGTTGACAGATCCCACAATCTTGGTGAAGGGACCTCTCAATCCTCGTGAAGGCACCCCACAGTACTGGTGAAAACGACCCAACAATCCTTCTGAAAATGACCCCACATTAATGGTGAATAGATCCCACAGTCCGGGTGAAGGGACCCCACAGAACTGCTGAAAGAACCTAAAACTCCGGGAGAAAAGGACCCAAAAGTCCTGGTGAATTGGACCTCAAAATCCTGGTAAAAAGGACTCACATTCCTGAACAAAAGGACACCCCAGTCCTGGTGAAAAAGACCTCAAATTCATGGTGAAAAGTACACCACAGTCCGGGTGAATAGGATCCAACAGTCCTGATAATAAGACTCCACAAATCTGGTGAAAGGACTCCACAGTCCTGGTGAATCAGACCCCACAGTCCTGGTGAAAAGGACCCCAATGTATTGGTGTAAAGAAAACAATTGTCCTGTTAAACAGGACCTCACAGTCCTGGTGAATAGTACCCACAGTCCTGGTGAAGGGCCCCCACAGTCCTGCTGAAAAGACCATAAATTCCTCGTGAAAAGTTCCCAAGAGTCCTGGTGAATTAGACCTCAAAATCCTGGTAAATGGGTCCCACAATCCTGAAGAAAAGGACTCACAGTCCTGCTGAAAAGAACCTCACATTCCTGCTGAAACATACACCACTGTCTGGGTGATTAGGACCGGATAGTCCTGGAGAATAAGACTTTACACTACTGGAAAAACGGGTCCCCACATTCCTTGTGAAAAAGACCCCAGAGTCCTGTTGAATAGTACCATAGAGTCATGGTGAAAAGTACCCCAGAGTCATGGTGAAAAGTACCCCAGGGTCATGGTGAAAAGGACCCCAGAGTCCTGGTGAGATGACCTCATAGTCCTGGTGAACAGAACCCCACAGTTTTGGTGAAAATTATCCCACAGTCCTGGGGAAAATTACCCACCAGTCCAGTAGAAAAGGACCCCACATTCCTGGTGAATAGTACCTCACATTTCTGGTGAAAATGACCGCACATTACAGGTGAAAAAGATCACACTGTCCTGGCGAATGGACCCCAAAGTTCTGGTGAAAAGGACCCAACAGTCTTGGTGAAAAGACCCTAGGGTCGTGGTGAAAAGACCCCATAGTTCTGATGAAAAAAATACTCAAAGTATTGGTGAAAAGGACCTCACAGTCCTGGTGAATAGGACACATAGTCCGGGTGAAGAAACCACACAGTCCTGCTTAAAGGACCCAAAAGTCCTTGTATAAAGGACCCAAAAATCCTAGTGATTTGGAACACAAAATCCTTGTTTAAACTATCCCACAACCCTGAAGAAAAGGACACACAGCCCTGCGTAAAAGGACCCCAAATTCCTGGTGAAAAGGACCTCACTGTTCTGGTGAAAAGGACACACAGTCCAGGTGAATAGGACCCGACAGTACTGGTGAAAATTACCCCACAGTACTGGAGAAAAAGGACCCTACATTCCTTGTGAAAATCACCCCAATATCCAGCTGAATACTGCCATACAATGATGGTGAAAAGGACCCCACTGTCTTAGTCAAAAGGACCCCAGTGCCCTGGAGAAAAGACACCATATTCCTGGGGAAAATAACCCCACAATCTTGTTGAAAATCACCCCACAGTCCTGGGGAAAAGGACCCACCAGTCCTGGAACCCAGGACCCCATATTCCTGGTAAATATGACCCCAATGTCCGACTGAAATCAACCCCACATTTCTGGTGAATAAGTCCCCACTGTCCTGGACAATATGGCCCCATAGTACTGGTGAAAAGAACCCACAATCCTGCTGAAAAGAACCCCATTTTGGTGAATGGAAGCCAAAGTACTGGGGAAAAGGGCCCACCAGTCCTGGAGAAAAGGACCGCAAAGTCCTGGTGAATAGGACTTCACAGTCCTGGTGAAAAGGACCACACATTCCTGTTGAAAGGACCCCACAGTCCTGGTGAAATGTACAACACAATCCTGGTGAAGTGACCCCACAGTCCTGATGAAGGAAACACACATTCCTGGTGTTGAAAAGAACTCCGAAGTCCTGGTGAAAATGACCCCACAGTCCTAGTGTAAGACCCCACAGTCTAGAAGTATAGGACCCCACAATACTGGTGAAAAGGACTCCAGTCCTTGTGAAAATGACCCCACATTCTAGTTGAAGGGACCCTACAGTCCTTGTGAATAGAATCCGAATAGCCTAATGAATTGGACCCCATACTCCTTGTGAAAATGACCCCACAGTCTTGGTGAAAAGGACGCCAAATTCCTGGCGAAAAGGACCCCAGTATCCAGGTAAAAAGGACCCCACAGTCCTGTTGAAAAGTACCCACAGTCCTTGTGAACAGGATAACACACTCCTGCAGAAAAGGACCCCACACTCCTGGTGAAACGGATCCAACAGTCCTTGTGAAAATTACCTCACTGTCCTGGTGGAAAGGACAGCACAGACCTGGTGAAAAGGACGCCACTGTCCTGGTGAATGGACCCCAGAGTCCTGGTGAAATGTTCCCCACAATCCTGTTGAAGGGAAAACACAGTGCTGGTGAAAAAGACCTCAATGTCCTGGAGAAAAGGTCCCCACATTCCTTGTGAATTGGACTCCACACTCCTGGTGAATAGGACCCCACAGTTTTAGTGAAAAGGAGCGCACAGTCCTTGTGAAAAGGACCCCACATTCCCGTTGATGCGACCCTACAATCCTGGTGAAAAACACCCAAATAATCTGGTGAAATGGACCAATATTCCTGTGAATATGACCCCACAGTAATGGTGAAACAGAACCTCGGTGCTGGTGAAAAGGACCCCATAGTTCTCCTCAAAAGTATTCCACACAATTGTTGAAAAGTATCCCACACTCCTGGTGAAATGGACACCAGAGTCCTGGTGAAAAGGACACCACAGTCCTGGTGAAAAGGACTTCATAGTCCTGGTGAAAAGCACACCATAGTCCGGGTGAATAGGACCCGACAGTCCTGTTGAATAAGACCCCACAGTACTGGAGAAAAAGGACTACACAGTCCTTGAGAAAATGACCCCAGAGTCCGGGTGAATACTTCCATACAATCCTGGTAAAAAGGAGCCCACATACTTGGTGAAAAGGACTCCAGAGTCCTGGTTATAAGACCCATAGTCCTGGTGAAAAGATCCCCACAGTTTTGGTGAAAAGGCCCACACAGTGCTGGGGAAATGGACCCACCAGTCCTGTAGAAAAGGACCCCACAGTCCTGGTGAAAAGGACCCCACAGACATGGTGAAACTGACCACACTGTCCTGGTGAATATATCCCAGAGTATTGGTGAAAAGGACCCCATGGTTCTGGTGAAAAAATCCCATATTCCAGTTGAAAAGAACCACACAGTCTTGGTGAAAATAACCCCAAAATCCTGGGGAAAAGGGCACCACTCTCTTGGTGAGAAGGACCACAATGTCCAGGTGAAAAAGATCCCACATTCCTGGTGAATAAGACTCCACAGTCATGGTAAAAAGGACCTTCAGTCCTTGTGAAAAGGATCCCATATTACTGGTCAAAAAATCCCCACGGACTTAGTAAAAGGATTCCTCAATCCTCTGAAAAGGACCCCACAGTCCTGGTTTAAAGTACTCCACAGTCCGGGTGAATAGGACCTGCCAGTCCTGGTGAAGGTCCCCACATTCCTTGTGAAAATGACCCCACACTCCAGGTGTATACAACCATAGAGTCCTGATGAAATGTACCACAGAGTCAGGGGAAAAGGACCGCAGATTCCTGATGAGAAGACCACATATCCTGGTGAAAAGAACCCCACAGTATTGGTGAAAAGGACCCCACAGTCCTGGGGAAAATTACCGACCAATCCTGGAGAAAAGGACCCCAAAGTCCTGGTGAATAGAACCTCACAGTCTTGATGAAAAGGACCGCAGAATACAGGTGAAAATGATCACATTGCCCTGGTGAATGGATCCCAAAGTTCTGGTGAAAAGGACCGCACAGTCCTTGTGAAAAGGTCCACCATTCCAGCGGAAAGGACCCCAGAGTTCTTGTGAAAAGGACCCACAGTCCTTGTGAAGGGACCCCACCATTCTGGTGAAAAGGACCCCACAGTCCTGGTGAAGAGACCTCACAGTCCTAGTAAAATGGAATCCACTGTCCTCCTGAAATGGAACACAGAGTCCTGTAAAATGGACCCCACAGTCCTTGTAAATAGGACCCCACAACCTGGTGAAAAAGACTCACAGTCCTGGAGATTAGAACCCCACAGTCCTGATGAAATGACCACACACTCCCAGTGAAAATGACCTCAGAGTCCTGGTGAAGGGACCCCACATTCCTGGTGATAATGAACCCACAGTCTTGGTGAAGGAACCCCACACTCCTGGTGAAAAGGACCCCCCATTTCTGGTGAAGGGATCGCTCAGTCATGGTCAAAAGGACCCCAGAGTCCTGCTGAAAAGTTCCCCACATTCCTGATGAATACGATCCTAAGGTCCTGTGAATAGGACACAACAGTAATGGTGAGAAGGACCACACAGTCCTGGTGAAAAGGACCCCACTGTACTAGTAAAAGACCCAACTCTCCTGGAGAAATTGGAATCACAGTCCTGGTGTAGGAACCAAACAGACCTAGTGAAGGAAAACAAATATCCTGGTGAAAAGGACCCAAGAGTTCTGGTTAATATGACCTCAAAATTCAGGTAAAAATACCCCACATTCCTGGAGAAAAGGACTCAGAGTCCTGGTAAAAAGTACCCCACATTCCTGGTGAAAAGGGACTCAGAGTCCAGGTGAATAGGACCTGACAGTCCTGGTGAATACGACCCCACAGTAAGAAGTAAAAGGACCCCAAAGTCCTTGTGTAAATACCACCAGAGTCCTAGTGAAGGACCCAACAGTCCTGGTGAAAAGGACCCCATATTCATGGTGAAAAAGTCGACCAGAATCCTGCAGAAAGGACCCCACATTCCTGGTGAAAAGTACAAACCAGTCCTGGTGAAAAGGACCTCATAGTCCTGGTGATTAGGACCCAACAGTTCATGAGTAAAAGGACCCCTATATCCTTGTGTAAATAACCCCAGAGTCGTGGTGAAAGACCCCACATTCCTGGTGAAAAAGACCCCATATTCTTGGTTAAAAATTCGACCAGAGTCCTGAGAGAAGGACCCAAAAATCCTGGTAAAAAAAGCAAAAGAGTCCTAGTGAAAAGGACCTCAAAGTTCTGGTGAATAGGAACCCACAGTACTGGAATAAAAGGACCCGAAAGTACTTGGGTAAATAACTCCTGAGTCCTTTGAAGGTCCCCACAGTCCTGGTGAAGAGGTCCCCATGTTCATGGTTGAAAATTCGAACAGACTCCTGCTGAAAAGGACACACAGTCCTGGATAAAAGACAAAACAATCCTGGTGAGAAGGATATCATATTCCTGTTGAATAGGACCCAAGAGTCCTGGTGAATATGACCCCACAGCCCTGAAGAATAAGACCCACAGTCATGATGAAAAGGACTTCACAGTCCTGGTGAAGAGGACCGAACAGCCCTGGTGCACAGGAAAACCCAGTCCTGGTTAAAAGAACCCCACAGTCGTGATGAATAGAACCTCACAATTCTCGTGAAAATGACACCACAGTCCGGGTGAAAAGGACCGGCAGACATGGTGACTAGGACCCTACAGTACTGAAGTATAAGACCCCAACAATATTCTGTGTATATCCACAGAGTCTTGGTGAAGGACCCCACAGTTTTGATGAAAATGACTACATATTCATGGTGAAAATGTCGAACAGAATCCTGCTGAAAAGGATCCCACAGTCCTGGTGAAAGGACAAAAAAGTCCTGGTAAAAAGGATCTCATAGTCTTGGTGAATAGGACCCCACAGTCTTGGTGAATATGACCCCACAGAACTGGTGAATAAGACCCACAGTCCTAGTTGAAAAGGTCCTCACCTTCCTGCTGAAAAGGACCCAACAGTCCTGGTGAACGGGACACCTCAGTCCTGGTGAAAAGAACCCCCAAATCCTGATTAATAGGACCTCAAAATTCTGGTGAAAATGACCCAAATTCCTGGTGAAAATGACCCCAGAGTGCTGGTGAAAAAGTCCCTACATTCCTGATGAAAGGACCCACAGTCTTATTGAAGTGACCACACAGTCCTTGTAAAGAGGACACTAAAGTGCTGTTGAATATAATCCGACAGTCCTGTTGAAAAGGACCCCACAGTCCTGGTGAATAGAACCTCACAGCAATGGTGGAAAGACCCCACAGTCCTGGAGAAAAGGACCCCACATTCCTGGTGAAAAGGATCCTGCAGTCCTGGTGAAATGACCCTAATGTACTTCGGATTAGGACCTCACATTCTTCTGGAAAAGTATGACAGAACTAGCTGAAAAGGACACAACAATTCTGTTAAAAGAACCCAGAGTCCTGGTGAAATGGACCCCACAGTCCTGGTGAAAAGATATCACAGTCCTGGTGAATAGGAACCCACATTTCTGTGAATAGGACACCACAGTATTGGCGCAAAGGACCCCACAATCCTGGTGAAAAGGTCCATAGAGTACGAGTGAAAAGACCCCATTCTCTTGAGGAATAGGGCCTCACAGTCCTGGTGTAGGGACCTTAAAGTCCTAATGAAATGAAACCCACAGCCCTGGTAAAAAGGAACCCATAGTCCTGGTGAAATGGATCCCAGAGTTTTGGTGAAAAAGACCCACAGTCCTGGAGAAGAGAACCCTCAGTACTGATGAAATCACCCCTCAGTCACATTGAAAAGGACCTCCCAGTCTTGGTGAAGGGACCCCACATTCCTGGGGAAAATGACCAAACAGTCTTGGTGAAGAGACCCCACACTCCTGGAGAAAAGTAAACCAGAATCCTGGTGAAAAGGACGCCATAGTCCGAGTGGAAAGGACTCCATGTCCTGGTGAAAAGAAAATCACAATTTTGGAGAAAAGGACCACACAGACCTGGTCAATAGGTCCACACAGTTCTGAAGAAAAGGACCTCAAAGTCCACGTGAAGGTATCCCACAGTTCTGGTGAAAAGGACATAACAGTCATGAAGAAAAGGAACCCACAGTCCTGGTGAGTAGGACCACACAGTCCTGGTGACGAAACCACACAATTCTGGTGAATGGAACCCAGAATACTCTAGAAAAGAACACCACATTTCTGGTGAAGGGATCCAGCAGTCCGGGTCAAAAGGAACCCACAGTCCTGCTGAAAAGTTCCCCACATTCCTGATGAATAGGAACCCAAAGTCCTGTGAATAGGACCCCAGAGTATTGGTAAAAATGACCCCAAAATCCTGGTGAAAATGACCCCACAATCCTGGTGAAAAAGACCCCAAACTCCTGGTGAATAGAGTCTCACAATCCTGGTGTAGGGACCCCAAAGACCAGGTGAAAGAACCAAAATGTCCTGGTGAAAATGACCCAACATTACTGGTGAATAGGACCTTAAAATACTGGTAAATGTGACCCCCAAATCCTGGAGAATAGGACTCACAGTCCTGGTGAAAAGGACCCCACAGTCCTGTTTAAAAGGGCCTCACAGTCCTGTGGAAATGGACACAACAGTCCAGCAGAATAGGACCCGACAGTCCTGGTCAATAGAACCCCACAGTCCTGGAGTAAAAGGACCCCATATTCCTAGTGTAAATAACCCCAGTGTCCTGGTGAAGGACCCCACAATCGTGGGGAAATGGACCTATATTCACGTTGAAAAAGTCGGGCAGAATTCTGCTAAAAGGACCCCACTGTCCTGCTGCAAAGGACCCCACAGTACTAGTAAAAAGAACCAACTCTCCTGGTGAATAGGGACTCACAGTCCGGGTGTGGGGACCCCGAAGACCTAGAGAAAGAACCCAAAATCCTGTGAAAAGGACAAAACATTCCTGGTGAAAAGGATCTCAAAATCCTGGTGAATAGGACACCACAGTACTGTACTAAACGGACACCAAAGTCCTTGTGCAAATAACTCCAGAGTCCTTTGATGGACCTCACAGATCTAGTGAAAAGGACTTCATATTCATGATGAAAAGTCGACCAGAGTCCTGCTGAAAAGGTTTCCACAGTCCTGGTGAAAAAGACAAAACAGTACTGGTGAAAAGGACTTCATAGTCCTCGTGAATAGGACCCAACAGTCCTGGTGAATATGACCCCACAGACCTGATGAATAAGACCCACAGTCTTGGAAAAAGGACCTCAAAGTCCTCTTGAAGAAGACCCAACAGTCCTGGTTCACAGGACCCCCGAGTACTGGTGAAAAGAACCCCACAGTCCTGATGTTAGGACATCAGAATTCTCATGAAAATGACCCATATTCCTGGTGAAAATGACACCACAGTCCTGGTGGAAAGGACCAACATTCCTGGGGATGGGACACCATATTCACGGTGAAAAAGACTCCACAGTCCTGGTGAAAAGAACCCCAGAGTGCTGGTGAATAGGACCCCACATTCCTGGTGAAAGGACCCACAGGCCTGCTGAAGCGACCCCACAATCCTGGTAAAAAGGAACCCACAGTGCTGTTGAATATAACCCCACAGACCTGGTACAAAGGACTCTATATTCCTGGTGAATAGGATCTCAGAGTAATGGTGAGAATGACCCCAATCTCCAGGAGAATAGGACTACACTTTCCTTGTGATAAGGATCCTACAGTTCTGTTGAAATGACCCCGAAGTCCTTGAGAATAGGACCTCACAGTCTTGTTGAAAAGTACATCAGAACCCACTGAAAAGTACCCAACAGTCCTGGTGAAAAGTACCCCATAGTCCTCGTGAATAGGACCACAGAATCCTGGTAAACAGGACCCCATATTCCTGTAGAATAGACTCACAATCCTTGTGAAAATGACCCTAGAGTCGTGGGGAAAAGGACTTCACAGTCTGGTGAAAAGGACACCACAGTCCGGGTGAATAGGACCTGATAGTCCTGGTGAAATGAACCCAATAGTACTGAAGTAAAAGGACTCAAAATATCTTTTGTACATAACCACAGAGTCCTGGTGAAGGACCCCAGATTCCTGGTGAAAAGGACCCAATATTCATGGTGAAAAAGTCGACCAGTGTCCTGCTGAAAAGGACACCACAGTCCTGGTGAAAAGGATAAAAGTCCTGGTGAAAAGGACCTCATAGTCATGGTGAATAGGAGCCCACACTCCTGGTGAAGATGACCCCACAGAACTGGTGATTAAGACCCACAGTCCTTTTGAAAAGGACCTCAATGTCCTGGTGAAAAGGACCCCACAGTCCTGGTGAAGAGGACTCCCCAGTCCTGGTTAAAAGAACCCAACAATCCTGGTGAATACGACCTCAAAATTCTGGTAAAAATGACCCTCATTCCTGGAGAAAATGACACCATAGTCCTTGTAGACCCATATACCTGGTGAAGGGACACCACATTCCTGGTAAAAAGGATCCACAGTCCTAGTGAAAGGACCCACATTCCTGTTGAAGTGACCACACAGTCCTGGTAAAAAGGACACTGCAATGCTCTTGAATACAACCCCACAGTCTTGGTGAAAAGGACCAGACAGTCCTGGTGAAATAGACCCCACAGTAATGAAATAAAAGGACACCAAAGATCTTTTGTAAATAACCACAGATTCCTGTGAAGGACCCCAAAGTCCTGGTGATAAGAACCCAAAATTCATGTTGAAAAATTTGACCAGAATTCTGCTAAAAAGGACACCACAGTCCGGGTGAAATGGACAAAAGTCCTGGTGAGAAGAACCTCACAGTACTGGTGAATAGGAACCCATAGTCCTGGTGAATATGACCCCACAGAACTGGTGAAGAAACCCACAGTCGTGGTGAAAAGGACTTTACAGTCCTGGCGAAAAGAACCCTACAGTCCTGATGAATAGGACCTCACAATTCTGTTGAAAATGACCCACATTCCTGATGAAAAAGACAGCACAGTCCTGGTGGAAAGGACCCACATACCTGGTGAAAGGACACCACATTAATGGTGAAAAGGACCCCACAGTCCTGGTGAAAGTACCCACTGTCCTGGTGAAGTGACCACACAGTCCTGGTAAAAAGGAACCCACAGTGCTGTTGAATATAACCCCACAGTCCTTTTGAAAATGACTCCACAGTCCTGGTGAATATGACCTCACAGTAATGGTGGGAAAGATCCAACAGTCCTGGAGAAAAGGACCACACAGTCCTGGTGAATAGGACTCGAATGTCCTGGTGAATTGGACAAAACAGTATGAAGTAAAAGGACCCCAAAGATCTTTTGTAAATAGCCACAGAGTCCTTTGAAGGAACCCACAGTCCTGGTGAAAAGGACCCCATATTCATGGTTAAAAGTCGACCAGAGTCCTGCTGAAAAAGACCCCACAGACCCGGTAAAATGACCCAACAGTCCTGGTGAAAAAGACCTCATAGTCCTGGTGAATAGGACCCAAGTGTCCTGGTGAAAATGGCCCCACAGACCTGATTAATAGGACCCACAGTCCTGGACAAAGGACCTCTCACTCCTGGTGAAGAGGACCCAACAGTCCTGGTGTACAGGACCCCATAGTCCTGGTTAAAAGAACCCAACTGTCCTGATGAATCGGACCTCACAATTCTCGTGAAAATGGCCCACATTCCTGATGAAAATGACACCACAGTCCTGGTGGAAGGACCCACATTCCTGGGGAAGGCACACCACATTCCTGGTGAAAAAGACCCCACAGTCCTGGTGAAAAGGACCCCAGTGTACTGGTGAATAGGACCCCACATTGCTGATGAAAGGATCCACAAGCCTGCTGAAGCGACCCCACAATCCTGGTAAAAAGGAACCCACAGTGCTGTTGAATATAACCCCACAGACCTGGTACAAAGGACTCCATATTCCTGGTGAATAGGCTCTCAGAGTAATGGTGAGAATGACCCCAATCTCCAGGAGAATAGGACTACACTTTCCTTGTGATAAGGATCCTACAGTTCTGTAGAAATGACCCCGAAGTCCTTGAGAATAGGACCTCACAGTCTTGTTGAAAAGTACATCAGAACCCGCTGAAAAGTACCCAACAGTCCTGATGAATAGGCCCACAAAATCCTGGTAAACAGGACCCCATATTCCTGTAGAATAGACTCACAGTCCTTGTGAGAAGGACCCCACAATCATGGGGGAAATGACACCACAGTCCGGGTGAAAAGGACACCACAGTCTGGGAGAATAGGACCCGATAGTCCTGGTGAAATGGACTCAACAGTACTGAAGTAAAACGACTCAAAATATCTTTTGTGAATAACCACAGAGTCCTGGTGAAGGACCCTACAGTCCTGGTGAACAGGATCCAATATTCACGGTGAAAAAGTTGACCAGTGTCCTGCTGAAAAGGACACCACAATACTGGTGAAAAAGACCTCATAGTCGTGGTGAATAGGAGTCCACACTCCTGGTGAAGATGGCTCCATAGAACTGGTGAATAAGACCCACAGTCCTGGTGAAAAGGACCACAAAATCCTGGTGAAATGGACCCCACTGTACTGGTTTACAGGACTTAAAGTCCTGGTTAAAAGAACCCCACAGTCCTGATGAATAGAACCTCACAATTCTGGTAAAAATGACTCACATTTCTGGTGAAAATGACACCACAGTCCTTGTGGAAAGGATTCACATACCTGGTGAAGGGACACTACATTCCTGGTAAAAAGGACCCCACAGTCCTAGTGAAAGGACCCACAGTCCTGATGAAGCGATCACACAGTCCTGGTAAAAAGGAACCCATAGTGCTTTTGAATATAACCCCACTGTGTAGGTGAAAAGAACCAGACAGTCCTGGTGAAATAGACCCCACAGTACTGAAGTAAAAGGACCCCATAGATCTTTTGTAAATAACCACAGATTCCTGTGAAGGACCCCACAGTCCTGGTGATAAGGACACAATATTCATGGTGAAATAGTCGACCACAATCCTGCTGAAAAGGACACCACAGTCTTGGTGAAAAGTACAAAAGTCCTGGTGAAAAGGACCTCATAGTACTGGTGAATAGGAACCCATAGTCCTGATGAATATGACCCCACAGAACTGGTGAATAAGACTCACAGTCCTGGTGAAAAGGACTTCACAGTCCTGGTGAATAGGAACCCACAATCATGGTAAACAGGAATCCCTAGTCCTGGTGAAAAGAACCCTACAGTCCTGATGAATAGGACTTCTCAATTCTGCTGAAAATGACCCACATTCCAGGTGAAAATGACAGCACAGACCTGGTGGAAAGGACCCACATACCTGCTGAAGGGACACCACATTCCTGGTAAAAAGGACCCCACAGACCTAGTGAAAGGACCCAGTCCTGATGAAGCGACCACACAGTCCTGGTAAAAAGGAACCCACAGTGCTGTTGAATATAACCCCACAGTCTTGGTGAAAAGGACCAGAGAGTCCTGGTGTAAAAGACCCCACAGTACTGAAATAAATGGACCCCAAAGATCTTTTGTAAATAACCACAGATTCCTGTGAAGGACACCAGAGTTCTGGTGAAAATGACCCAATATTCATGTTGAAAATGTCTACCAGAATCTTGCTGAAAAGGACACCACAGTCATGGAGAAACGGACAAAATTCCTGGTGAAAAGGACCTCATAGTACTGGTGAATAGAAACCCATAGTCCTGGTGAATATGACCCCAGAGAACTGGTGAATAAGACCCACAGTCCTGGTGAAGAAGACTTCACAGTCCTGGTGAAAAGGACCCCACAATCCTGGTGAACAGGACTCCCCAGTCCTGGTGAAAAGAACCCTACAGTCCTGATGAATAGGACCTCACAATTCTGGTGAAAATGACCCACATTCCTGGTTAAAATGATACCACATTCCTGGTGGAAAAGACCTACATATCAGGTGAAGGGACACCACATTCCTCGTGAAAAGGATCCCACATTCCTGGTGAAAGAACCCACAGTCCTGGTGAAGCCATCGTACAGTTCTGGTGAATAGGACCCCAAAGTGCTGTTGAATATAACCCCACAATCCTGGTGAAAAGGACCCACAGTCTTGGTGAATACGATCTCACATTATGGTGGGAAACACCCCACAGTCCAGGAGAAAAGGACCTCCACAATCCTGGTGAAAAGGACCCCACAGTCCTGGTGAATAGGACCCGACAGTCCTGATGAATGGGACAAAACAGTATGAAGTACAAGGACCCCATAGATCTTTTGTAAATAACCACAGAATCCTTTGAAGTAACCCATAATCCTGGTGAAAAGGACCCCAATTTCATGGTGAAAAGTCGACCAGAGTCCTGCCGATAAGGACCACATAGTCCTGGTAAAAATGACACAACAGTCCTGGTGAAAAGGACCTCATATTCCTGTTGAATAGGACCCAACAATCCTGGTGAATATGACCTCACAAGCCTGATGAATAAGACCCAAAGTCCTGGAAAAAGGAACTTACAATCCTGATGAAGAAGACCCAGCAGTCCTGGTGCTCAGGACCCCACAGTGCTGGTTAAAAGAACCCCACAGTTCTGATGAATAGCACATCACAATTCTAGTGTATTGACCCACATTCCTGGTGAAAATGACACCACAGTCCTGGTGGAAAGGACCCACATTTCTGGGGAAGTCACACCACATTCCTGGTGAAAAAGACCCCACAGTCCTGGTGAAAAGGACCCCAGAGTGCTGGTGAATAGGACTGCACGTTCCTGGTGAAAGGACCCACAGAACTGCTGAAGCGACCCCACATTTCAAGTAAAAAGGAACACACAGTGCTGTTGAATATAACCCCACAGTTCTGGTACAAAGGACCCCATATTCCTGGTGAATAGGATCTCAGAGTAATGGTGAGAATGATCCCAAACTCCTGGAGAATAGGACTACACATTCCTTGTGAAAACGATCCTACAGTTCAGGTGAAATGAACCCCAATTCCCTGAGAATACGACCTCACAATCTTGTTGAAAAGTACATCAGAACCCACTGAAAAGTACCCAACAGTCCTGGTGAAAAGTACCCCACAGTCCTGGTGAATAGGACCACAAAATCCTGGTAAACAGGACCCCATATTCCTGTAGAATAGACTCACAGTTCTTGTGAAAAGGACCCAACAATCATGGGGTAAAGTACCTCACAGTCTGGTGAAAAGGACACCACAGTCCGGATGAATAGGAACCGACAGTCCTGGTGAAATTGTCCCAAAGTACTGAAGTATAAGGAGTCAAACTATCTTTTGTAGATAACAACAGAGTCCTGGTGAAGGACCCCACAGTCCTGGTGAAGAGGACCCAATATTCATGGTGAAAAAGTCAACCAGAATCCTGCTGAAAAGACACCACAGTCCTGGTGAAAATGTCCTCATAGTCCTGATGAATAGGAGCCCACACTCCTGATGAATATGACCCCACAGAACTGGTGAATAAGACCTACAGTCCTGGAGAAAAGGACTTCACATTCCTGGTGAAAAGGACCCTACAGTCCTGTTGAACAGGACTCCCCAGGCCTGTTGAAAAAAAAACCCCAGAGTCCTAGGAATCATGACCTCACAATTCTGGTGAAAATGACCCACATCCCTGGTGAAAATGACACCACAGTCCTGGTGGAAAGGACCTACATACCTGGTGAAGGGACACCAAATTCCTGGTGAAAAAGACCACAGACCTGTTGAAAAGGACTGAAGAGTGCTGGTGAAAAGGACCCACATTTCTGGTGAAAGGACCCACAGTCCTGGTGAATCGACCACACAGTCCTGCTAAAAAGGACCCCACAGTGCTGTTGATTATAACTCCACTGTCCTGGTGAAAAGGATGCCACAGTCCTGATGAATAGGACCCCAAAATACTGAAGTAAAACGTCCACGAAGATCTTTTGTAAATAACCACAGAATCCTGATGAAGGACCCCACAGTCCTGTTAAAAATGACCCCATATTCTTGGGGAAAATGTCGATCAGAATGCTGGTGAAAAAGACCCCACACTCCTGGTGAAAAGTACAAAAGAGTCCTGGTTATAAGAACCTCATAGTCATGGTGAATATGACCCCACAGAACTGGTGAATAAGCCCCACAATCCTGGTGAAAAGGACTTCACAGTCCTGGTGAATTGGACCCCACAGTCCTGTTGAACAGGACTCCCCAGTACTGGTGAAAAGAACCCCACAGTCCTGATGAACAGGAACTCACAAAAGTGGTGAAAATGCCCCACATTCCTGGTGAAAATGACACCACAGTCCTGGTGGAAAGGACCCACATACCTGGTGAAGGGACACCACATTTCTGGTGAAAAAGACCCCACAGAACTGGTGAAAAGGATCCCAGAGTGCTGGTGAAAAGGACCCCACATTCCTGGTGAAAGGACCCACAGTCCTGGTGAATCGACCACACAGTCCTGTTGAAAAGGACCCCACAGTGCTGTTGAATATAATCCCACAGTCATGGTGAAAAGGACCCCAGAGTCCTGGTGAATAGAACCTCACAGAAATGGTGGGAAAGGCCCCACAGTCCTGGAGAAAAGGACCCCACATTTCTGGTGAAAAGGATCCTAATGTCCTGGTGAAATGACCCCAAAGTACATGTGAATAGGACCTCACAGTCTTGTTAAAAAGTATGCCAGAATCCGCTTAAAGGGATCGAATATTCCTGGTGAATAAGACCCCACAGTTCTGGTGAAATGTACCCCACAGTCTTGGTGAAAACACCCACAGTCCTTGTGGAAAGACCCCACAGTCCTGGTGAAAAGGACCCCACAGTTTTCCTGAATGGACCCAACGTTCCTTGTGTAAAGAATTCGTGGACCTGTTGAATAGAATTCCACAGTCCTGGTGAAGGGACCCCACTGTCCTGGTGGAAATACCAAAAAGTCCTGGAGAAGGGACAACACAGTACTGGTGAAAGGAACCCCAAAGTCCTGATAAAAGAACCCCAGAGTATTGGTGAAAATTACCCCACAATTCTGGTTAAAAGGAACCCACAGTCCTGGTGAAAAACAACCCACAGTCCTGATGAAAGGGACCCCACAGTCCTGGTGAAAAGGATCACCATTCCGGTGAAAAGGACCCCAGAGTAATTGTGAAAAACACCCATAGTCCTTGTGAAGTGACCCCGAAATCCTAGTGGAAAGGAGGCCACAATGCTGTTCAACAGGTCCCCAGAGTCCTGCTGAAAAGTTCCCCACATTCCTGATGAATAGGATCCCAAAGTCCTGAGAATAGGACACAACAGTAATGGTGAGAAGGACCCCACAGTCCTGGTGAATAGGACCCAGAATCCTCGTGAAAATCACCCCATATTTCTGGTGAAGGGATTTCGCAGTCCGGGTGCAATGGACTCCACAGTCCTGCTGAAATGTTCCCCACATTCCTAATGAATAGGATACCAAAGTTCTGTGAATAGGACACAAGAGTAATGGTGAGATGGACCTCACAGTCCTGGTGAAAAGGACCCCACTGTCCTTGTAAAAAAAAAAAAAAAAAAAAAGAAAACCCACTCTCCTGGTGAACAGGGACTAACTAACTTTCCTGGTGTGGGGACCCCACAGACCTAGTGAAAGAACCCAAATGTCCTTGTGAAAAGGACCCAACAGTCTTGGTGAAAAGACCCACAGTCCTGGTGAAAAGGACTCTAAAGTATTCATGAAAGGGACACCACAGCCCTGGTAAATAGGACGCCACAGTACTGGACAAAAAGGACCCCAAAGTCCTTGTGAAAATACCTCCAGAGTCCTTTGAAGAACCCCTGAGTCCTGGTGAAAAGGTCCCCATATTCATGGTGAAAAAGGCAACCATAGTCCTGCTGAAAAGGACACCACAATCTTGCTGAATAGGACCTCACAGTCCTGCTGAAGAGGACCCAACAGTCCTGATGTACAGGATCCCCCTGTCCTGGTTCAAAGAACCCCAGAGTCCTGATGAATAGGACCTACACAATTCTTGTGAAAATGACCCACATTCCTTGTGAAAATTACACCACAGTCCTGGTGAAAAGGAACCACATTCCTGGTAAAGGGTCACCACACTCCTGGTTAAAAAGACTGCACAGTTCTGTTTAAAAAGACCACAGAGTGCTGGTGAAAAGGACTCCACATTCCTGGTGAAAGGACCCACAGTCCTGCTGAAGTAACCCCACATTCCTGATAAAAAGGACCCCACAGAACTGTTGAATATAACTCCACAGCCCTGGAAAAAGGACCCCACATATCTAGGAAATAGGACCTCACAGTAATGGTGAAATGACATCAAAGTCCTGGAGAGAAGGACCCTACATTCCTTGTGAAAAGGATCCTACAGTTCTGGTGAAATGACCCCAAATTCCTTGTGAATAGGACCTCATTTTCTTGATGAAATGTACGCCAGAACCCGCTGAAAAGGATCCAACAGTCCTGGTGAAAAGTACCCCACAGTCCTGGTGAATAGGACCTAAAAAATTCTGGTAAAAAGGATCCCAAATTACTGCAGAAAACGACTCACAGTCCTGGTGAGAAGGACCCCACAGTCCTGGTTAAAACAAACTCACAGTCTGGTAAAAATGACACCACAGTCAGGATGAATACAACCCGACAGTCCTGGTGAATAGGACCCCAAAGTACTGAAGTAAAAGGACCAAAATTATCTTTTGTAAATAACCACAGAGTCCTGGTGAAGGACCCCAGAGTCCTGTTGAAAATGACCCCATATTCATGGGGAAAAAGTCGACCAGAACCCTGTTGAAAAGGACCCCACAGTCCTGGTGAAATGGACCACAAATTCCAGTTGAATGGCTCTGACAGTTCTGATGAAAAGGATATAACTGTCCTGGTGAAAAGTAGCCAAAGTCCTGGTGAGTAGGACCCCACAGTCCTGGTGAAAAAAACACACAGTCTTGGTGAATGGAACCCAGAAACCTCGTGAAAAGATCTCCACGTTTCTGGTGAAAGGATTCCACAGTCCGGGTGAAATAGACCACACAGTCCTGCTGAACAGTTCCCCACATTCCTGATGAATAGGATCCCAACGTCTTGTGAATAGGACACATCAGTAATGGTGAGAAGGACCCAACAGTCCTGGTGAAAAGGACACTACTGTCCTAGTAAAAAGATCCCACTCTCCTGGTGGATAGGGTTCACAGTCCTGGTGTAAGGACCCCACAGAGCTAGTGAAAGAACACAAAAGTCCTGGTGAAAAGGACCCAACAGTCCTGGTGAAAAGGACCCACAGTCTTGGAGAAAAGGACTCTAAACTATTTATGAAAAGGACCCCACAGCCCTGGTGAATAGGAAATCACAGTCCTGGTGAAAACGACCTCAAAATCCAGGTGAAAAAATCCCAAGTTCTGGAGAAAAGGATCTAAAATCCTCGTGAAAAGGAACCCACATTTCTTGTGAGTAAGACCCCTCAGTCCTGGTGAATAGGACCTCACAATACTGGTAAAAAGACCACACATTCCTGTAGAATAGGACTCAAAGTCCTGGTTTAAACTACCCCACTGTCCTGTTGAAATTTTTCCACGTTCCTAATGAATAGGATCCCAAAGTTTTGTGAATAGGACACAACTGTAATGGTGAGAAGGACCCCACAGTCCTGGTGAAACAGACCCCACTGTACTAGAAAAAGACCCCACGCTCCTGGTAAATAGGGCCTTACAGTACTGGTATAGGTACCACACAGACTAGTGAAATAACCCAAAATTCCTGGTGAATACGACCTAAAATTCCTGGTGAATAGGACCTCAAAATTCTGGTAAAAATACCCACTTTCCTGGAGAAAAGCTTTCAGAGTCTAGGTGAATAGGACCCAACACTCCTGGTGAATAGGACCCCACAGTACTGAAGTAAAAGGAACCCAAAGTCCTTACGTAAATGTGACCAGAGTCCTGGTGTAGGACCCCACAGTCCTGGTGAAAAGGAACCCATATTCATGGTGAAAAAGTGGACCAGAGTCCTGCTGAATGGACCACACATTCTTGGTAAAAATTACAAAACAGTCCTGGGGAAAAGGACCTCATAGTCCTAGTGAATAGTTTCCCACAGTACTGGAGTAAAAGGATCCCAAATCCTTGTGTAAATAACCCCAGAGTCATGGTAAAAGACCAAAAAGTCCTGGTGAAAAAGACCCCATATTCCTAGTGAAAACCTCGACCAGAGTTCTGCTTAGAAGGACCCAACAGTCCTGGTGAAAAAGACAAAAGAGTCTTGGTGAAAAGGACCTCATAGTCCTGGTGTATAAGATCCCACAGTACTGGAATTTTAGGACCCAAAGTCCTTGTGTAGGTAACTCCAGAGTCCTTTGAAGGACCCCTGAGTCCTGGTGAAAAGGTTCCCATATTCATGGTGAAAAAGGTGACCAGAGTCCTACAGAAAAGGACTCCACATTCATGGTGAATAGGACCTCACAGACCTGTTGAAGGGGACCCAACATTTCTGTTGCACAGGACACCCCAGTCCTGGTTATAAGAACCCAACTGTCCTAATGAATAGGACCTCACATTTCTCTTGAAAATGACCCACATTCCTGGTGAAAATGACACCACAGTCCTGGTGGAAAAGACCCAAATTCCTGGGGAAGGGACACCACACTCCTGGTTAAAAAGACCCCACAGTCCTGGTGAAAATTACCACAGACTGCTGGTGAAAAGGACCCCACAATCCTGGTGAAAGGACCCACAGGCCTTGTGAAGCGACCCCACAGTCCTGGTGAAAAGGACTCCACAGTGCTGTTGAATATAACCCCACAATCCTGGTACAAAGGACCCCATATTCCTGGTGAATAGGATCTCAGAGTAATGGTGAGAATGATCCCAAACTCCTGGAGATTAGGAGTACACATTCCTTGTGAAAAGGCTCATACAGTTCTGGTGAAATGACCCCAAAATCCTTGTGAATAGAACCTCATATTCTTCTTGAAAAGAATGTGAGAAATCGCTGAAAAGGACCCAGCAGTCCTGGTGAAAAGTACCCAACAGTCCTGGTGAATAGTACCTCAAAATTCTGGTAAAAAGGACCCCATATTCCTGTAGAAAAAGACTCACAGTCCTCGTGAAAAGGACCCCACAGTCCTGGTGAAAAACTCACAGTCTGGTGAAAAGGACACCACAGTTCCTTTGAATAGACCGGACAGTCCTGGTGAATAGGACCCCACAGTAGTGAAGTAAAAGGACCAAAAAGATCTTTTGCAAATAACCACAGAGTCCTGGTGAAGGACCCCAGAGTCCTGTCCAAATGACCTCATATTCAAGGGGAAAATGTCAATGAGATTCTTGGTGAAATGGAACCCACAGCCCTGGTGTAATGGACAAAACATTCGCGGTTAAAAGGACCTCATAGTCCTGGTGAAGAGGACCCCACAGTCATGGTGAATATGACCCCACAGAACTGGTGAATAAGACCCACAGTCCTGCTAATAAAGACTCCCCAGTCCTGGTGAAAAGAACCCCACAGTCCTGATGAACAGGACCACACAATTCTGATGGAAATGACCCACATTCTAGGTGAAAATGACACCTCAGTCCTGGTGGAAAGGACCCACATACCTGGTGAAGGGACACCACATTAATGGTGAAAAAGACCCCACAGACCTGGAGAAAAGGACCGAAGAGTGCTGGTGAAAAGGACCCCCATTCCTGGTGAAAAGACCCACCGTCCTGCTGAAGCGACCATAGAGTTCTGGCAAAAAGGACCCCACAGTGCTGTTGAATGTAACTCACTGTCCTGGTGAAAAGGACCTCACAGTAATGGTGAGAAAGAACCCAAAATGCTGGAGAAAAGGAACCCACATTCCTTTTGAAAAGGATCCTAAAGTCCTGGTGAAATGACCCCAAAGTACTTGTGAATAGGACCTCACATACTTGTTAAAAAAGTACGCCAATACCCACTGAAAAGGTCTGAATATTCCTGGTAAATAGGACCCCACAGTTCTGGTGAACAGGGCCTCACAGTCTTGGTGAAATCACCCACAGTCCTTGTGAAAAGGCCCCACATTCCTGGTGAAATGGACCCCACAGTTTTGCAGAATGGACCCCACATTCCCTGTGTAAAAGATTCGTGGACCTGGTGAATAGGATCCCACAATCCAAGTGAAGGGACCCCACAGTCCTGGTGAAATACCCCAAAGACCTGGAGAAGGGACTACACAGTACTGGTTATAGGAACCCAACAGACCTGGTAAAAAGAACCCCAGAGTTTTGGTGAAAATTACCCCACAATCCTGGTGAAAAAGACCCCACATTCCTGGTGAAAAGCAACCCACAGTCCTGGTGAATGGGACCTCACAATCCTGGTGAAAAGGACCCCAATGTCCTGATGAAAGTGACCCCAAAATCCTGGTTAAAAGGATCACCATTCCGGTGAAAAGGACCCCAGAGTCCTTGTGAAAACACCCACCGTCTTTTTGGAGTGACCCCAATGTCCTGGTGATAAAGAACCCATATTCATGATGAAAATGTCGACCCAAGTCCTGCTGAAAGGACCCCACATTCCTGGTGAAAAGTACAAACCAGTACTGGTGAAAAAGACCTCATAGTCCTGGTGAATAGGGCCCCACAGTACTGGAGTAAAAGGAACCCAAAATCCTTCTGTAAATAACCCCAGATCCGTGGTGAAAGACCCCAGAGTCCTGGTGAAAAAGACCCCATATTCTTGGTGAAAAAGACGAGCAGAGTCTTGCTGAGAAGGACCCAACAGTCCTGGTGAAAAAGACAAAAGAGTCTTGGTGAAAAGGGCCACGTAGTCCTGGTGAATAGGAACCTAGAGTACTGGACTAAAAGAACCCCAAAGTCCTTGGGTAAATATCTCCAGAGTCCTTTGAAGAACCCCACAGTCCTTTTGAAAAGGTCCCCATATTCAAGGTGAAAAAGGCTATCACATTCCTGCAGAAAAGCACTCCAAAGTCCTGGTGAAAAGGACTTCACAGTCCTGGTGAAGAGGCCCCAAAAGTCCTGGTGCACAGGACCCACAGTCCTTGTTAAGAGAATCCCACAGTCCTGGTGAAAAACCCCACAGTCCTGATGAAAATTACTCCACAATCCTGGTGAAAAAGAACCCATATTCCTGGTGAAAAGCAACCCACAGTCCTGGTGAATGGGACCTCACAATCCTGGTGAAAAGGACCCCAATGTCCTGATGAAAGGGACCCCAAAGTCCTGATGAAATGGATCACGATTCCGGTGAAAAGGACCAAAAAGTCCTTGTGAAAAACACCCACAGTCTTTGTGAAGTAACCCCAAAGTCCTGGTGATAAAGAACCCATATTCATGGTGAAAAACTTGACCCGAGTCCTGCTGAAAGGACCCCACATTCCTGGTGAAAAGTACAAACCAGTACTGTTGAAAAAGACCTCATAGTCCTGGTGAATAGGATCCCACAGTACTGGAGTAAAAGGATCCCAAAATCCTTTTGTAAATAATCCCAGAATCGTGGTGAAAGACCCCACAATCCTTGTGAAAAAGACCTCATATTCTTGGTGAAAAAGACGAGCAGAGTCCTGCTGAGAAGGACCCAACAATCCTGGTGAAAAAGACAAAAGAGTCTTGGTGAAAAGGACCTCATTGTCCTGGTGAATAGGACCTCACAGTACTGGACTAAAAGGACCACAAAGTCCTTGTGTAAATATCTCCAGAGTCCTTTGAAGTACCCCTCAGTCCTGGTGATAAGGACCCCATATTCATGGTAAAAAGTCAACCAGAGTCCTGCCGAAAAGCACGCCACAGTCCTTGTGAAAAGGACCTCACAGTTCTGGTGAAGAGGACCCAACAATTCTGGTGCAAAGGACCCCACAGTCCTGGTTAAAAGAACCCCACACTCCTGATGAATAGGACCTCTCATTTATCTTGGAAATGACCTGCATTCTTCCTGAAAATGACACCACAGTCCTGGTGGAAAGGACACACATTCCTGGAAATGTGACACAACACTCCTTGTTAAAAAGACCCCACAATCCTTGTGAAAAGAACCACAGAGTGCTGGTGAAAAGGACCCCACATTCCTAGTGAGAGGACCCACAGGCCTGGTGAAGCGACCCCACAGTCCTGGTGAAAAGGACCCCTCAGTGCTGTTGAATGTACCTCCATAGCCCTGGTACAAATACCCCACATTCCTGATAAATAGGACTTCACAGGAATTGTGAGAATAACACCAAAGTCCTGGAGAAAAGGACCCTATATTTCTTGTGAAAAGGATTCTACAGTTCTTGTGAAAGGACCCCAATGTCCTTGTGAATAGGACCTCATATTCTTGATTAAAAGTATGCCAGAACCCGCTGAAAAGTACCCAAGAGTCCTGGTGAAATGTACCACACAATCCTGGTGAATACGACCTCAAAATCCTGGAAAAAAGGACCACACATTGCTGTAGAAAAGGACTCACATTCCTGGTGAAAAGGACCCCACAGTCCTGGTGAAAACAAACTCAGTCTGGTAAAAAGGACACCACAGTCCGTGTGAGTAGGACCCGACCGTCCTGGTGAATAGGAGCCAACAGTACTGAAGTAAAAGGACCACAACGATATTTTGTAAATAACAAGAATCCTGGTGAAGGACCACACAGTCCTGTTGCAAATGACCCCATATTCATGGGGATAAAGTAGACCAGAATCCTGCTGAAAAAGAACCCACAGTCCTGGTGAAAAGGACAAAAGAGTCCTGGTAAAAAGGACCTCATAGTCCTGAAGAATAGGACCCCACAGTCCTGGTGAATATGATCCCACAGAACTGATGAATAAGACCCACAGTTCTGGTGAAAAGGACTTCACAGTCCTGGTGAAAGGGACCCCACAGTCCTGTTGAACAGGACTCCCCAGTCCTGGTGAAAAGAACCCCACAGTCCTGAGGAACAGGACCTCACAAATGTAAAATTGACCCACATTCCTGGTGAAAATGACACTACAGTCCTTGTGGAAAGGACCCACATACCTGGTGAAGGGACACCACATTTCTGGTAAAAAAGACTCCAAAGACCTGGTGAAGAGGACTGCAGTGTGCTGGTTAAAAGGACCCACATTCCTGGTGAAAGGACCCACAGTCCTGGTGAAGCGACCACACTGTCCTGGTTAAAAGGACCCCACAGTGCTGCTGAATACAACCCCACTATCCTGGTGAAAAGGACCCCAGGTCCTGGTGAATAGGACCTCACATAAATGATGGGAAAGGCTCCACTGTCCTGGAGAAAAGGACCCCACATTCCAGTTGAAAACGATCCTACAGTACTGGTGAAATGACCACAAAGTACTTGTGCATAGGACCTCACACTCTTGTTAAAAAGTATGCTAGAATCCGCTGAAAAGGACAGAATATTCCTGGTGAATAGGACCCCACACTTCTGGTGAAATGGACCCCACAGTCTTGGTGAAAGTACCCCACAGTCTTTGTGAGAAGGCTCCACAGTCCTGGTAAAATTGACCCAAAGTTTTGCTGAATGGACCCCTCATTCCTTTTGTAAAGGACTCGTGGACCTGGTGAATAGGATCCCACTGTCCTGGTGAGGGGATCCCACAGTCCTGGTGAAAATACCCCAAAGTCCTGGAGAAGGGACAACACAGTACTGGTAAAAGGAACCCCAGAGATTTGATATAAATTACCCCACAATCCTGGTGAGAAGGACCCCACATTCCTTGTGAAAAGCAAACCATGTTCCTGGTGAATGGGACCTCACAATCCTGGTGAAAAGGACCCCAATGTCCTGATGAAAGGGACCCCAAAGTCCTGGTTAAAAGGATCACCATCCCAGTGAAAAGGACCCCAGAGTCCTTGTGAAAAACACCCATAGTCCTTGTGAATTGACCCCAAAGTCCTGGTGGAAAGGAGGCCACAGTCCGGGTCAACAAGTCCCCACAGTCCTGCTGAGAAGCTTCCCACATCCTGATGAATAGGATCGCAAAGTCCTGTGAATAGGACACAACTGAAATGGTGAGAAGGACCCCATAGCCTGGTGAAAAGGACCCCACTGTCCCAGTAAGAAGACCTCACTCTCCTGGTGAATAGGGTTTCACAATCCTGTTGTAAGGACCCCATAGACCTAGTGAAAGAACCCAAAAATCCTGGTTTAAAGGACCCAACAGTCCTGGTGTAAAGGACCCACAGTCCTGGTGGAAAAGACATTAAACTATTGGTGAAAAGGACCCCACTGCGCTGGTGAATAAAACGCCACATCCTGGTGAAATGGACCTCAAATCCAGTTGAAGGGATCCCACAGTTCTGGTGAAAAGGATCTAACAGTCCTGGTGAAAAGGAACCCACAGTCCTGGTGAGTAGGACCCCACAGTCCTGGTGAAAAAAACACACAGTCTTGGTGAATGGAACTCAGAATCATCGTGAAAAAATCCCCACATTTCTGGTGATGGGATTCCGCAGTCCAGGGGAAATGGACCGCACAGTCCTGCTGAAACGTTCCCCACATTCCTGATGAATAGGATCCCAAAATCCAGTGAATAGGACACAACAGAAATGATGAAAAGGACCCCACAGTCCTGGTGAAAAGGACCCCATGTACTAGTAAAAAGACCCCAATTTTCTGGTGAAAATTGCCTCACAGTCCTGGTATAGGGACCCCACAGAACGAGTGATAAAACCCAAATGTCCTGGTGAAAAGGATCCAAAAGTCCTGGTGAATAGGACCTCAAAATTCTGGTAAAAAGTCCCCATATTCCTGGAGAAAAGGACTCACAGTCCTTGTAAATAGAACCACAGTCCAGGTGAATTGGGCCTCATAGTTCAGGTGAATAAGACCCGACACTCCTGCTGAATAGGACCCCACAGTACTGAAGTAAAAGGACACGAAAGACCTTGTGTACATAACAGTACAGTTCTGGTGAAGGACCCCACAGTCCTGGTGAATAGGATCCCATATTCATGGTGAAAAAGTCGACCAGATTCCTGCTGAAAGGACCCCACATTCCTGGTGAGAAGTACAAACCAGTCCTGGTGAAAAGGACCTCATAGTTCTGGGAATAGGACCCCACAGTACTGGAGTAAAAGGATCACAAAATCCTTCTGTAAGTAACCCCAGATTCGTGGTGAAAGACCCCACAATCCTGGTGAAAAA